>NC_135880.1:151724591-152207178 GCF_964194155.1 Cetorhinus maximus | reverse complement strand
TACCATGTCGCTGAGTAACCTTCCGGTGGGCACTAAGGTCAGTCACTCTGTTCCTCAGTGGTGACTATTCCACTACTGGCTGTAGCAGTGAGGCTGAAAAGCACCATCCCTTGAAGCCAAATTTCTGGCTCCATTCCAGCCTTCCGAGGCCTGGTACTGTCCTTTCCCAAAACAAGTCTCAGTTCTTATCACTTCTTCTCACAGGCACTGCAAGGCCATACAGACTTCACAATATCCAATTTGCTTACGCATCTTTTGATGGTGTCTTCCCATCTGTCATCCTTCAAGTGTTATCAATCAAACTTCATCTTCTGATGACCATACTAAATGACCACCATAAGGCCTGTAGCCCAGGGTCACTGAATGCAGGAAGAAAAATGATAAACAAAGACAACTTATTTTAGTATTCTAGCTTGAAAAATGGATAACAAAGGTGTAGTCTAAATACCAGCTGTGCATGGCCAGAATGAAAAAAACAAGGTCTGGGAAAACAGGTCATTACTGATTATTATTGATTAATTAATCAAAGCATAATCATAGCTGGGTTAAGATCAATGTCTACCAAATAAGATTTAATACAAAATAACTTTAAACTACAGGCTTAAAATCGAGAGCATAGAAATAAAATGCAAAAATACCAAGTAAAAATTAGTGGCTGTCGGCCTACAGTCTCCCCCCTTTAAAACACAAATTACAACAGTATATTACAAACAAAATGACTACTTTTTGTAATTTATCCATTTCGAATGATTTTTTTTATATCCCATTGGAGTTTCAAAACTTGTAGAGGTTGTGGCTCAAGTTCAGTTACTCATGATGGCAGTCATTAAAACATTTTATTTATACATTGCTGTGTATAGCAGTTAATGAGCAGAAACAGAATCATCAGTAATTGAACAAAGACTAATACATGTGATATAATCCTAATCCATGGACGGATATTCCCATTGATGCCCCAATCCCACAAATCCTCCTTCCATGTGATTTTGATATCATCAATTTTTTAATCAATATACTCATTATGTTGCTGCAAGTTGTTTTGGCGGCTGTGAAACATCATAACTGAAACTTTCCACAAACCCTCGTAATCATCCTTTCATCCTATCTTTTACACTAAATTCTGTGACATTGTAATGATAAATATTCATCAATTCTTGATCTCCAATTCTGGCAGGTGCAACAAAAGTTTGTTTCCGGAATAGGGCATGGACTTTTGTATCCATAATTATATTCCTTTTCTATAGTGGTAACACAGTATTCTCCCTCTCCTACAAATGCAGTTTGTGTCAGCTTCAAATCAGTTCTAATAGCTTCCATTGTACAATTTACTTGTGTTTGATTAAACCCACATGTTGCTTTGGGGTGGCCTCTCACCTCATAAAGGCACACAATCATTTCTCTCCGTGTGTTACACCCTTCCAGCCGAGTTCCTAACACATAATCTCCCAAATTTACTGCGTACGGATATGTATTGTGATATTGTATATGACTGTCATCCCGAATCAATCCTATGTTTTCCACACAATATTGGCAATGGTCCATAATATGGTCCTCTTTTAATTCAGAGACCTGGTTGGTATTCCTTTTGGTTAAAATATCTTTCATTTGCCCCTTTAGGTTTACCCTCTCTACCTCCAGACAGGTTAAATCCAAACCATACAATAGTGGTGCCTCTGTATTAAATCTGTGGTTCTGTCATTAGCTACATCCCTTTTCCCTATCAAATTCAACATCACTGGTACCAGCTCAAGGTGCACATCATGATACAATATCTTCCCAGTAGTATTAACACTAAGCCATTCTATTAAATATTCAGTTTTCATAGGACAAGATCTTAGCCACTCTCATTTCTCGTCTCATCATTGTTCTTGATCACTCTTTCTTTCTCTAGTTCATGAGTGTGGTGAACTTTCCCGAAGTTCCTCACTTGTAGATCGCCTCACTTAATATTAAAATAACATCATATATGGAATTAAAAGATTCTCTAGCTCTCCCTTTATCTATATCTACCTTGTGGCTAATTCTCTCTAAGTGTCCTTACTCCCTAGCCCTTAATTATTCAAATCCAAATTTCCCCCCCTGTGTTTACTTTAATTTACTTTCTTTGACGGTATTCTAAGCGGGGCATCCCATTAATTAGCATTGTACCTCTTTTAGGAGTTTTGGAGAAACTTTATAGTCTAATAAATATTTTCATAATATATTTAAAACAGAATTCAAACATTTCTGTTTGATTCCAGGCATTAACATGTTTTTCTTATTTATCCTTTATCTTTGTTTCCTAGGAGTAACTTGCTAAATTAAGCTGCAGTTCTCATATGCAAAATTATGCCAAATTCAAATAGCAGCATTGTTGGCTGACAAGTTTTGTTAGTGTTCAATGTATTTCTTCCAAAAACAAACTTTATTTTATTTGATACTGAGAAACTACCTAGACTGTTTTTCCATTAGCGTTTTTTGGGAAATTAGTATTTGTTTATCCCCTTAAAAGTCAGGTAGATTTCCATCAATTCCAATTGCTTGTGCCCAGACTAGGTGGCTCTGAAAAGTCTGACGCTCATTGGTCAATGTGTTTACATTGGATCTCCCATTCTCAAACACTTTTGTTTCAGGAAAATAACAATTGGCCTGAATGGGTTAACTCAACTATTTTTTTTGAAAAAAAAGCAAAGTAAAGCCTTTAGTCTACAACAATGCAGTGATATTGAACATCTGCAGACAAATTCTTAAATTCTTGAAGCTGCTGGAAATCTTGCTGCATTTGCAGATGCCTGTAAACAAAAAACACAAAGGATCCATTCTGCTCAAGGCTGAATGGGTTAATTCAGCAGTGTGAAACCTTAAGCTACCAGCAAAAAGAGTTAAATCTTTGCTACTGTAAAGGAGGGCAGAGCAAAGGTTCTCAGAGGGACTAATGATGATATCAGCTCTTGATATTTTTGGGAAAAACGCTGAAAAAAGCATGTGCTCTAGTTCCTTAACAAAGGAAAATACTGAATCTTTTCAAACTGGTGATATCTTTTTAAATGTTTGAGATGAAGAATATTTAATTTTGTCCTAATTGTGGGCAAAGATGCAGGTCATCTCAACTGGGAACTAAAGGGGAAGCCCAGCATAGGGCCTGGGACAGGTGAGAGTGTGAAGGGCAAAGGCTCAGCGTGCGCAGGAAAGTTCTTGCACATGGGTCGCAAGAGCCCTGGCAAATACCTTTGCCTCCATGCAGGTGCCTCACTCTGTGGAACGGGGTGACCCCAGGAAGTTGAAGGGAGGGGGATGCACAAAGGCTAAGGGCTATCACAAATATACCACATTCGACATGATTAAAGTGCAAGCGAACTATATTTGCAGAAGTGTCATAACATTAATAATCATAGTGCACCTGTGTAACCACATGTGAACTCAAAAGTTCTTAAACTTATATTCCCTACCACTTCTTCTAAGTGCTCCCCCAAATGCTGCAGCAGGGGTGGAGGCAGCCTGCTGACCCATTGGCCCTGTTGTCTTGGATGACCTTGGCCACTGTCCTCTCAAGATTCTGGAGTGCCCTGGGTTACTTTGGATGTTGTGCTGTCGGGCAGCTGATCCCTCTGCAGTGACAGAGAGTGAAATTGAAAGGGTCATAGGCAAAGGGGATTCGGAAGGGCCGGACAATGTCAGAGACTCCTGAGTGGGGGACCCAGGAGTATCCAGCTGCCACTCCCCCTCATTTTGGGGCCCCAAAAGCCCCTGCCTGATTTTTTGAGAGGAAGGGGCCCCTTGAGAGAGGTAGAGGTGTCCCATCCTCTCTCACATGGCCAGTGCAGAGTGGTTATCATGGTGGAGTGCAGATCTGCTTGAATCTCTGGCAGAATCTGCTGCAATAGGTTCTCCATGGAGTCCGCCACCCTCCCCATGGAGACCTCCATGCATGCACAGGTCGGCACCTAGCAGGGGAAGGTCTCCTCTGCCTCTGCCTGTTGAGGGCCTCCAACATCTCTGCCTGCTGTTCCCCTGCCTCTTGCTGACTCTACCCCATAAATTGGAAGACCGATTCCAGAGCATTGGACTTGGGCCTTGCAGATGCCTCTTCCCCAGCACTCCTCCAAGTGCCAGTGAGCTTGGTTGACCCTGCCTCCTCCTACTGTGGACATGTGTCCGAGCACCAGAATATGAGACCCTTCCTACATGAGAACTAACCCACCAAGGTGTGTGTCTCTGGGCTGGTGGAGGATGCAGGTGTCTGCTGTGATGCCTCTACAGGTGCCCTTTGGTCTTCTGCGATGTCCTCACTCCTCTCCAGCCTTGTCTTGAAGCTGAACAGCACCTCCTGTGGCTCAGGCCTTGCCCTCTTGCTGGTGGAGAGAGGAGAGCGAGAGTAACTATATGAGCTGCCTCCAACATGGAGGTACCCTTGACCCTGAGGTTTCTATGACATGAATGGATCCTTACTGGATGGAAGCCACAAGACAATCTCTCCATCTCCAATAGATCTATCCCCCTTCACCCCTGTCAGCTGGGCTGCCCGGTCCTCAGAATCTGAGTCCATTCAAGTGTGGCCAACCCCCTCCCATTTTCTCCCTCTGTCAACAATTATGGCTTAATTTCTCCTACGGAAAGAGAGAAGATGGAGAAGAGATTTAGTATTTAATTGTATATACCAATTTCATGTATCTGTCTGATGCTTCCAGTCTTACAAATAACCCATTAGATTGTGTGGCATGTGATTGATGCACTGCAGGTTGTCCACAATGGTTCTGGGGCAGCTCCCTCCAGGGCGGTGAACCCATGCTGATATAAGGATAAGGCTCAGAAAGGCGTGTCATTTGCGGAGTTGATGGTGCCCTCAATGCCTGAGCCCCTTCCCCCCCCTCCCCCTTTCGTCCCACTCCATTTCAGACAGCATCTGAGCTCTGTGTGTGGATGGGTGAGGGAACCACAGAGGCCTCTCCACCTGCAGAGTGGATGGACTGCAGTGGGGCTATGAGGCATGACCTTATCACGGGGCCACTGAGGCCCATGTGCCCTGTATCATTCATTGAGGTGAGTGCGAGCAGCTGAGAGTTCACTCCTCTTGGCAGCGTGGATGAGGTCATTCATCCTCTTGCGGCATTGGAAGGCAGTCCTCTGCTGGAGGCCCTGGGCACTGACTGCCCTGGAGACTTGCTCCCATGCAGGGTTTGTCTCCCTGCTCGGCTTCCTCCTCCCATCCGCTGGAAACAGGACATCCTTCCTCGTCTCCATTTGGTTGAGGAGGATGCGCAGGGTGGCGTCGTTGAATTTGGGCGCCAGAGGTCCATGTCCTCTTCTGGCCACCTCAGTGGATAAGTTACTGCCCAGGCACCTTTTAAATACCAGGAACTATAGGCCAGTTAGCCTAACATCAGTCATCAGCAAAATGCTGCAATCTATTATTAAGGAAGTCTTAATAACGCAGTTAGAAAATCATAGTATGATCACACAAAACCAACATGGTTTTACGAAGGGGAAATGCTGTTTGACAAATGTATTTGAGTTTTTTGAGGACATAAGTAGTGAGGTAGATAAATGGGAACCAATAGATGTAGTATACTTGGATTTCCAAAAGGCATTCGATAAGGTGCCACACAAAAGGTTAATGCACAAGATAAGGACTCATGGAGTCGGGGGAAATCTATTAGCATGACTGGTCAATGGACAGGAATCAATGAGTAGGGTTAAACAGGGCACTTGCAAGTTGGTAGGCTGTGACTAGTGGAGTGCTGCAAGGATCAGTGCTTGGACCTCTAGTTACAATCTATAATAATGACTTAAGAGGAAGGAACAGAGCGTAATAGATCTAAGTTTGCTGACAATACTAAGTTAAGCGGGAATTCAAGCTGTGAGGAGGATGCAAAGAGTCTGCACAGAGGTATAGACAGTTTAAGTGAGTGGGCATCAAGATAGCAGATAAGAGCATGATGTAGGTAAATGTGAGGTTATTCACTTAGTCCGTATGAATAGAAAAACAGAATTTTTTTTTAAAGCATGAAACTTGTAAATGTTGCTATTCAGAGGGATTTGGGTGTACTCAAATAAGGAGAGAAAAAATTAGTATACAGGTACAGCAAATAATTAGGAAAGCAAATAACATGTTGGCCTTTATTGTAAGAAGATTGGAGAAAAAGAACAAAGACGTCTTTCTACAATTGTACAGGGCTTTGGTGAGACCACACCTGGAATACTGTGTGCAGTTTTGGGGCTGAATTTTTCCTGTATCGGGCGGAGGTGGTTGCAGAGCCAACCGCTGCCCGTGATCGGCTCCGCGCCACCATTTTACGCAGCGTAAGACATGAGCAATAGTGCTCAGAGCGACCTGTGCAGGCAGGAGGAGGAGGGAGAGTCAAGGCCAGCGCTCTTTCACACATGCGCGCAAAAGAGTGCTTCAATCTCCCTGAGGCACAGAGCTGTCTCAGGGAGATTGAAGTGCTTTTGAAATAAATAAATACATGGTTTAAAAATTTAATTAAAAATGCCCCCTCATTGTCACATAAGATGGGACATGTTTTTATGTTTCAGAAAAATGTATTTAATTCATAAAAGCTTTAGGAAACCTCATCCCGCTTGTGGATGAGGTTTCCTAAAAAACGTAAAGGCTGGTTGGCCTTTTCGCCTGCCCGCCAACTGTAAGGTTGGATGGGCAGCGTAAAATTGAGCTTAATTAGTTCTTTAATGGCTTTAATAAGCCTTTTAAATATCGGCGGGCGCAGAGGCGACTCTGGTGCATGCCCGCTGAATGAAACATCGTGAGACAGAGTGATGATGTCAGGACACACCCCTGACATAATCACGCGTCATTTTACACGCCGGCATGTCGGGCCCACCCCCACACGCCGACTGAAAAATCCTGGTCTTGGTCTCCATATTTTAAGGAGGATACACTTGCAGTGCAGCAAATGTTCACTCGATCGGTTCCTGGGATGAGAATGTTATCCTATGCTGAGGGATGGAATAAATTGGCCTTATAATCTCTGGCGAATAGAAGAATGAAAGGTGATCAGGATTTTGAAGGGGCTTGAATCGGTTACTTTTACTGGCTGGGGAATGTGGAACACGGAGGCACAGTTTCAGATTAAGGTACCAATCATTTTGAACTGAGCTGAAGAGAAATGTATTTATTGAATGGGTTGTGAATGTTTGGAATTCTCTACCAAGAGCATTGTGGATGCTCCATCACTGAATATATCTAAGGCTGAGATAGGATTTTGGTCTCTCGGGGAATTGAGGTATATGGGGAGGAGGTGAGAAAGTGCAGTTGTGGCAGAAGGTTGGCATGATCGTATTGAATAGAGGAGCAGGTTCGAGAGGCCATAAGGTCTACTCCTATTTTTTCTTTTAATTTATTCATTCATGGGATGTGAGCATCACTGGCAAGGCCAGCATTTATTGGCCATCTCTAATTGCCTTTGAGAATGTATATAAATATATTTCTTATATACACCCACCTGAGAGGGCACAGGGGGAATTGGTTTAATGTCTCATCTGAAAGATGACATTTCCGATCATGCAGCACTCCACCTGTATTTCACTGAAGTGTCAACCTAGATTTCTGTGCTCAAGTCCTGGAGTGGGACTTGAACCCAAACTTTCTTACTCAGATACGAAAGTGCTGGCAACTCAGCCACAGTTGACACTTTCAACTTTGTAATTTTTGTGGAAGCAGTGATCACTGGAGTACTCAAGGTCATGGGGTAGCTGAAGGCAGGGGGTCATTCAAGAATTAAAGATAGGTAATCCAATTTTAATGATGTCCGAACAGCTGCTTGAAAAATGGGGCAGAATTTTGATGTCGGCGTGCGGGGGAAGTCCCGACATGCCTACACGTAAAATAACACATGATGACGTCGGGCACACGATATTTCCAGTGGGCGGGCACTATGAGTTCTGAGGCATGCCCGCCATTAATTAATGGGCCACTTAAGGCCCTTGAGGTATTAACAGATCAAGATTTTTCAGAGCCCATGCGATCTTCAGAGCGTCACATGGGCGCAGCGGGCAGGTGGGTAGACCACATTTTAAAAGCCTCATCCACGGGCGGGATAAGAGGGATGAGTGGGCTCGTGAATGCAAGTTGTTAGTCATTAACTTTAGAAACTTGCTGCTACTTGTGTGAACGGGAAAACTTCAAATCTCTTCAGAGCTGCTTTTACAGGAATAACAGGTTTCAGGTCAGGACTCTGGAGGAAACATAACTCTTGGGGTCTTGCAGGTTTCAGGTGGCTTTCCCTTACCCTGGGAATGGGGATTGTGCTTTCCATTGAAGGCACCTCCTCTGAGGAGGAAGAGAGGGCCAGAAGGGGGACGAGGCCAGGAGTCCATACTCAGCCTCCAGGGGAACCACCTATGGGAGGACAGGAGCAGGCAAAAGGGGCCAACAGGAAGTGCAAGGTGGAAGGGGCCACAGAAGACGCTACTATCCTGTTGCCTGAGTTTACAGGCGGTGATTCAGCTGCCTCAATATGTCTGAGGCGCAATGCCGAAGGAGACTCCATCTCTCAAGGGAGACAGTGACCTTCATCTGTCAGACGATAGGCCCTGGGATCAGCTCCAACTGTGTGGGTGGACACCTATGCCAGTGGCGTTGAAGGTCACGGCTGCCCTCAACCTCTATGCCTGCGGCTCTTTCCGGTGGTCGGTGGGTGATCTTTGCAGGGTCTGCCAGTCAGCTGTCCACAGTTGTGTCAAGCAGTTGACAGATGCTCTGTTCAGGTGTGTGTTGACTTTCATTCACTACCGCTCGGACGAGGCCAGCCAGTCAGAGCGAGCCAGAGACTTTGCAGAAATTGCTGGGTTCCCCATTGTCCAGGGTGCAATCGGCTACACACATGTGGCCATCAAGGAAGGGGTCAACAGGAAGGGCTTCCACTCCATGAACGTGCAGATAGAATGCAGATTCTACAAGTCTGTGCAAGGTACCCAGGAAGCTCGCATGACACCTACATCCTGAGACACCCCCAGGTGCCAAGGCTCTTCAGTGCTCCAGCCCGGCTGGATGGATGGCTGCTGGGTGACGAGGGCAATCCACTCAAAAGGTGGCTCATGACACCTCTCCGCCATCCAAGAACAGAGGCCGAGCAGCGCAACAATAGTAGCCATGCCTCCACAAGGGCTGTGGTAGAGAGAACCATAGATCTTCTCAAGATGCA
Organism: Cetorhinus maximus; assembly: GCF_964194155.1. Classification (NCBI taxonomy): domain Eukaryota; kingdom Metazoa; phylum Chordata; class Chondrichthyes; order Lamniformes; family Cetorhinidae; genus Cetorhinus; species Cetorhinus maximus. Next base: position 152,198,038 of record NC_135880.1, on the reverse strand, counting down.
CTTCCAATGCCTGGACCATTCGTGTGTCACTGATATTGGTTGCATGCTGCACTCTCCACAATCTGGCGCTGGAAATGGGGGATGCAGTGGACAAAGAAGATGTAGATGCAGATGCTCTGGCTGCAGACGATGAGTCCAGTAGTGAGTACGAGGACGAGCATGCACAGAAGAACGCTGAGGGGATAGACGCTGACCTAGGCAACCTCAAGGGAGGCAAGAACACCCGGGAGGCTTTGATCCAACGATCCGTCAGCTAGTCCACCACAGGTGGACTTCCAACACAGGCCAGGGCTGCACGCTCCATACTCAATACCTGAAAGCAACATCTGCCTGGTTAGGAACATTAACTATGTGCCCTGTCAATAAAGCTCAATGACAAACAAGTCACTCATAACATCATGGGTTCCCGTACACCTGCAGAAGTAATGAAGCACCCAGAGGCTTGTTGAGAACTAAAACATTTAATGATTGCATTCTACAAAATAGAAATAAAAGTGTATTAGGTATTGAGCTGTACATCCAATGAGAAGCAACTAATATGGGGGCAAAAGAAAACCACCAGTGATAAACCTAAGGTGATTTACATTTACGTTTGTAGGTGCTATGTCAAGGTGCTCCCCCTCACTGGCATTGGCATTGGAGACAGCCTGCTCACTCTGCTGTCCTGTTGGCCTTGATGACCATGGCAGGCGTCCGCTGGCCCATGGAGCCTGTGTTGGTCCCACTTGGGAGGGAGCAGCCAGTGGCACTGCTGGCATCTCCCCAGTCGCCGCAGCCTCATCAGATGCCACAGTCACTGGCAGAGGGGCGGAGGAGCTGCTGCCCTCATCCGGAGCACGCTGGGAGGAGCCCACAGAGACGACAGGCACCTTGTGCGCCAACGTGAGGTCGCTTCGGACCTCCCTGCTCACCACAGAATTACAGAATCACAGAATCACAGTGCAGAAGAGGCCCTTCGGCCCATCGAGTCTGCACCGATACGTGAGAAACACCTGACCTACCTACCTAATCCCATTTACCAGCACTTGGCCCATAGCCTTGAAGGTTATGACGTGCCAAGTGCTCATCCAGGTACTTTTTAAAGGATGTGAGGCAACCCGCCTCCACCACCCTCCTAGGCAGTGCATTCCAGACCGTCACCACCCTCTGGGTAAAAAGGTTTTTCCTCACATCCACCCTAAACCTCCTGTCCCTCACCTTGAACTTATGTCCCCTTGTGACTGACCCTTCAACTAAGGGGGACAGCTACTCCCTATCCAACCTGTCCATGCCCCTCATAATCTTGTACACCTCGATCAGGTTGCCCCTCAGTCTTCTCTGCTCCAACAAAAACAACCCAAGACTATCCAACCTCTCTTCATAACTTAAATGTTTCATCCCAGGCAACATCTTGGTGAATCTCCTCTGCACCCCCTCCTGTACAATCACATCCTTGTATAATGTGGCAACCAGAACTGCGCACAGTACTCCAGCTGTGGCCTCACCCAGGTTTGATACAACTCCAACATGACCTCCCTACTTTTGTAATCTATGCCTCGATTGATAAAGGCAAATGTCCCATATGCCTTTTTCACCACCGCACTAACATGCCCCTCCGCCTTCAGAGATCTATGGACACACACACCAAGGTCCCTTTGTTCCTCAGATCTTCCTAGTGTCATGCCATTTTTTAAATACTTCCTTGTAAAATTACTCTTTCCAAAGTGTATCACCTCACACTTTTCAGGGTTAAATTCCATCTGCCACTTATCTGCCCATTTGACCATCCCGTCTATATCTTCCTGTAGCCCAAGACACTCAACCTCACTGTTAACCACCTGGCCAATCTCTGTGTCATCGGCAAACTTACTAATCCTACCCCCCACATAGTCATCTGTGTCGTTTGTATAAATGATAAATAATAGGAGACCCAGCACAGATCCCTGTGGACACTGGTTTCTAGTCACTAAAGCATCCTTCTGTCATCACCCTCTGCCTCCTACAACTAAGCCAATTTTGACTCCACCTTATCAACTTACCCTATATCCCATGTGCATTGGCCTTCTTTATAAGTCTCCCATGTGGGACCTTGTCAAAGGCTTTGCTGAAATCCATATAAAATACATCAACTACACTACCCTCATCTACACACCTGGTCACCTCCTCAAAAAATTCAATCAAATTTGTTAGGCATGACCTCCCTCTGACAAAGCCATGCTGACTATCCCTGATCAAACCTTGCCTCTCCAAGTTGAGATAGATTCTCTCCTTCAGAATTTTCTCCAATAGTTTCCCTCCCACTGATGTGAGACTCACTGGCCTGTAGTTCCCTGGCTTATCTCTACAACCCTTCTTAAATAGCGGAACCACATTAGCTGTTCTCCAGTCCTCTGGCACTTCTCCCGTGGCCAGAGAGGAATTAAAAATTTGGGTCAGAGCCCCTGCGATCTCCTCCCTTGCCTCCCTCAGCAGCCTGGGACACAAATCATCTGGACCTGAAGATTTGTCCACTTTTAAGCCTGCTAGCACCTCCAATACCTTGTCACTCCCTATATCGATTTGCTCAAGAACCTCGCAGTATCTCTCCCCCAGTTCAATACCTTCATCCTCATTCTCTTGGGTGAAGACCGTTTGAAGTATTCATTCAACACTCTACCGATGTCCTCTAGCTTCACCCATAGGTTGCCTCCTTGATCCCTAATGGGCCCTAGTCTTTCCCTGGTTATCCTCTTCCCATTGATATACTTATAGAATATCTTGGGATTTTCCCTACTTTTACCAGCCAGAGCTTTCTCATGTCCCCTCTTTACTCTCCTAATTGCTTTCTTAAGCTCCACCCTGCACTTTCTGTACTCCACTAATGCCTCTGCTGATTTGCTTCCCTTGTACCCGCTTAAAGCTTCTCTTTTCCTTCTCATCATATCCTGAATATCTCTGGTCGTCCATGGTTCTCTGGGCTTGTTACTCCTTCCTATCACCCTAGAGGGAACATGTTGAGCCTGTACCCACCCCCCGCCATTTCCTTTTTGAACGCCCCCCCCCCACTGCTCTCCTGTAGCTTTCCCCACAAGTTCCCAGTCTACCTTGGCCAGATCTTGCCTTATTTTACTAAAATCTGCTCTCCTCCAACCAAAACATTTTTTTGCAACTTGTCTATTTCTTTGTCCATAACAAGCTTAAACTGTACCATGTTGTGGTCGCTATCGCGAAAATGCTCCCCCACCACCACCTCAGCCACTTGTCTGGCTTCATTCCCCAGAATTAGGTCCAGCACTGCACCGTCCCTTGTTGGACCCTCTACATATTGACCTAAAAAGTTGTCCTGTACACGTTTCATGAAAGCCACTCCAACCAAACCCTTAACACTATGTTGGGAAAGTTGAAATCACCTAATATAATTACCCTACTGTTATTGTTTTTACACACCTCCGCAAATTGTGCACACATTTTCTCCTCAATTTCCTGCTGACTATCTGGGAGTCTATAATAAACACCTAACAATGTGGCTGCCCCCTTTCTTATTCCTAAGCTCTATCCACAAAACTTCATTCGATACCCCCTCCAAGATATCATCTCTCCTTTCTGCAGTAACTGACTCCTTAACTAATAATGCAATGCCTCCTCCTCTTTTACCTCCTCCCCTGTCTCGCCTGAAGATTCTATATCCCGGAATGTTGAGCTGCCAATCCTGCTCTTCCCTCAACCATGTCTCTGTGATGGCTACTGATATCACAATTCCACATGTCAATCCTCACCCTTAGCTCATCCATTTTACCTGTAATACTCCTGGCATTAAAGTAGAGGCCATCCAGCCTTGCCTTACTCCCTTGAAACTGAATGCTGTACTTCCTCTGACTTGATTGTTTTGCTGTATTATGATGTGTCCCTATTCTGCTAACATTCTGTGTCCCCTCCCCCTGCCGAATTAGTTTAAACTCCTCCCAGCAGCACTAGCAAACCCGCCCGCAAGGATGTTCGTCCCGCTCTGGTTCAGATGTAGACCGTCCCACTTGTCGAGGTCCCACCTTCCCCAGAAACGGTCCCAGTGATCCAGGAATCAAAAACCCTCCCTCCTGCACAAGCTTTTAAGCCACGTATTCATCTGTACTATTCTCCTATTTCTGAGCTCACTAGCACGTGGCACTGGGAGTAATCCAGAGATTACAACCCGAGAGGTCTTGCTTTTTAGTCTTCTGCCTAATTCCCTGAATTCTTGATGCAACACCTCATCCCTCTTTCTACCTATGTCATTGGTACCAACATGTACCATGACCTCTGCCTTATCACCCTCCCCCTTCAGGATGCCCTACAGCCGTTCAGTGACATCCTGGACCCTGGCAACAGGGAGGCAATATACCATCCTGGAGTCACGTTGACGGCCACAGTAGTGCCTATCTGTTCCCCTGACTATGGAATCCTCGATTACTATTGCTCTTCCTCTCCTCCTCCCCTCCTGTACAGACAGGCTGCTTGTGGTGCCAGAAGCTTTGCTCTGTCTGCACTCCCTGGAGGATCCAGCACCCTCATCAGCCTCCAAAACGGAATACTGATTTGGGAGCGGGATCCCAGTGGACTCCTGACCTACCTGCCAGTTTCTCTTGGGCTGCCTGGTTCACCCATTCCCTTCCTTCCTCAAGTCCCTTCAGCTGCTGCAGTCTGACCACCTCTCTAAATGTGCTATCCACGATGCTCTCAGACTCGCAGATGCTCCACAGTGTCCCCAGCTGCCATTCCAGCTCTGAAACCCGCTTCCAGGAGCTGCAACTGGACACACTTCCTGCACACATGCTGGTCTCAGGCACTGGAAATGTCCCCAGCTTCCCACATGGAGTACGAGAAGCACACCACGGCTTTGAGCTCTCCTACCATGACTTATCCCTTTAAATTAAACCTTTTAAATCAATTACTCTCGGGCCCTTCTTTCCTGATCCTTATTGCTACAGAATATACAAACTATAAACCACAAAAAGACCTTAAACTATAAGTGATAAATGTACTTACCCGACCTTACCCACTGCTTACCAGTCATTCTTTTCCCTTGTAGCCTCTCCTGCTGCAGCAGGGCAAGACCACCCTCTGAAGATTTAAGAAGTTGGATAGTAAAGAAAAAATGCAAAGAGCATCTCTTCCCCTCTGCACCAAATTCCCACTGTGCACCAAATTGCCAATACCCACTCTCACTCAGGCTGTGTCTCACTCATGATGAGGTCTCTCCCCTGTTCGTGTGCAAGCACACTCAGCATTAATGGACAGGAACCTAGCTGGGATACTGGGTGCCCAATCCATTTCCCACACTGACCATCTGAGGCCAATGCCGCTATCAGGACTTGCACGTCCAAGCGCATCCCCAGGAAGCCCTGATTGTTCTCCTGGAGGAGCCTCTCCATGAGAGTCGCTGCTTTCTCCATGGAGGAGGCTTTGCATTCGGCCATGAGGGTCATTGCTTTGCTGATGCTCCGCACGGACCTCTCTATCACAGAGACCGTGACACGTATTCCCTCATGTATCTCCGCCAGATCCTCGCACAGACCCTGCTGGACTTCCAGTGTCTGCTGCCTAGGGACAACTCCAGAGGCATATCATCAGCCACCGACTGAGCATGTTCCTGTTCCCCAACAGTCCTCGGACTGCCAGCACCATGGGCACTCTCTTTCGCTGCCTGCACCTCAAGCGACTGTGAAGTGCCCTTACTACTGTAACCTGGGACACTAGCCGACGATCTTATCCCCACTTAGGTGCTGGTGGCTGAGATGGTGTGGCACTGGTGCGTGTATATCTTCAGGGCCCTCAGGTATCAGTGGCGGTCCCTCTGCCTCCTGAGTCTGGGTGTTCTCTGGTAAGGCTGAAAGGAAGAATAAGGACGTTTGATTAGTTGAAATTGTAACACTGTTAATGTGCATACCTGGCCGCTGGATCAGGATGCGCTCCTCCTTCCATAATCAATGGGAAACCCATGTTGGAAGCTGAATTCAATATACAGTCAACAGTGGAATGGTTGCAATGACAGACATTGTGACCTCAGTGCATGGCACTCTTACCTCCCACTGGCACCCCAACCTCACCGCAGCTGGTACACCTGGGCGCATGGTGCCTCTCCAGCTTGAGAGCCTCTTCTCATATCTGGTGAGTATGAGTAGGTGTGCCTGCCCTCCGCCAGTCCTCATCCGTTCTGCATTATTGTGTGCGGTCTTCTCCTGAAAGGAGAGAGGAGCATTGATTAGTCCACCCTGTACCTGGATTGCCATCGCAGCCTTGCCACCCCCACCTGAGTGAAACATTACAGGTCTCATCCGATTCGTGACCCTGGAGCTGCCATACACTCACTCCAAGCAGCCAGGGCTGACCCCCTTGCCCAGATGCTGCCTCCATCACATTTGACACTCACACTGTAAGACCTTCCAAACCAAGGAGCACTACCACCTAGAACGCCAAGGGCAGCAGATGGGTGGCTGCCCCGCCACCTGGAAGTTCCCCTCCCAGTCAGTCAGCAGCCTGACTTTGAAATGTTTCGGCTTTCCAGCACTGTGCCTAGTACAGATCCTAGAGCTCGCCCCCAAAACAGTACTGTGGGTGTAAGTGCACCACATGCAGCGGTTACAGAAGCCAGCTCAGCACCACCCTCTCAGGGACAACTAGGCAGAGGCAATAAATGCTGGCCCACCCAGCGAAGGCCACATGCCGTGAATGAGTGAATGCAATAACAAAATTCTGAGTTTGTGAGGGGTTGGGTCGGGGGGGGCCAACCTAACTGCTGTGCTAAGTGACTCATGCCAACACAGTACTTAACCTTCCTGGTTGCAAGAGGTCATTGAACCGCTTGCGGCACTGCACCCAGGTGCGTCGCACCACGTCGTGGGAGCTGACCCCTTCTTCCACCTCTTCCCAGGCACGTTTCGTCACGTTGTGGGGGCCGCCTCTTCCCATCCCTTGGCGCTATGATGTCACACCGTGCTGCCGCCTCCTCGAGAAGGGCAGTGAGACACTCATCTGAGAATCTCGGGGCACACTGCCCTGCCGACCTGTCCTCCTGCCTGGCCTACTCTCCAAGAACGCTCTCGGACATTCCCCTGTGCGCCATCATTGGCAGCCTTTGAAAAGCTGCCTGCGCCATTTTTAAACAGGCCGCCGGGTTGCCATTGGACCCGGCAGTCATTGGACTCCTGCCGCCTCCCAACCCTTCCCACTGTTCTCGGGAGCCGTGGTTCACGCTGGGCGGGCCTTAATTGGCCCACTTGCGTAAAATGGCAGTGTGGAGCCTATCGTGGGTGGCGATCGGCTCTGCACCCACTCGCACCCAGCCCACCCAACATAGGTAAGATTCAGCCCATGATGTCATTGCCCAAAACAGTCAGCATGCTTAATATTGTTTAGGAAATCCCTTTGTAATTGATGCTAGGGCCATTTACCCAACGTAAGTTGAGAACCAGGTAGGGTAAGTGGGGACAGTTTAAATGGTGACAGATCCGCAGAGCCATTGCTGTTCCAATAGCCAGTGTAACCATGGCAACCCATTGATGACTGTAGAATCTCAGTTCTTCAAATTTTATCAACAATAAAGGTAAAACTGCCAGGTATTTTGGACATTGAGTATGATAAATAACCCCCAGAAGAGAGAGGATTGGGGTATTTTTGATCAAAAAGAAAAGACATTGGGAATCATAATGGTACCAATTTAGGTGATCCTGGACATACTGCCTTTAGTTGATTGGCAATGCAACTGCCACCCTCTTTCACATCAGTAAATGGTAATATGGGCACAAGCACATTCTTTTTATCACTTTCTGATTATCTATAAATACGTCAGCATCAAATGTTTTACATGAGGATTGGAGATTTACAACTCTGCGTTAGCTGTCAAGTCTGCCAGAGTATAGTACTGTGAACCTGTCAGACCCATTCATATCTAGCTAGATCCAGTCACACTATCTGTCTCTCCTTCTTGCTCATTTTGCCATATGTGTATTTCCTTGGTGAATTGAGAAGTTATCATTTACTAGAGATGCACTTCTGCTTAATGGTGGGGCAGGTGCACCTTCAGCTGGAAATTCTTTGACAGTTGCTATTAATTACAGCCTGCCATGCATGCACTGCTTACATTCTGTGACCTGTTTTGAAATAGATGTACTAAAAGAAAAATTTTTTTTTGGACAAATCAGTGACTGCGGCAAAATACACTGACTGTAATTATATTTTCCTAGCGGTATTTTTTTCTGTTTATATTATTAAAATTATTAATTTCATGGGAGCAGAAAAATCCTATTACAAAAGAAAAACTGTCTGGTTAATCATAACCTATGGAAATAAAATGTTCCTTAAGCTGGTCATTGAACAAAGGGCCACTTGATAAAAAGAGAGAATTTCCCTTGGTATAATTAAGGACCATTCTGGGCAATGACCAGTCATGTAGATAAGTTACTATGCACTCTATTTCACCATCAAGAAATATGAATGCTTTCCACAAAGAAATGTTGTTGTTGTTACATTATCCTCCAAAGACAAGAATTCTCTCAGCCCTCATCAGAGTATCATTAGTCCACATTATCTGGTTTATCAACTATGGTACTGAACTGTTTGAGGATAATCTGAAAATGTGAAGAAGAAAGATTGATAGAACAAAGAACAAAGAAAAGTACAGCACAGGAACAGGCCCTTCGGCCCTCCAAGCCTGCGCCGATCATATTGCCTGTCAAGCTAAAACATTTTAAACTTCCGGGGTCCGTATCCCTTTATTCCCATCCTATTCATGTATTTGTCAAGCTGCCTCTTAAATACCACTATCGTACCTGCTTCCACCACCTCCTCTGGCAGCGAATTCCAGACACTCACTACCCTCTGCGTAAAAAACTTGCCCCGCACATCTCCTCTAAAGTTTTCTCCTCTCACCTTAAATCTATGTCCCCTAGTAATTGACTCTTCCACCATGGGAAAAAGCTTCTGACTATCTACTCTGTCCATGCCACTCATAATTTTGTAAACTTCTATTAAGTCGCCCCTCAATCTCCATCGCTCTAGTGAGAACAATCTGAGTTTCTCCAACCTCTCCTCATAGCTAATAACCTCCAGACCAGGCAGCATCCTGGTAAACCTCCTCTGCACCCTCTCCAATGCCTCCATATCCTTCTGGTAATGTGGCGACCAGAATTGCACGCAATATTCCAAGTGTGGCCTAACCAAGGTTCTATACAGCTGCAGCATGACTTCCCAGCTTTTATACTCAATACCCCTGCCGATGAAGGCAAGCATGCCATATGCCTTTCTGACCACCTTATCCACCTGCGTTGCCACTTTCAGTGACCTGTGGACCTGTACACCCAGATTCCTCTGCCCGTCGATGCACTTAAGGGTTCTGCCATTTACTGTATAATTCCTACCTGTGTTAGACCTTCCAAAATGCATTACCTCGCATTTGTCCGGATTAAATTCCATCTGCCATTTCTCCGCCCAAGTCTCCAACCGATCTATATCCCGTTGTATCCTTTGACAATCCTGTTCACTATCTGCAACTCCTCCAACCTTAGTGTCGTCTGCAAACTTACTAATTAGCCCAGTTACATTTTCCTCCAAATCATTTACGTATACTACAAACAGCAAAGGTCCCAGCACTGATCCCTGCGGAACACCACTAGCTCCTAATGTAGGGAAATGGTGCATGATTAGGTGTCAACTTTCGCAATGCCCACATTACTGTCTATCAATGCCCAAGAAATTACTGCTGGTGATATTGCTAGATGACCCCACTTAATGCATTCATGTTACATTCCCTTCTCATTTATTTTATATACGAACAAGCAGCAAGAGTAGGCATAGGCCATTCAGCCCTTCAAGCCTGCTCTGCCATTTAATAAGATCATGGCTGATCTGATAGTAACCTCAAATCTGTATCCCACCTACCCCAATAACCTATCACCTCCCTGCTCACCAAGAATCTATCTATCTCTGCCTTAAAAATATTCAAAGACTCTGCTTCCACCACCTTTTCAGGAAGAGTTCCAAAGACGCATGACACTGAGAAAAAAAATTGCATCATCTACATTTTAAATGGGCGACCCCTTATTTTGAAACAGTGACCCCTAGTTCTAGATTCTTCCACAAGATGAAACATCCTGTCCACATCCACCCTGTCAAAACCCCTCAGGATCTTATATGTTTCAATCAAGTCGCCTCTTACTCTTCTACACTCCAGCGTTTACAAGCTTAGTCTGTCCAACCTTTCCTCATAAGACAACAAAACAATTCCAGGTGTTAGTCTGGTAAACCTTCTCTGAACTGCTTCCAATGCATTTACATCGTTCCTTAAATAAGGTGACCAATACTGTACACGGTACTCCAAATGTGGTCTCACTAGTGCCTTGTACAACTGAATCATAACCTCCCTACTTTTGTATTCAATTTCCCTCACAATAAATGATAATATTCTATTAGATTTCCTAATTACTTGCTGTACTTGCATACTAGACTTTTATGATTTATGCACTAGGACACCCAGATCCCTCTGCACCTCAGAGCTCTGCAATCTCTCACCATTTAGATAATATGCTTCTCTTTTATTCTCCTTGCCAAGATACACAATTTCACATTTTCCAACATTATACTCCATTTGCTAGATCTTTGCCCACTCACTTAACCTATCTATATCTTTTTGTGGCCTCCTTATGTCCTCTTGACAACTTACTTTCCTACCTATCTTTGTGTCATCAACAAATTTGGCAACCATCCCTTTAAACCCTTCATCCAAGTCATTTATATAAATTGCAAACAGTTGAGATCCCAGCACTGATCCCTGTGGCACATCACGCATTACATCTTGCCAACCTGAAAAAGACCCATTTATGCCTACTCCCTTCTTCCTGTTAGCCAGCCAATCTTATATCCATACCGATATGTTACCTCCTACAACATGAGCTTTTGTTTTCCACAATAACCTTTGATGTGGCACCTTATCAAATGGCTTCTGGAAATCTAAGTACAATATATCCACCGGTTCCCCTTTATTCAAAGCACGTTACTCTCTCAAAGAACTCCAATTAGTTGGTTAAATACGATTTCCCTTTCACAAAACTGTGTTGATTCCGCCTGATGACCTTGAGCTTATCCAAGTGCCCTGCTATAACTTCTTTAATAATAATTTCTAACGTTTTCCCTATGAGAGATGTTAAGCTAACTGGCCTGTAATTTCCTGCTTTCTGCCTTCCTCCCTTTTTGAATAATGGAGTTACATTTGGGATCTTCCAATCTAATGGGACCTTCCCCGAATCTAGGAAGTTTTGGAAAATTAAAACCAGTGCATCAACTAGCTCACTAGACACTTCTTTTAAGACTCTTGGATGAAGTCCATCAGGACCCAGGCTCTTGTCAGCCCACAGCTCCAACAATTTACTCAGTACCACTTCTCTGATGACAGTAATTTTCCTGACTTCCTTCCTCACTTCTATTTCCTGGTTTATAGCTGCTTCTGGGGTGTTACTTGTATCTCTGTAGTGAAAACTGATGCAAAATACCTATTCAATTTATCTGCCATCTCCTTGTTTTTCATTATCAATTCTCCAGACTCTCATTCTATAGGGCCAGCGCTCAGTTTGTTAACCCTTTTCACTTTTAAATATTTATAAAAAATCTTACTATCTATTTTTATATTTCTGGCTAGCTTTCTTTCATTCTCTAATTGTCCTCTCCTTATTAGTCTTTTAGTCAGTATTTGCTATTCCTGACATTCTGCCTAATATTCTGACCTGCCACCTGCCTTTGCACAATTACATGCTTTTTCTTTAAATTTGATTATCTTTAACCTTTCTAGTTAACCACAGATGGCTTGTCCATCCCTTGGACTTTTTCTTACTTATTAGAATGCATCTATTCTGTGCATTCTGAAATATCCCCTTAAATATTAGCCACTACATCTCTATTGACCTATCTCTTAACCTAATTTGCCAATTCACTTTAGCCAGCTCAGCTTTCATGGAATCATAATTGCCCTTATTTAAGTTTAAAAACTTAGTCTCAGGCCCACTCCTCTCTCCCTCAAACTGAATGTAAAATTCAATCATATTATGGTCACTGCTACCTAGGGGTGCCTTCAATATAAAATCATTAATTACCCCAATCTCATTGCGCAATACTAGTTCTAATGCAGCCTGCTCTCTGGTTGGCTCCAGAACATGCTATTCTAAGAAATTATCCCAAAAACATTGAATGTACTCCTCATCTAGGCCATCTTTGCCCATCTGACTTTTTGAGTCAGAGTAAAATCTCCGATGATTATCACTGTGCCTTTCTGACAAGCTCCAATTATTTCTTCCTTTATGCTCAACCCTACCATGTGGTTACTGTTAGGTGGCCTGTACACAACTCCCACAAGTAACTTCTTGCCGTTACTATTTCTTATCTATGGAAACCGTTTCCACATCCTGGCTTCCTGAACTTAGGTCATCGTACTCTCTGTGGTGCTAATACCATCATTGACTAACAGAGCCACCCCTCCACCTTTTCCTCGCTTCCTGTCCTTCCTAAATATCCTGTGCCCTTTTATATTCAGGTCCCAATCCATGTCCTCCTGCAGCCATGTCTCTGTAACGGCTATCAGATCGTAATTGTTTATTTCTATGTGCGCTCTCAGTTCATCTGTTTTGTTTTGAATGCTACGTGCATTCAGATACAGAGCTTTTAGTTGTATCCTTGTATTCTTTTTATAACCTTTAGGGCAGCATTTTCCCCCATCGGTGCGGGGGGGTTGTGTGGGAGCAGGCAGGTTCCGATTGGCGCCCCCAGTCGGGGCGCGGTGCCATTTTATGTGGGCAGGCCAATTAAGGCCCGCCCTGTGTGACATCTGTTCAGAAGCGCTGTGCACTCCCTGTGCGGGCGGGGGCAATTCCCTGAGCCAGGAGTGCGTTCTTTCATGCATGTGCACAAAAGAGCGCACAGATCTCCCTGAGGCAAAGTGGAGGAGATCGGCTCAAGATTCAAAATTTCATCAAAGGCAGAAAAAAATATTCCTGACATGTCCCCTCATATGACACTGTCACTTGAGCTGGGACATGTCAATTTCCTTTATTTAGACATTTCATACAAATTTTAATACCCTCATGAAACCTCATCCCACCCATGGATGAGGTTTCATGTTTTTTCTGAAGGCCGCCTGGCTCTTCGCCTGCCCACCAACCTTAAGGTTGGACGGGCAGGTCCATTAATCAGTTTAATTACTTTTTTAATGGCCTTAATAGGTCTTTGACAGTTCGGCGGGTGCGCAGCCAAATCGGCTGCACGCCCGCCAAACTGAAAATCTAAATGACATGGGGTGACGGCAGGACACACACCCAATGTCACCCCGTTTCATTTTACACGTTGGCGAGCGGGGCCCACCCCCTGCTCACCGACTGGAAGATGCAGCCCCTAGTTGCATCTGTTGATTCACTGTTGATTTGTACTCTCTATCCTTTCCTGTCACAGTCTGTTTTTCATTTCCCATAATAATACCTTCTTATTTTGTCTTGTCTCTGCTCTTTGATTTACCGCATCTTCCCTTAACCCCTTGCCCCCACTATTTAGTTTAAAACCCTCTCTACTTCCCTAGGTATGCGGCTCGCACGATCCCAGCACGGTTCAAGTGTAGACCATCCCAACGGTGCAGATCCCACTTTCCCCAGTACTGGTGGCAGTGCCCCATGAACCCACTTCTCCCACACTAGACTTTGAGCCACACATTCCCTAATCTGATTTGTCCTATGCCCATTTGCTTGTGGCTCAGGTAATAGTCCAGAGATTATGACCTTTGAGGTTCTGCTTCTTAATTGGGTGCCTAGGTCTTCATACTGACTATGCAGAACCTCCTTCTGTGTCCTGCCTATGTCGTTGGTACCTACATGGACCACAACAACTGGATCCTCCCCCTCCAGGGGGAGCAAGTTCCCCTCCAGCCCCGAGTAGATGCCCCACACCGTGGCACTAAGCGGGCAACACAGCTGTCTGGACTCACCCTCTTTGCTGCAGAGAATGGTGTGAATCCCTCTGACTGTACTATCTCCTACTACCACTACATTCCTTTTTGCTCCCCCCACTTGAATGGCTTCTTGTACCACAGTGCCATGACAGTTAGCTCATCCAACGTGCCACCCCCACTCGCATCCAAACAAGCTGAAAAAACCTCACTTGTTGAACAATTGTAAAGGCTGAGGCCCCTGCATTCCTGCCTCTGAGTCCCTTTACCTGCCTCACTCGCAGTCACACTCTCCTGTCCCTGACCACTGATCAAATCAGAAGACCCTGCCCTAAGAGGTGTGACTGCCTCCTGGTACAAAGAATCCAGGTAACTTTCCCCCTCCCTGATCCGCTGCAGTGTCTGTAGTTCAGCCTCCAGCTCATTAACTCTGAGCTGAAGCTGCTCATACTTCAAACACTTAGTGCAGACATGTTTTCTCCCACATGCTGCAGCTGTGACACATCATCTGTCCTGACATCCTTAATGTGTTCTAATTAACCGTTTAATCATTTTTTTCAAATATATATTTTACTTTTGTTTTTATATATTTTTAACCTTACCACCAGTTGCTAGACTATTTTTAACCCTAGGAATAGGATAAACCTTAGTTACTTACCAGATGCTCACCAGATTCTCCTGTAGCAGAGTACGACCACTTCCTGAAGGCTGAGAAAGTTAGAAAGCAAAAGAGCACCTCTTTCCCTTCCTTCCCTAACTCCCTGAATTACCCAACTCCCAGCACTCTATTCTAAGTCGCACTTCTTGCAGTAAACCTTACCTAAAGCTCCTCTTTTTACCCTGTGCACCGAATTCCCACTTCGAACCAAATTCCCAAATATACTCACTTGGTCTCTGTCTCACTCAAGCCAAAGTCTCCCCTCACTGATTCTGCGCCTCTTACTGACTTTATATGGGATAACACCTCTACTAAAACAGCGGACACAGGAATGTCACATGAATTATTTCAATGTCCATCTGCTAATGGTACAAATATCAATGTCTAGGTTTATGTGACTATGTATGTGTGGCAGGAGTACAATTTGGTTTCTGATTTAATCCAGTTGATTGATACCTTTAAGGTAGTAGTGAGAAAATTCCAGCTGGATTTCCACACATCACAGAAGGCAAACGTGGGGCAGATAATTAATCAGTGCACCAAGGAAAGGTCTCTTACCAGAAGCAAAATGCATAGTGCTGGATTTTCTCAGGAGCTTCAAGACCCTGACATCGGGACCTCATGTGAGTCCCAAGCCCACACTTAGGGCAGAATATTTCTCTCGTCAGGTGGGCATGAGCCTGACCTGAGCAAGCGTAAAATGACGGCAGGTGAGCATCCTGACATCATCGTGCACTCGTGTGATGTTTCGGTTGGCGGGGGCAGGCGGGAGTCGGCAGCGAACCCAACAATTAAGCGGCCTATCAAGGCCATTAAAGTCCTAATTAAAATAAATTTTTCACTGTCTGTCCAACCTTATGGTTGGCAGACAAGCAAATCAGCCAGGCAGCCTTTGGATTTTTTGCGAAACCTCATCTAAGGGCGGGATGAGGTTTCGATCAGTGATTTAAAAGAAAGATTTCAAACTAATTTCTAACATGTCCCTAGGGACATGCTTTTAACATTTTAAAATTCTTTATTTTTTATTTTAAAAATCTTCAGCTCCCTCAGGCAGCTCTGTGCCTCAGGGAGCTTTTACTGCGAACCTCTGCACACGCCCTCCCTCCTCCTCCATCCCGGCAGCGTTGAGTGCTGCAGGGCACACTTTACAGTGGCTGAGCTGTTAATTGGCCAGCCAGCGTGAAATCGTGGGTGGCGGTCCGTTTCACGGCCACTCCCGCTCACCCCCGCCAAGCCTGCCCGCTGACCAAAAAATCCTGGCCTTAATGATTGCAATGGCGAAGATGCATTCGCCACCTCCATGCTTGTCATCCTATTAAGAATGAGGGCGAGCTCTTGATATCGACTTAATAAGAGGGCTAGCAGTTTTAGAGCCTTGGCAGCCTGACTAGGAGAGGTGGGCATTGCTGAGGCAGATCACGGACCATGAGGGCACATCAATGAGGAGGCGCCCTCAGAGGAACACATTTAAATTACAAATTTTGAGAGGCGATATTGTTAGGCACCTCAGAGAACAGGGGAAACCCCTCTGGGTGCATTGTTTGGGCCAGGGGTATGGCCTGTCTTAGCTGTGGCATTGTCATGGAGCCAAAGGTGTCATGGCACAAATAGCCCGTGGCCTTTTTTTAAATTCATTCATGGGATGTGGGTATCACTGGCTAGGCCCATCCCTAATTGCTTTTGAGAAGGTGGTGGTATACCGCTGCAGCCAATGTGGTGTAGGTACACCCAGTGCTGTTAGGGAGGGAGTACCAGGATTTTGACCCAGCAGCAGTGAAGGAATGGTGATATATGGAATTCATTGCCACAGAAGGCCGTGGAGGCCAGGTCATTGAGTGTATTTAAGACTGAGATAGATCGGTTCTTGAATGGTAAGGGGATCAAATGTTACAGGGAGACAGCGGGAGAATGGGGTTGAGAAACTTATCAGCCATGATTGAATGGCGGAGCAGACTCGATGGGCCGATTGGCCTAATTTCTGCTCCTATATCTTATGGTCTTATATTTCCAAGTCAGGATGGTATGTGGCTTGGAGAGGAACTTCCAGATAAGTGAGTTCCTGCTTGCATCTTGTAAATGGTACATGTTTGTAGATGGGGTGCCAATCAAGTGAGCTGCTTCGTCCTGGATGCTGTCAAGATTCTTGAGTGTTGTTGGAGTTGTAATCATCCAGGCAAATGGAGAGTATTCCATCACACTCCTGGCTTGCGCCTTGTAGATGCCGGAAAGACTTTTGGGAATCAGAGGTGAATTATTTGCTGCAGGATTCCGAGTCCCTGACCTGCTCTTGTAGCCACAGTATTTATACAGCTAGTCCATTTCATTTTCTGGTCAATAATAATCCCCAGGACGTTGATAGTGGGGGATTCAGCAATGGTAATGCCATTGAAGGTCAAGGGGTGTGGTTTCTCTCTTGTTGGAGATGGTCATTTACTGGCACTTGTGTGGCGTGAATGTCACTTGCCACTTGTCAGCCCAAGCCTGGATATTGTCCTGGTCTTGCTGCATTTGGACATGGACTGCCTCAGTATTTGAGGAGTCATGAATAGTGTTGAGCATTGTGCAATCGTTAATAAACATCCCCACTTCGGACCTTATGGTAGAAGGAAGGTCATTGAGGAAGCAGCTGAAGATGGTTGGGCCTAGGACACTATCCTGAGGAACTCCTGCAGTAATGTCCTTGAGCTGAGATGATTGACCTCCAACAACCACAACCATCTTCCCTTGTGCTAGGTATGGCTCCAACCAGCAGAGAGTTTTCTCCCTGAATCCCAATGATTCCAGTTTTGCTAGGACTCCTTGATGCCACACTCAGTCAAATGCTGCCTTGATGTCCAAGGCTGGCACTCTCATCTCACCCCTGGAGATCAGCTCATTTGTCCATGTTTGAACCAAGGCTGTAAATGAGGTCAAGGGCTGAGTGGCACTGGCAATACCCAAGCTGAGTGTCTGAGCAGGCTATTGCTAAGCAAGTGATGACCCCATTCATCACTTTACTG
Source organism: Cetorhinus maximus (assembly GCF_964194155.1). Lineage (NCBI taxonomy): Eukaryota > Metazoa > Chordata > Chondrichthyes > Lamniformes > Cetorhinidae > Cetorhinus > Cetorhinus maximus. The sequence goes on along the minus strand of NC_135880.1, from coordinate 152,180,472 downwards.
ATGATTGAGATAGACTGCTGGGGTGGTAATTGGTTGGGTTGAATTTCTTCTGCTTTTTGTGTACAGGACATACCTGGGCAATTGTCCCACATTGCTGGGTAGATGCCAGTCTTGTAGCTGCACTGGTATACCTTGGCCAGGCAAGTTCTGGAGCACAAGTCTTCAGTACTCAGTATCCAGTACCTTTAGTCGCTTCTTGATATCAGTGGACTGAATCGAATTGACTGGCATCTGTGATGCTGGGCACCTTCGGAGGAGGTCGAGATGGATCATCCGCTTGACACTTCTGGCTGAAGATTGTTGCAAATGCTTCAGCCTTACCTTCAGGAAGGGCACCACCATTACAATGGCATCTCCACACATGGCGGAGGGCTACTCTTCCAGCATAAAAATGCCAGTGCGTCCACAAAATCAGACCTAATTGGTACCGTAATCAGAAGGAGGGGCGAGTTTGGAGGCTGGTTGGATTGGAGGAGGAGTTTGGAGGGATCGGGGGGAGAGTTTGGAGGCTGGAGGAATGTGGGAAGAGTTTAAAGGCTGGTGGGATGGGGGAAATTTTGGAGGCTGGAAGGATAGGGGGAGAGTTTTAACCCTGATACTGGAGGCGGGGAGAGTTGGGGCGAGAGTTTAGACACTGAGACCTGGGTGGTGAGTGGATGGAAAAGATAAATTAAAATGATTAAAATGAATTAAGAACTGCTGGGGATCAGGTGCTGCTCTCAAGCATGTATTGTATAGTGGAACGATTTTTTTGGACAAAATGAAAAACTGAATAAATTCAGATATTATTTAAGTAATTAATTTCCGTGCATTCTTCAATGCAGATTGCTAAGCGTGTTTAATGGCTTTGAGTGTGCTGGACATAGGTTTGAGTGCACTGGATAGCTTTGAGCGCACAATCAAATTTGATAGCAAATTCATTCCAAATGAGGGCTTTTGATGTCAAATTGTAATTGAGAACACTGAGTACACTTGAAAGCAAAAATGATAAAATTTTCTGGTAGGTTTGGCTGTCCACGTCCATTGTACAGGCAAGAGATCCTGCACCCCACTTGCCCATGAGAAACATCTTTGTTGGCAGGAATATGCAGGGAGCTGTCCCGACGTGCTTACCACGTACTTTCCTGGTCCTTCGATGACCAAGCCCACCATCAAGGGACCGGGCAAATTCAGCCCACATGAAGTTTTATTTGTACATATGTGTTCTTGTAACCTTTACTTCATCTGATTTGTGTGAGGGTACTGTGTGAGGGTACAGTTACACAGCTGCAGGCAGCCATTGGATATCTCACCTGATTGAGGCTTGTAAATTGTCTATTTGTGTTCTTGTACTTTGCTCTTTGTTCAAGTGAAATAGTTTGCTTACTTCCACCCATCATTATTTTGACTACCTTTAAACATGCCTCTCCCTGGTCTTCTTTCCTCCAGCAAAAATACATTTAATTGCTTTAGCTTTCCTTCACAACATAGTGTTTGTGTTCCAAGCCTGAACCAACCTTAATGTATCTATAGCCTTATTGGGGTCAGGTGACCAAAATTATACAGGCCTGACTAGTGTGAGTTGAATATATTCTTATTTGTAATTTGGCACTTTGCAGATGTATTGCAATACCAAGGATAACATTTGAAATTAATGTATTTTGGATCTGTATGACCAGCTAATTAATCTTTAACTGGTATATTACACCATGAAAACACCAATAAATCTGTTCCGTGGTCACAGTTGAAGCAAAACCAGACTAAGACTTGAGGATCTGATTTGACATAGCTATTGGCTTTCAATTTTAAATTTTAATTAGCCAACAAAAATGGTTGATGATGACAGTACTAAATGATAGGATTTTTAATTGTAAACAATCATGGCCTTAAAGAAGTTAGCTAAAAGGCAGTTACAGTGTTCAGGCCCTGTGACTGCATTTTGTTCAGTCAGGCTAGTAAGATGGGAAATAAATTCAAATTACAGCTCATATTGTAAATTATTTACAGTACTTCAAAGGCTTCTATATATTGAGCATGAAAAGAGAGTGGAAAAGGGATGGGTATCTCAGGAAATACATTTGGTGTTATCAGAGCATTTCATTGCAGACCTGAGGTTGTTAAAGCTGCAGCTGCCTTGTGATTTGAAGTGTCCCTGATGAAAAGGTTGAAGCTGAAAATCTGTTCAAATAAAAAAGCTTCCTATCAGCGTCCATTATGAAAATATTCACATTTTTGTCGAAACAATCACATTAGCAAAGCACTGCATACTTCTGACCTCCAGTTCTGACCCTAAGCACCAATTCTGTGAATTGCAGGAATGCAGGCAAAGGGTAGTGGGATGGGGATTGAGTTAAAAAGCATCGGCCAGCTGTCTAAGTACAAAAAAATGGTGTCCTTGATATTGAATTCTGCTGTGAAAACATAAATATCTTTACAACAGATGGTGCTTGGAAGAACATTTTAACAGATAGGCATCTTCACCTCTTGCCTAAATGTCAGAAAAATGTAATTATAGGACAACATAGAGTGCTACTGGTTTAAAATCTGCAGCAAAGTATAAAAAGATAATGTGTTAGCACCAAAAGGAAGGGTGCCAATAGGATTAGAAGAAGAGGCTCTTGTGGAGCATAAACACCAGAAAGCAGATGGGCTGAGTGGCCTGAATTTATACTGTAGATTCTTTGTAATTGTATGTATACAAGTAAAGAGGAAAAATTAGATTTATATAAACATAATACTATAGTGACACCGTAACAGGGAAAATTTTTAAGGTTGTGAAACAGTATAATTGCCTTAAACTCGAGGAACAGTTTGGTTTGTATGCAGTAAAGTGAAATACAGATTACGTTCTTCCTAAATTTAAAACAAATGTTGTGAAAAGGGACAACATTCTGAAGTGTTTCCTTCTGAAATCCTTTCTGATCCAATTTTCTGGATTGAAACAATATTTGCCCATTTATAAAATCTATCAGCAAATTAATATTCATAATCAAGAAAAGGCCAAATTGCCCAATAAACCAGGTCATATAAAAGCCTCTCCATGTTGGACAGACTTTGTTTTTCCTTTCTGCCATTGATAGTAGTATATCTTCCATGCTGTGCAAATTGGAAGTGAAATTCAAGAAAAGTGGTTTTCAAGTCTTATAGTCCATATGCCCTGTCCTCCATATGCCCTGTCCTTATTTTTATATTTCCAATAATAGTATAATTTTTTAAAAATTCATTCATGGGATGTGGGCGTCGCTGGCTAAGCCAGCATTTATTGTCCATACCAAATTGCCCTTGAGAAGGTGATGGTGAGTCACCTTCACAGAATCACAGAGTGCAGAAGAGGCTCTTCGGCCCATCGAGTCTGCAACGACATGTGAGAAACACCTGACGAACCTACCTAATCCCATTTACATGCACTTGGCCCATAGCCTTGAATGTTATGCTCATCCAGATACTTTTTAAAGGATGTGAGGCAACCAGCCTCCACCACCCTCCCAGGCAGTGAATTCCAGGCCGTCATCACCCTTTGGGTAAAAAAGTTTTTCCTCACATCCCCCCTAAACCTCCTGCCCATCATCTTGAACTTATGTCCCCTCGTGACTGACCCTTCAACTAAGGGGAACAGTTGCTCCCCATCCACCACGTCCATGCCCCTCATAATCTTGTACACCTCGATCAGGTCGCCCCTCAGTCTTCTCTGCTCCAACAAAAACAACCCAAATCTATCCAACCTCTCTTCATAACTTAAATGTTTCATCCCAGGCAACATCCTGGCGAACTCCTCTGCACCCCCTCCAGTGCAATCACATCCTTCCTATAATGTGGTAACCAGAACTGCACACAGTACTCCAGCTGTGGCCTCACTAAGGTTTGATACAACTCCAACATGACCTCCCTACTTTTGTAATCTATGCCTCGATTGATAAAGGCAAGTGTCCCATCTGCCTTTTTCACCACCCCACTAACATGTCCCTCTGCCTTCAGAGGTCTATGGATACACATGCCAAGGTCCCTTTGTTCCTCAGAACTTCCGAGTGTCATGCCATTCATTGAATACTTCCTTGTTAAATTACTCCTTCCAAAGTGTATCACCTCACACTTTTCAGGGTTAAATTCCATCTGCCACTTATCTGCCCATTTGACCATCCCATCTATATCTTCCTGTAGCCCAAGACACTCAACCTCACTGTTAACCACCCGGCCAATCTTTGTGTCATACACAAACTTACTAATCCTACCCCCCACATAGTCATCTATGTCGTTTATATAAATGACAAATAATAGGGGACTGAGCACAGATCCTTGTGGTACGCCACTGGACACTGGCTTCCATTCACTAAAGCATCCTTCTGTCATCATCCTCTGTCTCCTACAACTAAGCCAATTTTGAATCCTCCTTATCCAATTACCCTGTATCCCATGTGCATTTCCTGATTTATAAGTCTCAGAACAGTTCTGTTGAAGGGTCGTGAGGACTCGAAACGTCAACTCTTTTCTTCTCCGCCGGTGCTGCCAGACCTGCTGAGTTTTTTCAGGTAATTCTGTTTTTGTTTTGGATTTCCAGCATCCGCAGTAGTTTTTTGTTTTTATTAATAAAGGAAGCATGTAGGTTACTGGGAATGAAGCAGAAATTCCATATATCATATCACTCACAAAGCTTAGGTTTGGTTGAGCGAATGAACAGGACATTGAAGAAAGCATTAGCCAAAGCTATCCAAGAATCAGGGAAAAGATGAGCTGATTTGTTGCCCAGCATCCTCATGGGATTAAGGGTAACACCTAATAGGACAACTGGATTAACCCCATATGAGCGAATGACAGGAAGGGCTATGAGATTGTCAGGGGACGTTGTAACTGGAATTGAGGAAGTTGGACCCACAAGGGAAAGGGTCAAATGATTTGTGGGGGAACTGTGCAAGTAATTGCATGAGTTACGGCAGGAGGCCAGAGATCAACAGATCATATGAGATTTGGAAATGGAAGCAGGCATAGAGTAGGTGAGAGTGCCCAATGTAGGAGAGAGGGTAATAGTAAAAGTAGTGCCCGAGAAGCCGGGATTTGCACCAAAATGGGTGGGGCCATAAGAGGTAATAATGACTAGTGATACCTGTATCTGCGTTGATCTGAAGGGGAAGAGTGCTGGAAACAGAAGACAACCTACTATGGGACCTGACTGTGCTGCTGTGCCCAGAACTGGAACCAGGTCTGGTGAACGTATTAATGTTAGTAAGAGAAAACAAGGGTATTATATGATAAAAGCAAAATACTGAGGATGCTGGAAATCTGAAACAAAAACAAAAATAGCTGGAAAAACTCAGCAAGCCTGACAGCATCTGCGGAGAAGACAGTTAACATTTCAAGTCTATATGACTCTTCATCAGAACTAAGGAGAAATAGAAATGAGGCAAAATATAAGCTGGTTGAGGGGGGTAGGAAAGGTAGAACTGGATAGAGGGCCAGTGATAGGTGGAGGCGAAGAAGAGATTGCCAAAGATGTCATAGACAAAAGGACAAAGGGGTGTAGACGGTGGTGATATTAGCTAAGGAATGTGTTAATGGTGACATTAAGGGTACAAAGCAGGTAGAAAGCACTTGCTTTTCCTTACAGACCAAGATCTGACCCAGGCGGGGTACAGGTCTTGGCAACTGTATTCGAGAGTCATGCACGGACTATGAATGAGCTATTTAATGAAGGGCATAATGTCTCACAAAAAGCAGCCGAAATAATGTCTGCAGTACCTATGGTACTCAAGCAAATGCGGGAAAACCTAAGGCATCTACATGAGGGGAAGATACCCCCGTGGATCACAAATGAACAACTGACCAACCTATCCAGAAAGACAGGGGCGAGCGTAACCGGCTGCCACTCAGAGGTTTAGTACTCGTGTATCCAACCAATACAGAATGTGTTGTGAAAAATGTTGCTTGGTATAGTACTGGCATTCCCTGTGTTAATAAAACATGTAGAACATTATACAGGATGAAGAATATAGAGGTAATTAGAGAAGATTATTACATGAGACATCACAATGTACCACCATATGTAGTAGAGATAGAGGGAAACATGATAGGTACTACCTTAGACAGATGTAGTGCAGCATCCTCCTTGGTAGTGTGCCCCCAACCAATATATGAGACAGCAGAGGCCAGGTGTGGATTTAATGCAATAGCCAATTATACAATGGAAACCATATGGGGTACAATGGAACCAACTCATGTCACATACTTAGGAAGAGGGAGATATTGTATTACCACATCACAGCGAGAGTGCCTTTCTGGGAATCGTCTATGCCCACTGACTGGTCACACAGTGTGTTTGCACCCACAGGTGCCAGCCCGGTTGGGTAGGGTGGAGCTGGTAGATATCAACAAGCCAGAGATGGTTAATGTGCAGGTCGAAAATGATATAAAGGATAACCTAACACAATATATTGACCACCTACCCAATTCCAGCTCTGTCTGAACACCTTACTGCAATACGGAAGGAAATCAGGAGGGTGCACAGGGCCTACTACATAGGGCAACAGAGCAGGAATGTATAGATAACAGTATAGAGCAAATAGACAATACCATTGGTGGGAGGACCTCTGGGACTGGAGCCTCAATGTACAGATCCACCCATGAATCAGGATTATCTCCCACATTTAGGTAGTGGCCCAGTTAGTACAGCTGTTGTACTTGACATGCCTCACATGTACCTTGAGGAGACAACTGAAGGCCCAAACACTGCCTAAGACTCCAGAACGTATGGAGGTGGAGGTTCTTCTGAAAAAGGGGAACCAGGGCCTAAGAGTAGAGAATATAGCTTTCAGCCTAGGATGACCGACTGCTGAAGAGGAGAGATATATAGGGCTTAGCACGGTCCACATGGTATAGCTGGCTCTCTGCGATTCCAAGTCAGTGCCTGGCCAGCACAAGGATGGCGAGGAGCTGGGGCAGGGATATATCATTGGCCATTTGGCCAAAAGAGGGGATTGTTAGAGTCTCTGAGACGTTCGTTAATTTCACCGTAACAGTGCCAATCAAGTGGGCTGCTCTCTCCTGGATGGTGTCGAGCTTCTTGAGTGTTGGAGCTGCACTCATCCAGGCAAGTGGAGAGTATTCCATCACACTTCTGACTTGGGCCTTGTAGACAGGTTTTGGGGAGTCAGGAGATGAGTTACACGCCGCACAATTCCTAGCCCCTGGACTGCTCTGTAGCCACAGTATTTTGCTGGTTAGTCCAGTTCAGTTTCTGGTCAATGCTAACTCCCAGGATATTGATAGTGGGTGATTCAGTGATGGTAACGCCATTGAATGTCAAGGGATGATGGTTTCTCTCTTGTTGGAGATGGTCATTGCTTGGCACTTGTGTGGCACAAACGTTGCTTGCCACTTGTCAGCTGAAGACTGGATATTGTCCAGGACTTGTTGCACTTGGACATGGACTGCTTCAGTATCTGAGGAGTCATGAATGGAGTTGAACATTGTGCAATCATCAGCGGACATCCCCACTTTTGACTTTATGATGGAAGCAAGGTCATTGATGAAGTAGCTGAAGTTTTCCTAGGACACCACCCTGAGGAACTCCTACAGTGATGTACTGGGACTGAGATGATTGGCTTCCAACAACCACAACCATCTTCCTTTATGCTAGGTTTGACTCCAAACAGCAAAGACTTTTCTCCTTGATTCCCATTGACTCCGGTTTTGCTAGGGCTTATTGATGCCACATTCAGTCAAATGTTGCCTTGATGTCAAGGGCAGTCACTCTCACCTCACCTTGGGAGTTCAGCTCTTTTGTCCATGTTTGAAACAAGGCTGTAATGAGGTCAGGAGCTGAGTAATCCTAGCAGAATCCAAACTGAGCAGGTCAGCAAGCAGGTTATTGCTAAGCAAGTGCCGCTTGTTAGCACCATTTCAGTGTGACAGAAGCGACTTCCATTATAAATGTGGACGTAGATATCTTTAATGGAAAATCTTTACGGGAATTTTAACATATTATAGACAATAGGATAGAATTTCTACAGGAATTCTATGCAAACTTCCCTGTAACAGCAGTAGTGCTGGGGGGTGATTTTAGATGGATCTTACATTTGGGATGGGGGTAGTCCTGGGGCAGGAGAAGCTCCTGTTACATCTGACCCCACAAGGAGAGGAAAAATCAAATATTTTTAGAAATCTTCTGTATTTTCTCTGTTCTGGCCTAGGCTCCTTCTCTCACCACCTTCACCCAGTGGGAAATTCACAACAGCTTCCCTGCTCGGGCCACAAGTTAATATTGCAGCCAGGGCCTGGTGTCATCATCAAAACTCGATCAGCATATTTAAGGAATAACTCCAGACTGTTGATAAGGGTAGATTAAAATAGAAGAGAGCAGGAATGATATGGGACATTGGTTGGTAAGTTGCTGCTGGTTAATTTTAAATGACCACCCAACAACAACCTAAAGTGCTGTAAACTGCAGGGCTATGGGCCGGTGCAGGAAGGTGGGATTGGAAAGGGCACCTGGGTGTCCTCGAGCTGGCATGGACAAGATGGGCCGAATGGCCTCCTTCTGTGCTGTAACTTCTCTATGGTTCTATGGTTCTAACAATGAATATATCTGGCACTTAGGCCTTTAACATGGTAAAACATTCCAAGATTCTTCACAGAATGTAATCAGAAAAAGATTGGCACTGAGCAAAAGAAGAACACATTAGGATAGGTGGTAAAAGAGGGATTTTTTAAGCAACCCCTTAAAGGAGGAGAGAGGGGTAGAGAGTGAAAGAGGTTTAGGGGAGAAATTCCAGAGTCTAGGACCTACATGGCTAAAGGCATGGTCGCCAAATGTGCAGCAAGGGAATTGGGGATGCAAAAGAGGTTAAGCAACCAATGTAGAATTCTTGGAGGATTGCAGCACTGGAAAAGGTTACAGGGATGAGCCATGGACAGATTTGAACATGAGGATATGAGTTTTAAAATTGAGGTTTTGGTGGATCAGCAAGTACAGGGTGATGGGTGAACAGAACTTGGTGCAAGTCAGGATATGAGCACCAATCTCCCCATTTTGCTGGGAAGATAGGGTTAAACCATTGTGCAGACAACGCAAAAGAAAAATATGAGGTAAAAAATTGATAGTCAATGCAAAAATCTGATGATTATTTGAGAAAAACTGGTTTCCTATCAAAAATTATGTTGCAAATTTCGACAAAGTGAGAGCTTCATAGACATACATTTCTACAAAGGTTAATAACTCAAAGTCATGCAAAAATAAAACTATTCCAAAAACCACAACATGTTTGCTTTCCCAAACTTCTTTTTGATTAAGTTCACTGACATTCTCCCTGTAGTGATATTGTAGGTATCACATAAGTTCCTTCCATAATTGTCCCACTTAGCCACACTATCAAACAGAGTGATCTGACTCTTGAGTCAGATAAATGTGTAAACCTATTCTGGAAACCTGCAATTAGAATCCAGAGCTCGGAGCATTGAACCATGTTCTCTGACCACAGTAACTTTATACTACATTTGAGAAGATTGTGAACACCCAACATCCTCACAGTGGGGAGCTGTGCAATATTCTGAAGAACTAGACAGAAATAACAGGTTTACTTGGATATCACAGTGCATTAGAAGAAGTTTTACATTACAAAACTGTTTTCTTATCTCAGAAACCTTTGAATTTCACAAGGAAAATACATTTTGATCATGTGGGGTATGAGAGAAAATTACTGGTGATCTTTATTTGGTATAACATTATGGGCAGAATTTTCCGTGTCCGCTGGCGTCAGGTGCATGATCGGTGGCATAAACAGGTAATATGGCGCGATCAGTTTTATGATGGTGGGAAACTAGTTCGCAATCGCCTGCTCCCCCTACTAACGGCAGGCCGTGTTTCCCATCATCAGGCGTCAGGAACCTCAGCATATCATTGTCAGGCCAGCCCACCGGAATTGTTCCCCAGTCGCTGGATTGTCCATCCACGTTGGCGGGAAAGCACACCGACGTATTTCACAACAGCACATAAAAGGCGTGCAGTTAGCAGCCTGCTCTTTGATGGGAACTCGGAGGTGAGTACACAACATTGTGCAGCGCTCACCAGGGTCACCTGTTGGACTTCAAGCTTTGGGGTCTCGGGGTTAAGGACAGCCCTAACGTTGAGGCGCCTGGTGGCTGGGCGGGGCAAGGGCAGTCCTGCCGTTGAAGCAACTGATAGCGGTTGGGGGGAGGGGGGGAAGGAGGCAAGGGCATATTGCCTTTGAGGAGACTGGTGGTGGGGGAGGTGTGTGCAAGGGAAGCTCTGCCATTGAATATACTGCACATGCATTTGGGGTGGGCGGGTAGGGCGGGCGAGTGAAGTGGCCACGCATTAGGGAAACCTGTATAATGTGACCATTCCCCTGCAACTGAGACAGTCCAGGTGCAGCCACATTAATATGATTGGGGTCGGGCTTCAAGCTTATTTGCCCATTCAAGCAATGCAGAAGCATCAAAGTGCCACCAGCTGCTCCAGAGCTTGCCCCCCTGACGTCCCCTCGCCTGCAGACTGCAAATTCATGAGCATTCTAGTGGACTGCAGAACAATTGGAAAACTGCACACATTGTACAATCTCCTCACTAAAGCTGGCCTTGGAGCAGTCACTGCTGGAGTCCCTCACAGCCCCTGCAATGTCAGCATTGCAGTTTGGACAGTCTCCCCCATGGTTCAAGCTAACAGTGCAGCCATGCAGTGCACTAATCTCTGGCCATCCAAGTGGTGGCCAGCACTCTCCGGGGAGCGTTACGGGGCCGTCACACTTAACCAGGACAGGTTCTTAGTACACCCATGCTAACCGTGTGTCTCTCTCTCTCTCTTTCATCTTGCGGGGGGGAGTACTCAGGACCATGGAGCCTTGTGAGCTAACTGTATGCCTGATGGTCTACAGAGCACGAAGACGATGGAGGAGAGAGCGACAGAAACTCCTGGCTGCACAGAGGCAGGAGCAGCAACCTCAGGAAGAAGTGACGGCTGGGGCTCCTGCACATGCCGCCCAAGAACCACATTGACCCATCACAGGCCAGCACATAGCGACATCCAGGGCCCATAGACGCCGCCTTTCATTCTTGCAGGTGACCAAGAACCAGTGTCGCCGAAGACTGCGCATGTCTAGGGAACTGTTCGGTCACATCTGCCAGCTACTGCAGGATTTGGCGCCATGTGAACATGGATAGCATCCACTGCCAGTCGCCACGAAAGTGACCACGGTGCTCAATTTATGCACCATTGACCCATTTCAGGGCTCCACAGGTGACCTCTGTGGCATTTCACAAGGCTTCACCCACAAATGCATCCATGTGGTCACGAGTACCATCTTTACGATGGCACACAACTTTGTGAATTTCGCCCAGGACCAAGACAGCAAAAATGCAAGAGCGCCCAGGTCTCAGGTTTTCCACAGGTGCAGGGTGTGATCCACTGCCCTCGTGATGCTCAGATCTCTGTCGCAACACACAGTGAACTACATCAACAACAAGGGTTTCCATTCGCTGAATGCGCAGCTGGTGTGCAACCACCAGAAATACATCCTGCAGGTGTGCGCACGGTTTCCAGGGAGTGTACATGACACCTACATCCTCAGTCAGTTACAGATCTCTGGAGTCTTCCAGGGTCCACACAAGCTGCAAGGATGGCTCCTCAGGGGCAAGGGGAGAGGCCGTGGCTGAAGAAGCCGCAGAGGCCATGGCTGGTGACACCCATGCGGTGGCCTCAGACTGCAGAAGAACGATGGTATAATGAGGCTCATGCTGCAGCTCGCACCTTGGTGGAGCAGATCATTGGGATGCTGAAGGTGAGGTTCCGGTGCCTGGACCGGTCTGGTGGGGCCCTGCAATACAGTCACACATCATCGTCTGCTGCACCCTTAACAACCTGGCGCTCCAACAGAGAGACAAGGCTGGCTGAGGAGGAGATGGAGGAGCTGCGTTCATCCTCCAATGAGGAGGACACCGACAGGGATGAGGGTGAGGAGATCCTCAGAGACGACAATGACGGGAACGAGGCCCTCACACTGGCTAGGCGAGGCAGGCGTGCTTGGGAGGCCCTCATAGCTGCTACTTTTGTGGAAGATAATGATGGCATGCAATGAGGTGCCCCAGAGATCCTCACTCGCATCTGTGAACATTTGACTCCAGTCTGGCTTATAGCAGCGCGAATACCCTCTGTGAGAATGCTCCTGTCATGGAGACACAGTGGAGGCCCTAATAGTCACTCAATTGCCGGGGAATGATGACGACATGCATTGAGGACACTCCACAAATCTTCATATAGCTTCTGAGAATGCCTGACTCCTGTCTGGCCTAGGACAGATCGCTTGCGCTCTGTGATCAGGGTCATATCATAGAGACACATCCATGAAACTGTAGAAGCATCTGATCCTCTGTCCACTGTCAGCACCTGAGCCCTTCAGGAGCACAGTCACAGATGCTGAAGAGATGAGGGTCAGCCCCTTCTTTAAAGGTGCTGAGAGCACACCGAGAGAGAAAATGAGAGAGCTCTGCGGCACCTGACCACTACATTCTGGCAGCAATGACAAGCACTGCCGAGGTGCAGGCATCAGTGATGTTTCCAGGGAGTGTGAGGCTGGACCATCACTTTGGTCTGAAGGCTGCACAGAGCACAGGAAAGAGGCCCTGGACTGAGACACCTGCCTTTATCTTGTGCAGAAAGGTTTCACATCTGAGTGACAAGAATACTGCTCATCAGAACAAGGAGCCATAGGCAGGGAGACATTCTTGGGAGTTTATTGACAAGAGCGAACATGATATACAAGTGATTAACACCTGGGCCCAGGCCATGCAACCAATTCTCCTTAACTTTCCTAACCCTGCCACTACAGCTTGGTGCTCCTCGGACATCCACAGTGGAGGTGGAGGCAACCTGCTGACTGCAAAGCCCTCTCTGTGATGACCTTGGCGGGTGTCCTCTGGACGACTGAGACTTGGAGGGCCCCGGCCTGTTTTCGGGGTCCTGCTGTGCAGCAGTGGCCAGTGAAGCTGGAGCTGCAGAGCTCACAGGAAGTGGGGAGTCAAATGGGCCAGCCACTCCCGGAGTCACCTGGATGGTTGGGCCCAGAGTGTGCACCTGCTGATCCTCCTCCCTATGGGTGCCTGCGGGCCCCTAGCTGCCTCCTTGATCAGCAGGGGTGGCTGGAGTGAGATTGATCTGCCCCTCACCCCTTTCGTGTAGACACTGTTTTAGGCCAAATATGGCAACAGCAATGGAGTTGAACCCACATAGCAGTACATTAAAGACGTCTTGGACCAAGGTCTCCCATGGCAGCCGCCATCCTATCAGTGTTGACCTCAGTGCGTTGGCATGCCAGTGCTATCACCTCAGAGTGAAGGCAGATGGACTCCTCCATCATGCTTTGTAATCTGAGGAGAGCAGTGGACATCCCTACCGGATGTTCCCGAGCTTGCCTTTGCAGTTCCAGTAACTGTGACATGACCGAGTCCAGATGCTCGTCACCTGACTCGGACTCAGCAAAGTTCTGGCCTCCATCAGTCCTCCGAGTGCCAGAAACCTGGGAAGTCCCTGCCTCCACTTGCAGTGGATCAGACGGTGCAATGTGCTCACCAGATTGTGATCCCGGAGCTATTCTAAAGCTAGGCCCCACTGAGGTGTGTTTCTCTGCGCTGGTGGAGGGTGTGGGTGAGCGCTGATACAGGACTTCAGAGAGAATCCCTCCAGATTCCTCTTCAGAGGTTTCTTCGGGGCTTCATTGGAGGCCCTGGGTCATGGACTCTGTCAGCTGTTTGGCAGATGTGCCTCCGAAAGCAAGGGGAGATAATTAGTACATGGCAGTGGCCTGTGAAAGAGGACCCATCACTCACAGCATTGTTGTCTGATGGATGTTGCACTGATGGATGCTGGACCCTCACTTAATTGAGCACCGCCGACCTCACTGTCAGCACAGGACTGTCCAGATCCTCGCCGGCCAGCTTGATGGCTGTGTTTTCAGAGTCAGTGAGGACCTTGATTTTTGGCATTTCGCCACTGGTCTGTGACCTCTCCCTCTTGTGCGCCAGCTTGTCTTGCATAAATAGAGATGGAGAAAGTGTAAGCAGGACACCTGCCAAGCCAGATTATAAGTATGCCTGGCCTACGTGGGTGGTGAGTGGTCCCATGGATGGGATGAGGACAATGACGGTGAGTGTGAGAGAGTGAATGGTGATGTCCCTTGATTCAGCAGTAAGTGAGGGCCCTGTGGGTGTGTTGAGTTTGTGAGTATGTGAGTTGAGAGTGATGAGAAGAGTGACTTACCCTGGCAGAACAGAGGAGATCATTCATCCTCTTGCAGCACTGGGTGGCTGTCCTCTTTTGAAGGGCTTTGGCACTGACCACCGCTGCCATCGACTCCCAAGCCTGGTTAGTGTTGTTGTTGTCCATCATGTGGCCAGAGTAGGGTTAGAGGACATCCCGGAGGACCTCCACGGCATCCTAAAGGCACTCAACAGATGCATTGCTGACCCTGGGGGCTGCAGTCTTCTTCAGTTTCAAGGCCATGTCCTCCATGCAGCAGTGGTGGTCTGGAAGCGCTGAGATGTGTGCTTGCGACTGGACTTTAAATATGGCACCCAGCGGGGTGATTGCAGGCAGGTGACCATAAGACCATAAGATGTAGGAGCAGAGGTAGGACATTCGGCCCATCGTGTCTGCTCCGCCATTCAATGAGGCCGTGGCTGATCTGATAATCCTCAACTCAACTTTCCTGCCTTTTCCGCATAACCTTTGATTCCCTTACTAATTAAAATTCTGTCTAAAATGAGAGCCTGCCCGCCATGGGAGTGCTTAAATAATGTGGCAGATTTGGGACGATACAGCGTGAAAACCCGCTATCGCAGCTGGTGGGTAAAATGTCGTTTTAGCCACCCACTACCACACTTAGTGCAAATTCCACCCTATGGCTAATTTCAACAATGCATAACAACTTTCATTTCTGTTTTTACTCTACATTTATATTACCTGTACCTTCATATTGCCATTCAAACTAAAGAAAAAAAATTTTTTTTTTCAATCAGGAAATATGGATATCACTGCCAAGTTATTATTACCCACCCCTAGCTTCCTCTGAGAATTTGGTTGTTAAACAGCTTCATGAACCGCTGATAGGCAATGGGTTCCAGGATTTTGATCCAGCACTGATGTAGGAATGACAAATTATTTCCAAGTCAAGTTGGTGTGTGACTTGGAGGGGAACTTGAAGGTGTTTCAGGTGCCTGCTACTCTTATTCTTCTTAGTGGCAGAGATCATCAGTTTGGAACAAAAGAACACAAGAGATAGGAGCAGGAGTAGGTCATACAGCCCGTTGAGGCTGCTCCACCATTCAATACGACCATGCGTAACCTTGGGCTTCAACTTCACCTTCCTGCCTCCTCCCTTTATTCCCTAAGAGACCAAAAATCTGTCTATCTCAGTTTTGAATACATTTGATAATTCAGCACTCTTACTGCCTGGCATTAGCATATTGAAAGGATTTGCAGGTTGATAATCGACGAGTTTCAAAGAAGATTGATACTGGACTCGAAATGTTAACTCTGTTTCTCTCTCCACAGGTGTTGCCAGGCCTGTTGAATTTTTTCAGCACTTTTTATTCTTATTTATGATAATCAACCTGATTGGCCATGCTATGAACATACCTTGCGTAGCCATCAAGTCCTGGAGTGGAACTCGAACCCGGAGCTCCTGGCTCAGAGGTAGGGACACTAGCACTGCGCTAAAAAACACTTGCCAAAACAGCTGAGTGTGGGAGGGTGAAGTAAAGCTTATCAATTTTCAGACTGATTGATAGAGATTGTTAGCAGGTGAATGCTGGAGTATAGAGAGCTGAGCCACAACTGCAGATTGCAACATGAACAGAGTACATCATAGAGTGGGAAATGAGAATTTGGTGAGATTGGGAATTCAGTGAAAAGAGGAGAAAAATATGCTTTTTAGTTAAACTTGTTACTTGAAAAAAACTAATAATAAACCAAGTGAATTACTTACACAAACCTATAATTGATTAAATATATAAAACAAGGGTAGATAGAGATGACAATTCAGAAACAGTTTCACATCTGCAGCATGTCAGAGTTTGTGGAGAACCTCAAAGGTAATAATCTCTGGATAACTACCTGTGCCATGCACAAATTAGCATGGGGACAAAGAGATTAGAGGTTTAGATGGGTGGCTGAGAGAATAGTTTTGGGAGGCAGGAGCTTCATCTCATGGGGCATTGGTATCAGTACTGGGGAAAGAGGAAGCTGTTCCATTGGGATGGATTTCAGTTAAACTGGGATGGGGCCAACATCCTAAAGAATCAAATAACCAGGGCAGTGTGTAAGATTTTCAACGACTAGGGGGAGGGAGTGTTCAAATAAGAGTAAATTGATAAGTCTGATGAGAAAAATGAAGGCTGTAGAACAGAATAGCAATTTGCACAAAATGAAGCAGATCATGTCAGGAAGGAATAGAGCATAGTGACAAAACACTTCAAATCGGAGGCCCAGGTACCTCACAAGGCTGCTGCGGGTCAGCATGAGTGTGATCATGCCATGGAGGAAGGAAGACATGGGAGACGTGCTTGTGATATTAATTGCTGACAGGTTCCAGGAAGAGTAAAGTTATGTGAGGGAATATGGCCACATCTCTCCTAGCCCTCAATGCTCTTTTCTTTCAACTCAGGGGATGTCCACCCACTTACAGCGAGAACAAGTCCGGCATTCACTCTTGCGTATTCTGACCTCATGAACTGCCAGGCCATGATCTTTGCTTTGGTCCATGGGGCCCTGTGAGTGAGCTTAGTCTGGGAACTGAGAGTCCACTTAGGAACAAGAGTGATGTGAGAGAAGACTTGAAGCCTTCGCCCCCATCTAATGATGCAAACACTGCTGCGATGAAATGTGGACATGCCTAGGGATCTCCTCCTCTCGTATGTGTTTTTTCTTCTGCGACTACCACTGAGGAGACACAAATGCCACTAGAATATCATTGCTGATGAGCTTCCCTCACTCAGGCTGATGACCATCCTCCCTGTGAGTGCCTGACGGCCCCGTCCTGACTCCTGCAGGAGGTGGTGCACCTGGAGGGATGTCAAGATGCCTCGTCCCCAAGTCACCTACATCTTGATGGTGCCCACCAAGGTGTGTGGCTATGGAGTCCAAGGCCAAGTGCAAATGTGGCAAGACCTGCTGGACCAAGGTCTCCATGGTGGTCATCAGCCTTCCCATGGTAACCTCGAGGCGCTCACATGTCGGAGCCATAACATCAGACAGAACACGGACGAGCTCTTCCATCGTTCGCTCTAGCCTACTGAGTGACTGCCGAAACTCTGCCTGATGTTCCACCACCTGTCATTGCATCTCCAGCATTGATTTGGCAGCTACTTCTGGAGGCTCCATCTGACTTGAACTGAGTGGGTGGCTGGTCTCCAGCAGCCCTCCGAGTGCCGGAGTCCTGGGCTGTCCCTGCCTCCAACTGCTGCAGGGACATGTCAGTGAGGTGTTCCCCAGAAACTGAGCCCGAGCCATATTTTTTCAGTCCACGCAGGACCCTGCCTAGGTTCTCTAAATGAGTTGGGAGGTTTTTCCCGATGATGAGCATGTCGTCTTGGAAGCTGGTTACACCAGGGAGGGCCTGCAATATTTGTCCATGGCCTGCTGGAATAAGGCTGGTGATGACGTGATTCCAAATGGTAGTCGTTTGTATTGATATCGACCTCTTGTGTATGCTGATGGTTGTAAACTTTCTGGAATCTTCACTCAGCTGCATTTGCAAAAATGCCTGTGATAGGTCGAGCTTTGTGAATAATTCACCTCCATTCAGAGCAAATAGGTCCTTAATCTTCAATAGCGGGTACTGATCTGGGAAGAGTGCCCTGCAGTCAGCATCGCGGTGAACCAGTCTGGGAAGAGTGTCCTGCAGTCAGCATCGCGGTGAACCAGCCTGGGAAAACTGTCCTGCAGTCAGCATCGCGGTGAAGCAGTCTGGGAAGAGTGACCTGCAGTCAGCATCGCAGTGAAGCAGTCTGGGAAGAGGGACCTGCAGTCAGCATTGCGGTGAAGCAGTCTGGGAAGAAGGAGCAGACTAAAGGTCTGGGACTCTCAGAGACAGTGGGTTTGGTAGGAGAATAAATGCTTTAAAATGGGTTTAAAGATTGTATCCATAAATGTGCGTAGCATTAAATCTACTACGCGATGTGTTGCGACCTTGGACTACCTAGCCAAGGTCAAAGCTGACCTGTTGTTTCTGCAGGAGTGTGCGATACCGCACCTCAGCTCCTACAGGCAATGGTCACGATGGTGGTCCCACGGGCCATCGATCTGGTCGGGCGGAAACGACACTCGTTCCTCCGGCCTGGGTATTCTGCTGCGGGGAGGCAACTTCACCGTCTCCGAGGTCAAGGAGGTGGTGGGCGGGCGACTCCTCGTAGCAGACGTAATGTACAAGAACGCTCCACTCCGGTTAATTAACGTGTATGGCCCGGCACAAGGGGCTGAGCGGCTGGAGGTTTTTCAGCAGCTCCCACTGCTGCTGGCGACCTCCAGGCCGGTCATTCTGGGCGGTGACTTCAACTGCATCATCGATGCAGCTGGACGATCCGGCAGGGCCGGCAGCAGATTGGACGCTACGTCCAGATCCCTGATGGAAACAGTTAAGGATGCCAAGCTGCACGACGTCTTCAGCAACCCTGCAGACGGAGCGCAGCGTAGATACACCTGGTCGCGGCCAGACGGGTCCATTCGTTCCAGGATAGACTTCCTGTTTGTGTCCCGTGCATTCACAGTCAGATCCACCGAGGTCAAGCCGGTGTTCTTCTCTGACCACTGCCTCCTACTGGCGGACTGCCACTTGGAGAAGGACCTGAGGGTGGGCAGGGGGGCATGGAAGCTAAATGTGCAACTGCTGACCCCAGAGAACATTGAGGAGCTCAAGAGGGATTACAAAGGTTGGAGAACCGTGAAACCCCTCTTTGAGTCCCTGACACACTGGTGGGAAGCGATCAAGGGAAGCATCAAGAGGTTTTTCATCCTCAAAGGCACCCAGAAAGCTAGAAAGGAACAGAGGGAAATGTCCCGACTCCAGAAAAAGATGCAGAACCTGCTCCGGCTGCAGTCGATGGGGGTCGATGTCAAGGAGGAGCTCCAAGAGGTGAAGGGCCAGCAAGCCTCGCACTTTGCCTCGGAGGCCTCCAAGATCATCTTCCGTTCCAGAGTCCGCTCCGTGGAGCAGGATGAGACGTGCTCACGTTTCTTCTTCCAAAAGGTACACAGAGAGCGCTCTGTGATCAGCAGCCTGAAGGAAGAAGACGGCTCAGTAAAGTCATCACGGTCCGACATTCTGAGGATCAGCAAATCCTTTTATGCCGGATTGTATGACGTGAAGCCCACGGACAGCACGGCCTCCCAGTCCTTCCTGTCCTCTATCACGGAGGTCTTAGACGACAGTACGCGGGAGAGCCTGGACAAACCGCTAACTCCTGATGAACTGACTAAGGCCCTCGAGTCCTTTGAGAAGAGTAAAACCCCCGGAAGCGACGGCTTGCCGGCGGAGTTGTATTCGGCTCTGTGGGACTTGATCGGCCCAGACCTGCTAGGAGTGTACGAGAGTATGCTCCTGGCCGGTAGTATGTCAGAATCCATGAGGAAAGGCATCATCACCCTCATCTACAAGCACAAGGGGGAAAGGGAGGAAATTAGAAATTGGCGACCCATTTCACTGTTGAATGTGGACTATAAGATTCTGTCCAAGGTCATCGCCAACCGGGTCAAATCCACTCTGGAATTGGTGATTCACCCTGACCAGACCTGCTCTGTGCCAGGCAGGAAGATCTCTGACAGCCTGGCGCTGCTCAGGGATACGATTGCCTATGTACAGGACAGGGGTGTGGATACCTGCCTCATCAGCTTGGATCAGGAGAAGGCCTTTGACAGAATATCGCACACCTACATGGGGGATGTGCTCTCCAAAATGGGGTTTGGGGAGGGAATTCGAAATCGGATCCAACTGCTCTACACTAACATCAGTAGCGCAGTCTCAATCAATGGGTGGGAAACAGATAGCTTTCCGATTAAATCTGGAGTCAGGCAGGGCTGTCCTCTCTTGCCTGTCCTTTTCGTGTGTTGCATAGAACCCTTTGCCGAGTCCATCAGGAAGGATCCGGGCATAAGAGGAGTGACGATCCCAGGCAGTGGAGGCACTCAGGTAAAAGCCTCCCTGTACATGGACGACGTCGCCGTCTTCTGCTCGGATCCGCTGTCGGTGCGCAGACTGATGCACATCTGCGACCAGTTCGAACTGGCCTCGGGAGCCAAGGTAAATCGTGGGAAGAGCGAGGCCATGTTCTTTGGGAACTGGGCTGACCGATCCTTTGTCCCCTTCACTGTCAGGGCTGACGGCCTGAAGGTGCTGGGGATATGGTTCGGAGGGACCGGGGCATGCGTTAGAAACTGGAAGGAGCGAGTGGCTATGGTGAAAAGGAAACTGGGCATGTGGGAGCGACGCTCCCTCTCCATTGCGGGTAAGAACCTGGTCATCAGGTGTGAGGTACTCTCGCTGTTGTTGTAGGTGGCGCAGGTCTGGCCCATTCCAGACTCCTGCGCGATGGCGATCACTCGAGCCATCTTCCGCTTTATCTGGAGGTCGAAAATGGATCGTGTCCGCAGGGACGCGATGTACAAGCCTCTAGATAAAGGGGGAAAAAACGTGCCCAACATCGCCCTCATACTGATGGCCACCTTTGTGTGTGGCTGCATCAAGCGGTGCGTAGACCCTCAGTACGCAAACACCAAGTGTCACTACGTGCTGAGGTTCTACCTGTCCCCGGTGTTGCGAAGGATGGGTCTGGCCACGCTGCCGCGGAACGCTCCAAGTAGTTGGACCGTGCCGTACCACCTGTCCCTGGTGGAAAAATTTATGCAGAAAAACACCTTTGACCACAAGTCCATCAGGCAGTGGTCAGCACGTAACGTCGTAGAGGCCCTGAGGGAAAAGGAGAGGGTGGACCCTGTGGGATGGTTCCCCGAGCAGACTGTCAAAGTCATTTGGCAGAATGCCTCATCGCCAGAACTTTCCAACAAGCACCAAGACGTAGCTTGGCTGGTGGTGAGAAAGGCCCTCCCCGTCAGATCCTTCCTACACGCCAGGAGGCTCACCCCCTCTGCACGTTGCCCTCGAGGTGGCTGTGGTGGGGAAGAGACCGTTGTTCACCTCCTTGTGGATTGTGCCTTTGCAAAGAAAGTCTGGAGAGAGATGCAGTGGTTGCTGTCGAGGTTCATCCCGAGCAGTTCGGTGACACAGGACTCTGTGCTCTACGGGCTGTTCCCAGGGACACACACCGAGACAAACATCGACTGCAGCTGGAGGATCATCAACTCGGTGAAAGACGCGCTTTGGTCTGCCCGAAACTTGTTGGTCTTCCAGCACAAAGAGTTGTCCCCGACCGATTGTTGCGGACTGGCACAATCCAAAGTCCAGGACTACGTGCTGAGGGACGCACTAAAGCTTGGGGCAGCTGCCGCAAAGGCGCAATGGGGAAGGGTCGCTGTCTAAGACCTTTCTACCACAGCGCACCGAGAGACTGGGAACTGTTTAGAGCCCCTCGGGCTGTACAGATCAAAATGAAAGGCTGTAAATGATTGTAATACTGTTTGTACTGATGCACCTGGTGATACATTTTGTAAAAGTTTAACCTGGATTGTACCCTTGTAATGTTGTGTTTGAAATGGTTTGGAATGTGATTGAAGATATTTTATGAATAAAGTATATTTTTACAAAAAAAAAGTCTGGGAAGAGTGACCTGCAGTCAGCATCGCAGTGAAGCTGCCTGGGAAGAGGGACCTGCAGTCAGCTTCGCAGTGAAGCCGCCTGGGAAGAGGGACCTGCAGTCAGCATCGCAGTGAAGTAGCCTGGGAAGAGTGTCCTGCAGTCAGCATCATGGCGAACCAGTCTGGGAAGAATGTCCTGCAGTCA
Source organism: Cetorhinus maximus (assembly GCF_964194155.1). Taxonomy (NCBI): domain Eukaryota; kingdom Metazoa; phylum Chordata; class Chondrichthyes; order Lamniformes; family Cetorhinidae; genus Cetorhinus; species Cetorhinus maximus. The sequence continues at coordinate 152,158,546 of NC_135880.1, read as the reverse complement.
GTTCTTGTTAAAAATAACAAGAGTGACATCACAAGACAGCATGAGAGAGCGGTGGAGAGATCAGAACCAGCATGAGAGTGGGGAAGCTTCAAAAAGTAACGTCAGCACAAAGATGAGAGCTGGTTGGTGAGTAGTGGGTAAGTGTTTTTCTCCAATTTAAAATAGATTAAGCTAAGGAAAGGTAAGGGTTCTAGTTTTTATTTAAAGTACATAAATAATTTAACTTATTCATTGTATTTAACTAAAAGTAAGGGTTTTTTTTCAGCTAGAGGCATGGCAGGGCAGCTCAGTCCCATGTTATGTACCGCCTGCAACATATGAGAAGTCTTAGACGCTCCTTGTGCTCTGACTGACCATGCGTGCAGGAAGTGCCACCAGTTGCTGCTACTTGAGCTCCAAGTTTCGGAGCTTGAGCAACAGCTGGAGGCACTGAGGTATATCTGCGAGGCTGAGAGCTTCGTGGACAGCACATTTTTAGATGTGGTCACCAAACAGCTTACGGAAGTGCAGATAGAGAGGGAATGGGCGCCAATCAGTCAGAAGAACGATTTCAGGCAGGTAGTCAAGAAATCCCCAGGGTACATCTCGCTCGAGAACCATTTTTCTGTGTTGGGAAATGGTGAGAGTGACGGTTCCTCTGGGGAGTGCAGCCATGCTCATGGCACTACGAGTGGCTCAGCTGTACAGGGGGGAGGAAAAAGAGGGGAAGAGCAATAGTAGTAGGACACCCAATAGTGAGGGGAACAGATAGGTGTTTCTGCAGCCATAGACGTGACTCCAGGATGGAATGTTGCCTACCTGGTGCCAGGGTCAAGGATGTCACTGAACGGCTGCAGGGCATTCTAAATGGAGAGGGCAAACAGACAGAAATTGTGGTACATATCGATACCAATGACATAGGTAGAAACAGAGATGAGGCCCTGCAAACAGAATTTAGGGAGCTAGGAAACAGATCAAAAAACAGGACCTCAAAGGTAGTAATCTCTGGATTACTTCCGGTGCCACGCGCTAGTGAGTATAAAAATAGGTTAGTCCAGATGAATACGTGGCTGGAGAGATGGTGCAGGAAGGAGGGCTTTAGATTTCTGGGACATTGGGACCATTTTTGGGGGCGTTGGGACCTGTACAAGGTGGATGGGTTGCACCTGAACCGGAATGGGACCAACATCCTGGCGGGGAGGTTTGCTAGTTCTGGTAGGAGGGTTTAAACTAACTTTGGATGGTATCCTGAGGAGGTGGTTCAGCAGGGGGAAATGCACAGCCAAAATTAGAAGTGAGAGCAAGTGAGTCTGGAAGGCATAGAAATTATAGGCCAGTTAAGGTACAAGGGAGTTTGGCAAGGTTAGATGGTGTTTATTTTAATGCAAGGAGTCTGACGAATAAGGCAGATGAGCTAAGGGCACAAATTAATGCATGAAAGTATGATGTCATTGCTGTCCCTGAGACATGGTTGAGAGAGGGGCAGGATTGGCAGCTCAACATTACAGGATATAGGGTCTTCAGGCGAGACAGGGAAGGAGGTAAAAGAGGAGGGGATATCGCAATATTGATCAAGGAATCAACTATAGCAGTAAGGAGGGATGACATCTTAGAAGGCTCCTCAAATGAAGCCATATGAGTAGAACTTAAAAACAGAAAAGGAACAGTCACATTGCTGGGAGTGTACCATTGGCCCCCAAATAGAGAGAAATAGAAGAGCAGATATGTAGGCAAATTTCAGAGAAGTGTAAAAATAATAGGGTAGTAATTGTGGGAGATTTCAACATCCCCAACATTAACTGGGTTAGTCATTGTGTGATAGGTTTAGAGGGACCGTAATTCTTAAAATGCACCCAGGAGAGCTTTTTAAGCCAGTACGTTGAAGGTCCTACAAGACCTGGGTGTCATGTTTACATCATCATCAACCTCACCATCTCATTAACGTAACCATTAACCTATTGCTCTACAAAGGTAACCTGTGAGAAGGGTGCAATTAAGCTAATAAAGTAGTGTAGACCAGTTAAGTGATAGGGAAAGAAGATGACAACTGGAGTATAATGTGGGGAACTGTGAAATAACCCACTTTTGTAGGAAGGATGGTAAAGTGGATATTTTTAAAAAGGTGAGCGATGAGTAAATGTTGATATTCAGAGGAATTTGGGGGTCCTTGTGCATGAATCACAGAAAGTTAACATGCAGAAAAAGCAAGCAATTAAGAAGGCAAATTGTAGGTTAGCCTTACTAGAAAAGCAAAATACTTCAGATGGTAGAAATCTGAAATCAAAACAAAAAAAATGCCGGAAATGCTCAGTGATGATGATGGAAGGTCATCTTGACCTGAAGCACCAACTTTGTTTCTGTCCACAGACACTGCCTGAGCTACTTAGTGTTTCCAGCCTTTATTGCAATGTGTTGGAGCATAAGAGGAAGGAAGTGTTGTTGCAATTATATATGGTTTTGATGAGACCACACCTGGAATACTGAGTACAGTATTGGCCTCCTTACCTAAGAAAGAATACACTTGCCTTTGAGGATACAGATTGTCTTGCTAGCGACTTGCAATTTTGGGTGTCCTGCGGATGTGTGCAGCCAGTGAACAGCATGGACCAATGAACCGATGAACGTTGTTTGCATGTGTTAGTCATATATAGCAGCACACAGCACCAATTTAACATCCTGCCTGCAATACAATGAATGGATGTGTGTTAATTGCATACCATGATTCCCATCCCCGTTTTTGGTGTTAGCCAATTTCTCTGCCATGTCTTTAATTGCTTTTAAATTATAATATTAATATAATATTGTCTATTATTGTCTATAAAATAATTATACACAATAATGAAGATTGCACACCCCACTCGCCACCCAGTAACAGTGAAATGAACTAATTTGAAATGGGAGAACCAACTTGTTGACCAGGTTCTGATCTCCCTTAGAAAATTAGCAAATTATTTATTTAGTTATCCCACTGTCAAACTAACACTAAACTACACTAACTTGAATTTACAATATAACTTCTGAGCACAAATAAGAAATTTTCTCCTACGTTTTACATTGACTTTCAAACAACATGGGATATATGGGTGCTTCCATGCCCCTTTTTCTTGAAAATATGATTTTTAAATTTTCAACTCACTAGAACATTTTGCAGTTTGAACTGAGACAAAGCAAACTGTTTAAAAAAGCAAGGCCACATTCCAAGTTGAAGGTAGAAGGCCAATAAGTCCCCCCCAGGGGATGTGAACAGAGAGACATTTCCTGTGATTCGGACACCCATCAAAACTTGTAACTGTCTAAGGAAGAGACATTAAAAATTCAAAGTACAGGATATTGAAATAATGGCTGCCACAGACAGACACACCCAAGAGCGAGTTTTAAAGTGACACAGGCAGTGTCTGGAAGGTCTTCAGCAGAGGAAACAAGCTGAGTGCTCTCTGTCGTTTCCCTCTATCTTGTTTGGAAGAAGCATTTCACCTGGTTTGAGAAGCGAACCGAGATCTTGTAACAATTGCAATATTTTCTACATCTGACTGCATCCAAGAAACCAGCTAACATAAATCAGCTGCAACATTTAAAATCTACGCCTCAAGGACAATCAAAAGTCACTTAACGGTACATTCTTTTGCATTTTTTGATTGGATTTTAACTTCCCTTGTACCTGTGTGTGTGTGTTTGTGTGTGGACGCTAATGATGCATGAAGGCCAAATGTTTGATGTCACAGTTTTATTATTTTTCTCAGATTTAGTAGTTAATAAATTTGCCCTTTCTTTGACTCAAGAAAACCTGGTTTGATTGGCTCTTTATTGCTCACAGCTTAAATAGTTAAATACATTCTGATTTGGAAAAGCCATCCTTGTAAGAAAGGAGCTTAAACCTTTGTTGTGCCCAACCAAGGAGGTTGAATAGAGGGGAACTAGTTCATTCCTTCTCACCTGGTCATAATAGTGCTTAAAATGAAACTGAAGCAACTGTATGACAAGTATTAACATAACAAAACAAAATGTGCAAATTTGTTCATTGAGTAAATCTTAATCTTTAATGTGTCGCAGGTTAGGGTCACAAATAGGATCTGTTAAATTTGCATTTATTGGTGTTTCATGACATTAAAAAAGCACTGCCCTAAAACATAAATACTTAGTCATAAAGAAATACCTATCTTCTTTTCAGTTAGCACATATCCTGTTACCTAACTTTTTCTAAAGGAAATACAATTAAAATAAAATAGATTTTCTCAATTGCAAAAGAAGAATTAATATGACTGACTCTTTTTAGATTATTAACATTTTTGCAGCTCAGGGTTTTAAGTATGCCAGCTTTCAGTTTAACTTTGCAGAACCCCTTTGTATTCAGTTTCTAAAGCAGCAGCAACATTTATTCTTTGCAGATGTTGCCTGCATGCCAGATTGTCTGGTGGAGGTTTTCATTAGTTAGATGGGCTAGTAACTGCTGTTTGTATTAGCAGTGTCTCCAAAGATGTTAGACAGTGATCTCATCTTTTAGTTGGTTCAAGGTCTACTTTCTATTAACCTTGAAAAATTTAAAAGGGCTTTTATATAAAGCATTTCTCCAAATTACAAGGAGCATTCTCAAAGCACAGCTTTGTATTACCTTCCACTCTTATATGCCTCTAAAGAGTTCTTTCAATAAAGTATTCAGATGTAGTAACAATGCTGCCAACAGCTATTTTGTCTGTGTATATTCTCTTCCATGATTCAGTAGGTAGTTATTGTAGAAATTATGTTTATTTGGTAGTTTTCCATTTCCTGAACACTAAACGTGCTAGATTTCAATAGCTGAAAAATGCAACTTTTATTTTTTTGTATAATGATTTAAATTAGTTGCCTTTTGCTTTGTAATCAACATTTACTGTATATTTGTTCTTTGGTCTTTAACATGTAGGTAGAAAATACTGTTTTCTTTGAAAAATGTGCATTTAGGTACAGAATGTAGCATTCATTGATTAAATGATTCAAGGAAGCAACACAGATAATTTACATTTTCAATTTGCATTATCTTGTGAGCACAGCTGTAAACACCCAGTGGAGATGTGGCCTCTAAATGATCCAATATTTTGTTAAGGAAGGGCAGATAAACACAGCAATGACTATATAACAAACTTGTGGGACTTCTCACCATTTATTATGAAAGCAATGAACAGCATTTTTGAAAAGCCTACTGGACTGAAGATACACTCATGTGTTTGTATTACTGATCCAGATTGGAGCACATCAAAAGCAGTCCTATTTCACAACTTAAGCTGCAGAACATAATTATTTCTTCAGGTCTTCTGAACTTAAATATATAGGATGCAAAAATATTTTACATATTTTACCACATTTTTATATTGTGAATGCAATCACATGGTGGGTGGCAATTAGAAAGATGGAGGTGGGGGTGGGGGGGGGTGGGGGGGGGGGGGGGGGGGGGGGGGGGGCGGTGGCAATCCGATCATGTGACTGGGACAGGCAGAAAGGTGGCGATCTCAGCATCAGCTGATGAGAATATAGGTGCGGGCACAATTTTTAAATGACTACCATACCAGAATGCAGTGCTCCCTGACTCTCCCAAATCACCTTAACAGCTTCTCTTCCCAAGGGATGGCAAGAAGAAACCTTACAGACTAACCAAGAAAGTCTGAATGGTGATAGCTGCAGAGGTCAGGAGCCATGGGGTCCAGAAATGTTCTTGGGTGCTGTAGGTGGCTCAATGACCTCCACTGCTGTACCAGGGTGAGACCTACTTACTGCTCAGTTCATTGACGCTTGCAATTGGCAACGTGGAATGGTTCAAAACATGGGAGGGATCACCCAAATGGGCCCAGTACCAGCTGCCTGATGATATATTGATGCATCTGAAGTCAGTTCAGGGATTCTCAGACTGAGAGAAATCACGTTCTCAGTGAAATTTGGAGAAGCGAGCCCAATGGAAACTGGGAGTAACTTTTAGACTAGTTTCTGTAGGCTACAATTCTGCGGAGAGTGCAGTGTAATGAATAATCATGGTATGGGGTTATTGGTCATATTAAGAACAGATAAGTTTTCTGCAGTTCAGAGAATTAGTTGCTTACTAAATAATGTTTAGCCGATGTTGATTTTATATATTGCAGTAAAAATCTTAAAATTTGAAATCCTGCCATACAATTTGGGGAATTCAAATCGCTTTTTAAAAGTTTTCAATCCCTATGGAGATTCTAATATCTCCACTTCAAATAATCTATCTAAACAGACTGCATCCAATTGCTTTAGGTCATTCTAAACTCATGCTTTTCTAAAGTAATTAACTGTAACTCTTGTAGCTTAATTAAGGCCCACATTTTCGCTTCCGGTCGGGTGCTCAGAGTCAGAAGAATTCCCGGTACTGCAAACCAGATATTTAAAAATGTCTGCCCACACTTGCGATTTTCGGCGGGTGGGTGCAGGCCAGACTTGAAATGGGGATGGGCAATCCCGGAAGTAGTGAGGGGTCAGAGATGGGCCCAATGTGGCTTGGGTATGAAAAGCACCACTTTTGGAAAGTCTGTTTGAGAAGTTGGCCCTCAATGCTGCATTTACTGAGCCTTGGAAGAGAAGTCTTTGCATTATTAGATGTCAAAGCTGTAAATATTATCCAAATGTTAGCTGACCCTGGAATGGGTGACCCATTATGGGCTTTCTCAGGGTGAATTTCATTGCTGCTGCCTCATCAAAATTGTACTGAACTAAATGACTGAGTGGAATCTCAAGACACAGCCATGGAGTCTTGCTGCTAATACTTGGTGCGGATATTATGCAGTGATGTAGTTAGCTGGCTAGACTGAGTGGATGAATGATGAACACTGCCATGCTCGTTATTGCATCCACTTGCCCTCTTGCCAGCCATCTGTCAGGATGAGCCCACACTGTAGCCCTGTGACAAGGCCCCTGACATCTGCACACTGTCATGACGTAACAGCCTGACTTAGAGGGAGTAAGCAGTAGGGCAGTAAGTGATTGCACAGCATGCCAACTTGGAGTCACAACCACAACATACATCACACAAAGCATATGTGTGGAGCCATTCTCTTCACCACACTGTTAGCATTATCCATTAATAAAATAAAAGCAAAATACTGTGTATGCTGGAAATCTGAAACAAAAACAGAAAATGCTAGAAAAACTCAGCAGGTCTAACAGCACCTGTGTAGAGAAAGACAGAGTTAACGTTTTGAGTCCATATAACTCGAAATCTGAAGAAGAGTCATACAGACTCAAAACATTAACTCTGTCTTTCTCTCCATAGATGCTGTTAGACCTGCTGAGTTTTTCCAGCATTTTCTGTTTTTGTTCCATTAATGAAATGTTGAAAATGGTTAGCGCATGGAAGCACACAAAAGTGAATGAAAACAATGTAATCTGAATTGCTCATAACCCTTTTCACCTTCCATTCTCATTAATAAAATGTCACACAGATGAGCTGCAGGGGAATGGATGGGGCAACTGGCCCCAAGATTCTCAGATCAGGACCTGCAGGTCTTAGTTGAGGAGGTCCAGAGGAGAAGAACAGTCATATATCCTGCTGGCCATCGGAATCAGCCATCGGAATCTGCCTGCCACAACCAAGGTGGCCTAGGTAGAAATTGTGGCTGAGGTGAATGCTGCAGGAGACGACCAGAAATTGTGGATTTAATGCCACAAAATGACCTGTGACCTATTGCCTTCCAGCAAGGTGAGTAATTTGGCTCATAGACACAGAGGTCCAAGGAAAGGGTCACATCAGTATGCTGCAGGTAAGGTGTGAGACATGGCACATGCCTCAACTTCAGCATTGAGGCATGTATTATGTGGCATCCATGGAATAAATGAGGAGCTGCGCACCTTTAACAGGATAGTCATACTGTTGACACAGCAGTTGCTGGAATGGATGACTGCTGCGCACCAGCAGCCGACACCCTCAACCCCACCTGAAGGCCAACAGGGTTGTGGAGGTGAAGGTGTTGAAACCTTTTCATCTTCCACCACCTCCTCAGCACCTCTGCCAGAGCCCACATCTGCTATACATGTGCCAATGACCACAGCTGCCAATGAAGAGATGCAGAAGCTGCAGCCTGAAGTAGATCTCCTATGGGTTACGAGACTATGTGCAACGAGGTCAGCCACCACGGTCCTTGTTGCCATATAGACTGAGAGTGAGCAGCCTCCTTCCACCTTCTCCGAAGCAACACTTTGTAGGAGCATGCGAGAGTGAATGGTGCCATATCACCTAATGGGTTTGCTGTAGATACATTTGTCACATTGCATTTATCACATCTGAGCACTTTTTGAATATAGTTACTTTCACGTCTACATGACTCATTGTGTGTTTGTACACCAGAAAGCTCTAAAAGAATGATCAAAAATGAAGGCACGTCATACCAGTAATAGCGCAGGTGGTAAACTGAGGTCCATCTCAATGTGCCATCAAGGAGCAAGAATTTGGGCTGATTGGTGAGGCATAGAAGGGCTTCTTCCTTCTATGCTGTTTCACATAAGATCCCAGCGGTCAAAGGCTTAAGCACTTAGATGCTCCTCCTATCTTTAAGAGAGGCTCAGTGATCACACTCCACATCCAGATACTGGTCAGCAAGTGCATCTCAAGCATGAGTGCTGGATGCAAGACATTCATCCCCACTGTAGTGTTGCACTTTGGCCATTGTGTGGACATTGCAACTCAGTAGGCCATGTATCATCCAGGTAATATTGGTTGTCTGCTGTGCCTGCTAGAGTGGCTACATTAGCATTCCAGGTGTCACAAGGTGATTTGTGCAGTTTGCAGAAGTGTATGTAAACCAGGAATGATACATGTGCTGCCCAGTTCTTACATTCCGGCCAATGGTCTTGTTTATGTTGCAAAAGTTCTTTCAAGGAGCTGCAACAGTCCAGTTGTGTGTTCATCATGTGTGAGATGCCATATCTGCATGTATGATACAACATGCACTCATATCAGTGTGTATAGGCATGGGCGTTTAACTCTTAAGTCATGTCGATCTCTGCATTGTGGGTGCGGTTTGATTATGGACAAGTTGGCAGCATGGACACCTCATTTACAGTCAATGGCATTCATGTGATGGGGGTAGGTTGTGATGGCCTTATTATCATGTTTGTTTGAAATATGATGAGGCCCATGGTTGTGATGGAGAGGGTTGCAGACATATGAATGCGACTGAGTCAAACTGTTTATGTTTGTTGTAGGGAATGTAGAGCTTGTAGGGGATGGGCAGTCCTTTGAGTAATTGCGGTATCAATTTAAAAGGATCTTTATGTGAAAGTATGTCACCAGGGACTGGCTGATTGCAAGTGTTATATAGGTAGACCTCATGCAAAACTGTTTTGAATAAGGACCCGTCTGATGCTGAACCCCTCCTGCACAGTGCCGAGTCTCCCTGCTGCTTTGCCATTGGATGGGCTCCTCATCCTCATACGTTTTGGAATTGACAAAATATACAGGGGTCTCTTCCTCCTCCTCCTCTTATTCCTCTTCCTCTTCCTCCTCCTCTTCTTCCTCTTCTTCCTCTTCCTCCTCCTCCTCTTCTTCCTCTTCCTCCTCCTCCTCTTATTCCTCTTCCTCCTCCTCTTATTCCTCTTCCTCTTCCTCAGAGGTTGGAGCTCTGCCCATGGCCTCATCATCATCAATCTGGAAGCACCCCCAGGGCAATGAAGGCACCTCAATCTCATCTTTAAAATGCCAATGGTCTGCTCAATGCTATTCCTGGTGATGACATGGCTACTGTTTTAGTTGCACGCTGCCTTGGATTGTGGATTCCAAAATGGGGTCATCAGCCAAGTTCTTAATGGGTAGTCCTTATCCCCTAGGAGCCAACCACAGATCTGTGTTGGTGGCTGAAATAGCTGAGGGAGCTGGGAACTCCCTTGTATGAAGGAGTCACGGCAGCTGCTTGGGAATCTTGCACACGCTTGAAGAAAGACCTTATTGTGGTCACAAACCACCTGGACATTGATCGAGTGAAATTACTTGTGGCTGATAAAGGTGTCTGCGTGCTGATTTGGGGCCTTTATTGCAACATGGGTGCATCCTAGGACACCCTGCACCTGAGGGAAGCCTGCAATTTGGCAAAGGCCGTTCTTGAGATGCCAAAACTATAAGGAAACTAATGCACTCCCTGACATGAGCAAACAGGGCAATAGTCCTGTTTACCAGCTGTGTTCTGCTAACTGAAATATACCAGACAGGCGTTCTGATGAGGCCTGGAAAGAGCCAGAGGCATGGAAATTTAGCGGAATGGTTACTTTCACATTGACCCTCCCGGGCAGGGAGGTCAATGGATTGAGACGCCAGTTGCTGATGGATCATGTGACAGATGTCTGTCACAACTTTGCTCCTCCACCTACATCTCCTTTGGCACTGGTTTTCCATCTTAGTGAGGTATGATGTTCTCAGTTTGTGAACCCTCCCCACAGGGTAGAACCTGATTGTCCTCTCTCTCCTCCACCTCCTCCTGGAGCTCATGCAACAGTGTCTTCCTGCTCACCTTCTGCCCCCCCCACTCTGTGCTCTGGCCGCTCATGTTGACTGGCATCTACAGCCTCTATGTGAGAGGGTGCCATGCCTGCTTTGTCCTGATCTGCTCTGCACACTTCAGACTCCACACTACTGGAATGCCAAATGCAGATTTGACTGGAGGCAGCTGATGATTTAAATTATCAGCTGCCTCCATGAACTGGGCATGCGTGAACCTCAGCCCGCCTGCGTTCTCATGAAAATAGGAAGTGACGTGTTTGGGTGTGGGACTTAGGATTTCCATGCTCACTCACAATCGTAGTGAAAATTCAGGCCTAAGAGTCACCCTCTTTTGCATCTGGTCCAGAACCTTCATTGTGTGTATGATCCAAGACTAGACACAATATTCCAAGTGGGATTATATCAGATCCTTCTGCAACCAGTGCATAGAGCCCTTCATTTTTTTTAGTAGTTATAACAATGCAACAAAAATGTCTGTTTGCTTTTTCTGCAGCCAGTGTTTGTGCGTGTTTTTGCAGAATTAACTGAATCCCCATGTTCTGAGTCTATTTTTCTTAACACAGGCATAACCCAGAGCTTCCCAGCCCCATGTACATGATACTCTACTTGCCTGCATTAAGTGGCACCTGCCATACTATGGGTCCTTTCACTCAACTTTACTAAGTCAACCTGTAACTTACAGATTTGTTCTGCATTAGTAACCCCAACGCACATTTAATATATGCTCAGTCAAGTTCAGAATGGCTTTGTTTAAATCTTACATTAGATCATTGATGAAAATAATAAACAGTAATGGACCCATTAGAGTTCTAAGGAATTCTGTCTATAACATCTTCCCAGTCAGACCCACTACCATTAGTAGCAACCCTCTGTTTAGGCGAGGTTAAATCTTACGGTCTCCGGATCATCGGAGATTGGATTCTACGACGGAAGATGGGTGTTGAAACCCTGTAGAAGTCTTGATGCGCAGACTTAAGTGGGAATTGCCCAAGATGTTTAGACTTCTGATGGGCAAGTCCCATGCTCCCCAGGACCTCTACAAATGTCTCCAACTCTGAGCTAGAGTCAGAAACTTTGGACAGTTCGCCAGTACTTATCCGAATAGTTACCCAGGAAATGTTAGGCGTTTTAAATCCTAGTCTAACCCGTGGCTAACTACACAACTGATCCCCGAATCACCACCCTCCCCACTGAGCCCTCGACTAGCCCCTAAGCCTTAACTATCCCCCCGACCAGACCCAACTATCATAGAACCATAGAAAAGTTACAGCACAGGAGGAGGCCATTTGGCCCATCTTGTCCATGCCAGACGGAGGACACCCAGGCGCCCTTTCTAATCCCACCTTCCTGCACCCGGCCCATAGCCCTGCAGCTTACAGCACTTAAGGTGCAGATCCAGGTACTTTTTAAAAGAGTTTAAAGATTCTGCCTCTACCACCAGCTTAGGCAGCGAATTCCAGACACCCACTACCCTCTGCGTAAAAAAGTTCTTCCTCATGTCCCCCCTACACCTTCTGCCACTTATCTTGAATCTATGTCCCCGATTCTAGAATTCTCCACCAAGGGAAACAATTTTATCCTATCCACTCTATCTATTCCCCTCAATTTTGTACACCTCAACCAAGTCACCTCTCAGCCTTCTTTGTTCTAAGGAAAACAACCTCAACCTATCCAATCTCTCCTCGTAGCTACACTTTTCTAACCCTGGCAGCATTCTTGTAAACCTCCTCTGCACTCTCTCCAGAGCTATTACGTCCTTCCTGTAATGTGGTGACCAAAACTGCACACAATATTCCAGTTGTGGCCTCACCAGTGTTTTATATAATTCCAACATTATATCCTTACTTTTATATTCTATACCTCTGCCAGTGAAGGAATGCATTCCATATGCCTTCTTTACAACCTTGTCTACTTGAACTGCTGCCTTCAGGGACCTGTGTACTTGTACGCCAAGATCTCTCACTTCATCTGCCCCTCTTAGTATATTCCCATTTATTGTGTAATCCCTGTAACTGTTTGACCTGCCTAAATGTATGACCTTACATTTCTCTATGTTAAAATCCATCTGCCACTTTACCGCCCACTCCACCAACCCATCTATATCGTTTTGGAGATTATGGCTATCTTCTACACTATCCACTACTCGGCCAATCTTTGTGTCATCTGCAAATTTCCCAATCGTGCCCCCCACGTTCACATCCAAATCGTTAATATATAACACAAACAGCAAGGGTCCCAACACCGAGCCCTGTGGAACACCGCTTGAGACAACTTTCCATTTGCAAGGGCATCCATCGACCATTACCCTTTGTTTCCTGTTACAAAGCCAACCTTTTATCCAGTTTGCCACATTACCCTGAATCCCATGGGCTTTTACTTTCCTGACCAATCTGCCATGTGGGACCTTGTCAAATGCCTTGCTAAAATCCATGTACACAACATCCACTGCACTACCTTCATCAACCCTTCTTGTCACTTCCTCAAAGAATTCAATCAAATTTGTGAGGCAAGACCTTCCTTTAACAAATCCATGCTGACCATCCCTGACTAGTCCATGCCTTTCCACATTACAGTTAATCCTATCTCTCAGGATTGATTCTACTAATGTACTCACCACCGATGTAAGACTAACTGGCCTATAATTGTTTGGCATTTCCTTTGATCTCTTTTTAAACAATGGAACTACGTTTGCATTTCTCCAGTCCTCCGGTATCTCACGTGTATCTAGTGAAGATTGGAAAATGATCCTCAGAGCATCTGCTATCTCCTCCCTAACTTCCTTCAGCAGCCTCGGAAACAATCCATCTGGCATGGTGACTTATCAACTTTCAAGGATTTCAACCCTTCAAGTACTTCCTCTCTCTTTATAACTATCCCATCCAATATCTCGCAGTGTTTCTCCTGGACCAATATATCTACATCCTCCCTTTCCTTTGTAAACACGGAGACAAAATATTCATTCAAAACCCTTCCCACAGCCTCTGCATCTAGACACAAGTTTCCATCTTCATCTCTGATAGGTCCCACTTTTTCTTTAACTAACCTTTTAGCATTAATGTATTGGTAAAACATCTTTGGGTTATCTTTAACTTTACTTGCTAATCTTTTTTCATGCCCTCTCTTTGATTTTCTTATTTCTTTTTTTTACTTCGTCCCTCCACTTCCTATATCCGTCTGGGCTATCTGCAGTGCTTAGTTCTTTGTGCCTATCGTACGCTTTCTTTTTCTGTTTGATCTTCCCCTGTATTCCTCTAGACAACCAGGGGGTCTAGATTTAGCAGTACCACTCTATTTTTGTAGAGGACATGTCTACTTTGTACAATTAGGATCTCACTTTTTAGTGCTTCCCACTCGTTTTCCACTGTTTTTGCCTCCAGCAGTGCTGTCCAGTCCACCTCAACCAAGTCCCTTCTCATTTCTGCAAAATTTGCCTTCCCCCAGTTCAAGACTTTTACTCCTGCCTTATCTCTGTCCTTTTCCATGGTAATGCTAAATCTAACTGAACTGTGATCACTGTCCCCGATATGGTCGCCAACTGTCACTTCACCCACTTGCCCTTCTTCGTTCCCCAAGACTAGGTCTAGAATTGCATCTCCTCTCGTTGAGTTTGTCCCAACCCGACTACTCCTTCGACCACCTGAGTACCCTCTCGACCCAACCTGACTACCTCCTGACCCGAATATCACTCCCGACCAGACCGAACTACCAAACACACACCCCTGCGACCCAACTACCCATTTCCCACTTACCCACATCACCTACCTGCCTTCCTCAGCCCCACACCCACCTCACCCATCTACCCAACTCACCCACCTATCCATATATATGCCCCATGTACATCACCTACTTATCCACCTCAGCCCCTACCCATCTTACCCATCTACCCAATTCACCAACCTATCCACATACACACCTCACCCATCTACTCCACTCACTCAACTACCACATACACACCTACCCACCTCACCTGCCTACCCACTTACCCAATTACACACCTGCCCGCCCTACCTGTTTCATGTACAAGGACAGCTGTATTTCTTTAGTGTGTACCTAGTGAGAGCCTTTATTAAACTGCCCTAAGATGTCAGCCCCCAGAGGCAGAGTGCCTCATAGCAGAGTAACATGACTGTGGCAAGCCAGTTAGTCAGTAGAGCATTGCAGTTCCTTCTTCATATTTAAAAAAAAGATACAAACATCCCTATTTCCATATTTTAAAAAAAGATACAAACATCCCCCTTTTAATATTAAAAAAGTGAATAAGTGAATCACCGTGAACAAAAGACACATTTGCATGCATGATCCTGTGTAACTGTCTTTATTGAATTGGTCTTAAGATGTCTGCCAGTCATATGATATGGCAAGCCAGTTAGTCAGTACACCTTTGCATTTCCAAAACTTAAACACTACCCACTTACCTACCTCACGCATTCACCTACTCACCCATTCACTCACATTCAAAGACTGGACATTTAAACTTACCATACACTGCTAGTGCCTTAAAAAGGTGGTGTGTCCTGTCTCCCCCTGAATCAGGAGGTGAAAGGGAGAGAGGAACTTGGTGAAATTACAATCATTAAGGAAGTGGTACTGAGCAAACTGATGGAGCTGCGGGCTGACAAGTCTCCAGGTCCTGATGGACTTCATCCTAGGGTCTTAAAAGAGGTGGCAATGAGGTAGTAGATGCTAAATGCATTGGTGTTAATTTTAAATTAAATTAAATCAAAATTCCCTAGATTCTGGAAAGGTTCTATCAGACTGGAAAGTAGCAAATGTAACCTCTCCATTCAAGAAGGGAGGGAGGCAAAAAACAGGAAACTATAGGCCAATAGTTTGACGTCTGTCATGAGGAAGGTGTTGGAATCGATCACTAAGGAGGTTATAGCTGGGCACTTAGAGAAACCCAAGGTAAACAGAAATAGTCAGCATGGTTTTGTGAAAGGGAGCTCATGTTTAACAATTTATTAGAGTCCTTTGAGGGAGTAACATGCGCTGTGGAGAAAGGGGAGCCTGTACTTGGATTTCCAGAAGGCATTTGATAAGGTGCCACATCAAAGATTATTGCAAAAAATAAAAGCTCCTGGTGTATGGGGTAATGCATGAGTAGAAGATTGGCAGGCTGGGAGAGTATGCATAAATGGGTCTTTTTCGGATTGGCAGGATGTGACGAGTGGAATCCCACAGCGGTCTGTGCTGGGGCCTCACTTTTTTACAACTTATATCAATGACTTAGATGAAGGAATGATGGCATGATAGTTAAATTTGCAGATAACACAAAGATAGGTAGGAAAGTATGCTGTGAAGAGGATTTAAAGAAGTTGCAGATGGATGTAGATAGGCTGAGTGAGTGGGCAAAAATGTGGCAGAAGGAGTATGATGTGGGAAAATATGAAGTTGTTTACTTTGGCAGAAAGAATAAAAAAGCAGTGTATTACTTAATCGGAGAATGGCTGCAGAATTCCAAGCTGCAGAGGGATCTAAATGTTCTAGTGCATGAGTCACAAAAAGTTAACATTCAGGTACAGCATGCAATTAAGAAGGCTAATGGAATGCTATCCTTAATTACAAGAGGAATTGAACATAAAAGTGATGATGCTATGCTTCAGTTATACAGGGCATTGGTGAGACCACATCTCGAATATTGTGTGCAGTTTTGTTCTCCTTATTTGAGGAATGATTTAAATGCTTTGGAGGCAGTTCAGGGGAGGTTTACTAGATTGATACCTGGAATGGGGTTTTCTTATGAGGAAAGGATGGACAGACTGGGCTTGTTTCTCTCGAGTTTAGAAGAGTGAGGGGTGACTTGATTGAAGTATATAAGATCCTGAACGGTATTGAAAAGGTGGACATGGAAAGGATGTTTCCTCTTGTGGGTGAGTCCAGAACTAGAGGTCACTGTTTTAAAATTAGGGTTTGCCGTTTTAGGACAGAGATTAGGAGAATTTTTTTCTCTCAGTGGGTTGTGCGACTGTGGAACTCTCTGCCTCAGAAGATGGTGGAGGTGGGGTCATAGAATATTTTTAAGGCAGAGGTAGATAGATTCTTGTTAGGCAAGGGAATCAAAGGTTATCGGGGGTAGATGGGAATGTGGAATTCGAAAACAAACAGATCAGCCATGACATTAATGAATGGCAGAGCAGGTTCAAGGGGCTGAATGGCCTACTTCTGCTCCTATTTTGTATATTCAAATGTACTCTGCTCCGATGGAGTTCCCCGAGGGATGCTGCACATTTGTGAAAGCCGGGAACGGAATAAATGCGCAGCAGTTTTGAGTCAGGGAAATTTACTAGTACAGTGGCATTCCCCTTGTCATTGCTGCTGCCCAGAAGATTCGGGCTCTGATTTTAAGCAGCTACCTCTCCATTTATGCTAACTACTCTATAATCTCACAATTTACTTTTCTTAGATAAATATCTACCTAGCACTTTATCAAATACCATTTGAATTCAAGGTATACCCTGAATATATATCAGGCAGACTATCTTCATCCACGAATTTTCCCAAAGCATGCCGCCAACTTTGTGAAGCACAATCTGTGTTCCCTGAAACCACTTTAGATATCCACAATAATCACGAAACTCTCTGGGTGAGCATAATAAAGAAATAAAAGAAAGAGCTTGTATTTATATTGTCATAAGACCATTCCCCTTTATTTTTGAAAATATGATTTTTCAACTTTCAACTGACTGGAAATCTTGCAATTTGAACTGATACAGAGAAAACTGCTTAAAAATGCAAGGCCACATTCCAACCCTCAGGGGAGTGTAAAAAGGGAGACATTTCCTATAATTCAGACACCCATCAAAATTCATAACTCTCTAAGAAAAGCTACATTAAAAATGCAAAGTACTAGATATTGAAACAATAGCTGCCACAGTTAAGATATACCCAAAATCTCTTGAAAATACACAATGGGTGAAGTATTTCAAGGCAAGGCTTCCCAGCCACTTGAGAGAGATTACAAGTGACACAGACAGTGCCAAGAAAGTCTTCAGCAGAGGAAGCAGGCTACTCTCTCCCCCTCTCTCTCTTTCTTTTGAAATAAGAATATTGCCCAGTTCAAGAAACCAACTCTACGAGAAACTTACCAGAGAACTGAAATCTTGTAATAATTGCAACATCTTCAATATCTGACCGCATCCAAGAAACCAGATAATATAAATCGGCCACAGCGTTTTTAATTCTATGCCTAAAGGATAATCAAAGGACATTTAATCTGATATTCTTTTACCTATTTTGTAATTGGACTCTAACTCCCCTTATTTCTGATACGTGTGTTTCTTTGACCCAAGAAAACCTTGTTTGATTGGCCTCTTATTACTCATAGCTTAAATAGTTAAATACATTCTGATTTGGAAACGACATATCCTCATAGAAAGGAAAGTTAAACTATTGTTGAAACCGACTGAGGAGGCTGAATAGCAGGGAGCCAGTTCACCCCTTCTCACCTGGCCGTAATAATATTTTATAAAACTTTTTATGTCCTTAGCAAACAAATCACTTTCAAAGTGTAGCCACTAAGCACAGTTTTGAAGAGCCGAATGGCCTCCCTCTAACTTGCTGATCTAGATTTTTGCTACCAAGATGGGTGGATTAAGTTGGGAGAATTCCTGGCTTGCCGCACACACCTTGGAAAAAAAACCCCTGAACATCGTGATCTTCACTCCTGGGGAGGGTGGGGGGCAGATGTGGGATACAGCCAACCCCGAAAGAAGAGGGTAAGCAGCCACAGGGCGGGCAATTGTTGCACCGGGCTGATTAGAAGACCTGCCTTTATTCTCTGGGACTTCATACCCATTGTCTTGTAAGATTTTAGCCTCTACAGCCCTCCCTCTCACACCCCCACACCCATCCATCCCCACCCATCCCCTTGGCCCTTTATACCTCCGTGCCAACTCTTCACAACTCATATTCACCATGGACAGACTTCAGGAGTCATGTGGAAAAGAAATAAAGTTCTAAAAATCTAATAGAGATGTCACTACACAGACTTGATAGTCAAGAAAACTCCCATTCATGAAAGCCCATTCAGAGCTTTTTTAAAAATCTCAGGTGCTTAATCTCTTACAAAACAAACACACTTTGATTCATGCCCCACATCAAAGACAGCCAATACTTTAATAGCCTCTTTAAGATGTCAATCAAACTGTGAGCTCAGAACATCCCACCACTGAGAATTATAACTTTCATAAATCAGTCAAGCATTCATAAAGAGACCTTGGGGAAATATTAACAGACAGTGATTGAAACTACTAGAATAGAGGTTTTTAATTCTCATGAACACAGACAGCTTGTTTACTTCATTTTTAAAGGGCTGGAGATAATTATAAATAACTTATAACCATGACAGTTATGCAGCCCTTAATCACCCTTCAAGAGCCTTTAAGTCTACTTCATAAATTTATGACTACCACACTGTAGGTTAAGTCCCATGCTGTGGCCAAAATGAAGTCTGTGTGAACTCAGCGCTGAGTTCAAATGACCTTGCTGAGTTCAGGTTTCCCTCATGTGTGAATCATGTCCCACCCCCTTTCCCCTTCTGGCAAAAATTGGATCTGTTGAAAATGGGGGCAGGACTTCCACATTGGTGTCCTGCTAATCTTTTCCTTTTCACGTACCTAAAGAAGCTTTTATAGTCTGCCTTTATGTTCCTTGCTAGTTTGCATTCATATTCTTTTTTTCCCTTTCTTAATCAGTTTTTTGGTCCTCCTTTGCTGGGTTCTATAATTCCTCCCAATCCTCAGGTTTACCACTTTTTCTGACATCCTAATAAGCCACTTCCTTTGATTTAATGCATTCTTTAGCTTCTTTCGTTAACCACACTTGATTTACATTTCCCTTTGGGTGTTTGTGCCTTAGAGGAATATATATCCATTGTAGACTGTGTAAGTTCGCTGTCTACCATCAAATCTTTTAGTATATTTTCACAATCCACCATAGCCAACTTGCCCCTTGTACCTTCATAATTTACTTTCTTAAGGTTTACAACCTTAGTTTCAGAATTAACTATGTCGCATTCAAAATGAATGCAAAATTTTATCATTTTATGGTCACCATTTCCCAAAGGCTCCTTTACAGCAAGGTTATTAATTAGCCCTTTTTCATTACACACCACTAAATCCAAAATAACCCGATCCCTAGTTGACTCCTCAACTGCTCCATATACCAATATCATAAACACTCCAGGAATTCATCCTTCACAGCACTAGTTGGGGATGTTTGCTGATGATTGCACAATGTTCAGTGCCATTCGTGACTTCTTAGGTACTGAAGCAATCCATGTCCAAATGCAGCAAGACCTGGACAATATCCAGGCTTGGGCTGACAAGTGGCAAGTAACATTCACGCCATACAATTGCCAGGTAATGACCATCTTCAACAAGAGAGAATCTAACCCTTGACATTCAATGGCATTACCATTGCTGAGTACCCCACTATCAACATCCTGGGGGTTATCATTGACCAGAAACTGAATTGGATTAACCATATAAATACTGTGGCTACAAGAGCAGGTCAGAAGCTTGGAATCCCGTGGCGAGTAACTCACCTCCTGACTCCCAAAAGCCTGTCCAGCATCTACAAGGCACAAGTCAGGAGTGTGATGGAATACTCTCCATTTGCCTGGATGAGTGCAGCTCCAACAACACACAAGAAGCTTGACACCATCCAGGGCAAAGCAGCCCGCTTGATTGACACCCCATTCACAAACATTCACTCCCTCCACCACTGACACACAGTAACAGCAGTGTGTACCATGTACAAGATGCACTGCAGGAACTCACCAAGGCTCCTTATACAGCACCTTCCAAACGCACGACCTTTACCATCTAGAAGAACCAGAGCAGCAGGTACGTGGGAAACCATCAGCTGGAAGTTCCGCTCCAAGCTGCTCACCACCCTGCCTTGGAAGTATATCATTTTTCCTTCACTGTCAAAATCCTGGAATTCCCTCTCTAACAGCACTGTGGATGTACCTACACTAAATTAACTACAGTGGTTCAAGAAGGCAGCTCACCACCACGTTCTCAAAGTCAATTAGGGATGGGCAATAAATGCTGGCCTAGCCAGTGATGCCCGCATCCCATATGAATAAAAAAAAAAACAATACTCACAAAAGCTGTTCTCTTTTACATTCCTTAATTTTGAAACAATACTCACCCTGATTGTGACTTGAGGGAATATGTTCCCTTCCATGGAGATGATCACCCCCATCCGTGGCTATCCTTGAAAGCTGTTACCTTGTCCCAAAACACATGCTTCTTATAGTACACCCTGATAGTGACTGTAGCATCACAGAATCACAGAATTGTTGTAGCACAGAAGGAGGCCATTCAGCCCATCATAAGCAATTCGCCTGGTGCCATTCCCCTGCCTTCTGCTGTAATCCTGCATGTTCTTCCTTTTCTGCTAACAGTCTAATTCCCTTTTAGATGCCATGATGGAACCTGCCTCCACCACACTCTCATGCAGTGCATTGCAGACCTAACCACTGACCGTAAAGAAGTTTTTCCTCATGTCACTTTTGATTCTTTTGCCAGTTACTTTCAAACTGTGCTCTCACATTCTTGATCCTTTCATGAGTAGGAATAGTTTCTCCATATATACTCTCTCTAGACCCCTCATAACTTTGAATACCTCTATTAAACTTTCTGACAGCCTTCACTTTTCTAAGGAAAACATTTCCAACTTCTCCAATTTGTCTTAATAACTGAAGTTCCTCATCCCTGGAGCCATTCTTGTGAATCTTTCTGCACTCTCCAATGCCTTCACATCTTTCCTAAAGTGCAGCGTTCCTTAGCTTTCCTCAAGTTTCTCAATGACTTATTCACATATACACCCAGGTCCCACTGCTCCTGTACCCCATGAAGATTGGTACCTTTTGTTTTATGTTGTCTCTCCATTTTCTTCCGACCAAAATGAATCACTTCACATTTCTCCAATTTAAACTTCATCTTCCACATGCCCTGGAGGTCCCACGTAGCACCGGATGTGCACTCCAGAGGTTGGAGCCGTCCTTTCATTCCACTGTTAGTTCATAACCTTGCTACTGCAAGGCTAATAAACCTCTTCCAATACTAATAAACTTTATAACTGTAAATAAACTTACCAATGCTAATAAACTTACTAACACTGATAAACCCTACGCCTTACTGTAGTAATAAGCTTTACTTTAAAAAATGATAGATAAGATTCATCAGTTTATTCCCTAGTTTAGATAAACATAGGGAATATTCACCGGCCAGTCACCTACCTGTTCCCCGGTGTTGCCATCCCTCAATTTCTCTTTCTGAATGTGGGATCTGACTGGCTCCTGGTGGCGAGGGTGGCGGCGACGAGCAGCTTATATCCCCACTCGAGCCTTGTTCTTTCTTGACACTCGCAGACTGAACTCTCGCTCTTAATGCTGCTCGCCGACTGAACTCTCACTTTCTCCATGCTGCTTATATCCCTGCTTTGCTCTCACTCTTATCGCTGCACACTGATCGAACTTTCACCCCCTGCATGCTGTTTATGCCCCCTTTCTGGTCTCACTCTTTCTCACCACTCGCTGACTCAAAACCTGTGTCAATTTCACATCCTGGGTACATGAATAGCCCATTAACATATACAAGTGTTTCAATGGGAAATATTCTGGGTTTATCGGCATCATCAGATTGGTGAATGATTGAAGCACCTTTAGAATTAGCATTTCCAAGCAATGTGGGTGCTGAGCCAGACAAAATGGAACCACAGCCATTCGCATTTAAGTGCTTTTTAAACCATAAGACATAGGAGCAGAAATTAGGCCATTCGGCCCATCAAGTCTGCTCTGCCATTCAATCATGGCTGATAAGTTTCTCAACCCCATTCTCCCACCTTCTCCCCATAGCCTTTGATCCCCTTACCAATCAAGAACCTATCTATCTCGGTCTTAAATACACTCAACGAACTGGCCTCCACAGCCTTCTGTGGCAATGAATTCCATAGATTCACCACTCTCTGGCTAAAGAAGTTTCTCCTCATCTCTGTTCTAAAAGGTCGTCCCTTTACTCTGAGGCTGTGCCCTCGGGTCCTAGTCTCTCCTACTAATGGAAACATCTTCCCCATGTCCACTCTATCCAGGCCTTTCAGTATTCTGTAAGTTTCAGTCAGATCACTCCTCATCCTTCTAAACTCCATCGAGTATAGACCTAGAGTCCTCAAACGTTCCTCATATGTTAAGGCTTTCATTCCTGGGATCATTCTCGTGAACCTCCTCTGGACCCTCTCCAGGGCCAGCACATCCTTCCTGAGATACGGGGCCCAAAATTGCTCACAATATTCTAAATGTGGTCTGACCAGAGCCTTATAAAGCCTCAGCAGCACATCCCTGCTTTTTTATACTAATCCTCTCGAAATAAATGCCAACATTGCATTTGCCGTCCTAACTATCGACTCAACCTGCATGTTAACCTTAAGAGAATCCTGGACTAGGACTCCCAAGTCCCTGTGCACTCCAGATTTCTGAATTCTCTCCCCATTTAGAAAATAGTCTATGCCTCTATTCTTCCTACCAAAGTGCATGACCTCACACTTCCCCACGTTGTATTCCATCTGCCACTTCCTTGCCCATTCTCCTAACCTGTCTAAATCCTTCTGCAGCCTCCCCGCCTCCTCAATACTACCTGTCCCTCCACCTATCTTTGTATCATCTGCAAACTTAGCCAGGATGCCCTCAGTTCCTTCATCTAGATCATTAATGTATAAAGTGAAAAGTTGTGGTCCCAACACTGACCCTTGCCACAGGAGTTCAATGGAGTTGTGAAAGTATAATCATTTTCATAATATTTTTCTGTTTGTGGTAAAGTAACTTTATTGGTGTAAGTGTAGATGGTTCTGTCTGTGTGATTTGATTACACTTGGAGTCAGGTAGACTGCAAACTTGAAATTATCAAATGAAGCTAGGCATAGAAATGTACTTGAAATGCTAATGAGTAAACATGGATGCTGCCTTAGCTTGTAAGGTGTAAAGGGAATTTGCATTTTTAGATAAGTGAAGGGGTTATTAGGATTTCAGAGGGATGTTAGTCGGTTTACATCTAGCCGGGTAAGCAAGACTAAGCAGTGTGTTTAAAGGTTACTGACAATGTTGGCAACATGAAAGTTTTTATATTATGGAAAAGGTACAGTTCCAAAGACATAGGGAACAATGGAATTTACATATTAAAGAGAGATAAACATATAAAGGAGAATGAAAGGCTATGTTGAGGACCATGTAAGATCCCACAGGAGTGTGTGAAATAGCCTTGAAGAAGCCTCCAGCCATTTGTGCATCGATCCGTTGTGTCTAGTAACTAAAGTTGGAGAAAGCCATTTGGAATTCCACTGTCAAGGGGTTGCTGGGTTTTTTTTACATCTAAAATCTATTTTGGTTTGTTGCCTTTGGGTGGAATTTTCCATGCCCGCTGGCGTCGGGCGTGATCGGTGGCATGAGTGGGCAATATGGCGCGATCGGTTTTACAATGGCAGGAAAGCAGTTCGCGATCGTCCGCTTAGCCCACCAACGGCGGGCTGCATTTCCCACCATCGGACATCGGGAACCTCATTATAATACAACAGCATATCATTATCAGGCCAGCCCGCCGGAATCATCCCTCCCGCTGGATCGTCCGTCTGTGTCGGCGGGAAAACATTCCGATGTGTTTCACAGCAGCACATAAAAGGCATGCAGTAGGCAGCCTGCAGTTTGAGGGGAACTCGGAAGTGAGTACACAGTAACGTTGTGCAGTGCTCGCCAGGATCGCCTGTTGGACTTTAAGCTTTAGGGATGTTGTGGGGTTGGGGCTAAGGGCAGCCCTGACTTTGAGGCAACTGGTGGTTGGGGGGGTGGGGGGGGCGGGGGGTGGGGGGCAGCGGTTGGGGGGTGCGGTGGACAAGGGCAGCCCTGCAGTTGAATATAATTCACAAGCATTTGGGGTGGGGGTAGGGTGTGCGAGGGAAGTGGCCATGCATTAGGGAAACCTGTAGAAAGTGACCATTTCCCTGCAACTGAGAGAGTTCAGGGGCAGCCACATTGATATGATTGGGGTCGGGTTCCTAGCTCATCTGCTTACTCAAGCAACACCGAGCCACCAAGTGCTCCAGAGCTCCCCCGCCCCCCGATTGCCCCCTCACCCCCGCCACAGACTGCAAATTCATGAGCATTTTAGTGGACTGCAGAACATTTGGACAACTGCACACGTTGTACAATCTCCTCGCTAAAGCTGGCCATGAAGCAGTCACTGCTGGAGGCGCTCACAGCCCCTGCAATGTCAGCATCCCGGTTTGGACCAGTTGTCCAATGGTTCAAGCTAACAGGGCAGCCATGCAGTGCACTAATCTCTGGCCATCCAAGGGGTTGCCAACCTCTCCAGGAAGACTTAAGGGGACGTCACACTTAACCAGGACAGGTTCTTAGTACATCCATGCTAACCATGTGTCTCTCTCTTTCATCCTGCAGGAGGAGTACATCAGGATCATGGAGCCTGGTATGCCTGATAACCTACAGAGCATGAAGATGATGGAGGAGAGAGCGACAGAGACTCCTGGCTGCGCAGAGGCAGGAGCAGCAACCTTAGGAAGAAGGGGCGGCTGCCGCTCCTGCACACGCTGCCCAAAAGCCACAGTGAACCGTCGCAGGCCGGCGCCTAGCAACACCCAGGGTCTATAGACAACACCTTTCATTCCTACAGATGACCGAGAGCCAGTGTTGCTGAAGACTGCGAATGTCTAGGGAACTGGTTGGTCTCATCTGCCAGCTACTGCAGGATTTGGTGCCACTGGGACATGGAGAGCATCCACTGCCAGTAGCCATGAAAGTGACCAGGCGCTCAATTTCTATGCCAGTGGCTCCTTTCAGGGCTCCACAGGTGACCTCTGTGGGATCTCACAAGCCTCCCCCCACAAAAGCATCCATGAGGTCACGGATGCCATCTTTGCCAGGACACACAACTTTGTGCATTTCACCCAGGAGCAGAACAGCCAGGGTGCAAAAGGGATTGGATTCTCCCAGATCTTGGGTTTCCCACAGGTGCAGGGTTTGATTGACTGCACTCGTGTGGTGCTCAGATCTCCATCACAACACACTGTGGACTACATCAACCACAAGGTGCTCCATTCACTGAATGTGCAGCTGGTGTGCGACCACCAAAAATGCATCCTGCAGGTATGCGCACGGTTTCCAGGAAATGTGCACGACGTTTACATTCTCAGTCGGTCACAGATCCCTGGACTCTTCCAGGGTCCACAGAAGTTGCATGGATGGCTTTTCGGGGGGGAAGGGCAACCCGCAGAGGCCGTGGCTGATAATACCTGTGCGGCGACCTCAGCCTCCAGCAGAACAATGGTATCACGTGGCTCATGCTGCAACTCGCAACTTGGTGGAGTAGACTATCGGGATGCTGAAGATGAGGTTCCGATGCCTGGACCAATCTGGTGGAGACCTGCCATACTGTCACAGAGGGCGTCATGCATCATCGTCGTCTGCTGCACCCTTCACAACCTGGCACTCCAATGGGGAGATGAGGTGACTGAGGAGGAGATGGAGGAGCTGCACATCTCCTCCAATGAGGAGGACATCGAATGGGATGAGGGTGAGGAGGTCCTCAGAGGCAACGATAATGGGTATGAGGCCCCCACACTTGCTAGATGAGGCAGGCAGCCCTCGGGAGGCCCTCATAGCTGCTAGATTTGTGGAGGATGATGATGACAGGCAGTGAGGTGACCTTATAGATCCTCACTCGCATCTGTGAACATTTGACTCCTGTTTGGCCTATGGCAGCCACCCTCTGTGAGAATGCTCCTGTCATGGAGACCCAGTGGAGGCCCTTATAGTCATTCAGTTGCAGGAGGATGATAATGACATGCAATGAGGACATTCCATAGATCTTCACAAAGCCCCTGAGAATGTTTAACTCCTCTCTTGTGCTCTGTTATCAGGGTCCTATCATAGAGACACAGCCATGAAACTTAAGGAGCATCTGATCTTTTGTCCGCCTTCAGCACCTGAGCCTTTCAGGAGCACAACGTCACTGGTCACAGATGCTGAAGAGATGGGGGCCAGCCCCTCCTTAAAGGTGCTGAGAGCACACAGAGAAAATGAAGAACTCTGTGGTGCCTGCCCACTACATTCTGGCAGCAATGACAAGCACCGTCGAGGTGCAGGCGTTAGTAATGTTTCCAGAGAGCATGAGGCTGGGCCATCACTTTGGTCTGAAGGCTGCACAGATCACAGGGAAGAGGCCTTGGTCTAAGACACCTGCCTATATCCTGTGCAGAAAGGTTTCACATCTGACTGACAAGAACACTACTCACCAGAACAAGGAGCCATAGGCAAGGAGACATTCTTGGGAGTTTATTGACAATAGTGAACAGTGTGTACAAGTGATTAATACCCATGCCCAGGCTGTGCAACTAATTCTCCTTAACTTCCATAACCCTGCTGTTACGTCTTGGTGCTACCTGGACTTCCACAGCGGAGGTGGAGGCAGCCTGCTGACTGCAACGCCCTGTCTGTGATGACTTTGGTGGGCATCCTCTGGAGGGCTGAGACTTGGAGGGCCCTGGCCTGCTTTCAGGGTCCTGCTGTGTGGCAGTGGTACCCTCCTCGGCTTGTGGAGCTGGAGCTGCTGAGGTCAAGGATGAGGGGAGTTGAATGGGCTGGACACGCTCAGAGTCACCTGGATGGATGTGCATCTGCTGATCCTCCTCCCTATGAGCGCCTTGGAGCTCCAGGCTGACTCCTTGAGGAGCAGGGATAGCTGGAGTGAGATTGAGCTGCCCAGCACCCCTCTTGCATAGATACTGTTGGAGGTCAACTATGGCATCAGGGATGGAATTGAGCCCATGCAGCAGTGCAGCAGTGAAGTCCTGGAAGATCTCTATGGCAACCACCATCCTACCAGTGTTGACCTCGGTGCGTTGGCATGTCGGCACTATCACCTCAGAGTGAAGGTGGATGGACTCCTCCATCGTGCCTTGCAATCTGAGAAGTGCAGCGGACATCCCTTCCTGATGTTCCCGAGCTTGCCTTTGCAGCTCCAGCAACTGTGACATGACCAATTCCAGAGGCTCGTCATCTGACTCGGACTCAGCAAAGTTCCAGCCTCCGTCAGTCGTCTTTGCATGCCAGAAACCGGGGAAGTCCCTCCCTCCACCTGCTGCAAAGTGCTCACCAGATTGTGACCTCAGGGTTATTCTAAAGCTAGGTCCCGCTGAGGTGTGTGTCTGCGCTAGTGAAGGGTGTGGGTGAGCGCTGTGACAGGATTTCAGAGAGGGTGCCTCCAGATTCCTCTTCAGAGCTTCTTTGGGGCTTGATTGGAGACCCTGGGTCATGGACTCTGTCGGCTGTTTGGCAGGTGTGCCTGCGAAAGCAAGGAGAGATAATTAGTGCATGGCAGTGGCCTGTGAAACAGGACACATCACTCACAGCATGGTTGTCTGATAGATGTTTCACTGCTGGGTCCCCACTTGGTAAAGCACTGCAGATCAGCACAGGACCGGTCAAGATCCTCACCGGCCAGCTGGATGGCTCTGTTTCCAAAGTCCATGAGGACCTTGATTTCGGGCATTCCACCACCGGTCTGCAACTTCTCCCTTTTGTTGTGTGCCAGCTTGTCCTGCTGAATAGAATTGGAGAAAGTGTAAGCAGGATGCTTATTAGGCCAGATGATAAGTGTGCCTGGCATGTACGGGTGGTGAGTGGTCCCATGGATGGGATAAGGACAATAACGGTGAGTGTGAGAGAGTGAATGGTGATGTCCCTTGAACCACCAGTTATTGGGCCCTGCAGATGTGTGATGAGTTGTATGAGTATGAATTGAGAGTGATGAGAAGAGTGACTTACCCTGGTGAAACAGAGGAGGCCATTCATCCTCTTGTGGCACTGGATGGCTGTCCTCTTTTGAAGGGTATTGGTGCTGACCACTGCCTCCCAAGCCGGGTTAGTGCTGTTGCTGACCATCTTGCCAGAGTGGGGTGGAGGACATCCCGGCGGGCTTCCACGGCGTCCAAAAGGCGCTCAAGGGACTCATCATTGAACCTAGGGGCTGCAGTCTTCTTCAGTTTCAGGGCCATGTTTTCTGTGCAGCAGTGGTGGTTTGGAAGCACTGAAATGTGTGCTTGCAGCTGGACTTTAAATATGGTGTCCAGCGAATGAGAGCCTGCCCGCCATGGAAACGGCATGCTTCCCAGGAGTGCATAAATAATGTGGCATGTTTGGGACAATACAGCATGAAAACCTGCCATTGCGGCCGGTGGGTAAACCGTCGTTAGTGCAAATCTAGGGTGATTCCATGATTGAAGGGGGTGTGTAACTGAGAGTCAGGTTGATCAGGAATTTTGGGAGTTGTTCTGGTATTAAGTAATCATAGTCTTATGTCTTTGCTTAATTTCTTTTATTTTGTTAATAAACTCTTCAATTTAATTTTTAAAATCTCCATAGGTCTTAGTGAACTCATTACTTCTGAATTCAGTGCACGCATCTTCTTGTAATAATTACAAATTGCAAAACCGTTGTGATAGCGCGACCAAGTTTCCCTTGTGGATTTGGTCTGCCTGGCACACATCAACTGAAATGTCAACAATGGCCAAAACAGTCACTAAAATCTGGGCAAACACAATCCATTGTTTGGTCTGATTGCATCAGCTACCTCTTGATTAACGTGTTCATGAAGTCTCTTCATCGTGTATGTCTCTGAATAATTTCATTTCAACTCATGGCTTAAAAGTATAGAAATGTGGCATGAACCAAGGGGTTCTGAAGCATAATAAGCAGAGAATAAATGGGATATTTTGTGGATTGGCAAGATGTAGCTGGTGATGTGTTGCAGAGGTCTGTGCTAAGATCTGCCTTGTTCTCATGTATACTTCATTGATTTGGACATGGGGATAGTGCAACAAATATTAAAATTTGCTGATCATGCAAAGTTAGGTATCACAAGGAAGAATACAAGACTAAAAACATAATTATGATAGGGAAGTGGGCTCATTTGTTGCAAATTCAGTTTAATATAAATAAGAAAGAAGCACAGAGAACAAAAATTTAGCCTCAGTGAGAACAAAGTGAAAAAACAAAGAGATCAATGGGTGCAGTTAAAAAATCTTTTAAAGCAGGATTACAGATGGGAAAAGCCATAAAATTGACCATGTTTATATACAGGGATATTAAATAGAAAAGGAAACAGGTGGCGATGAGTCTGTATAAAACATTCATTGTGCCACAGTGGAGCTATTATGTGCAATTAATGATCGCCGCATTATATTAAGGATACTGGAACTGTGAAAAAGGTGCTACATAGGTTCTCAGGATTATATGAGAGATGAGAGGATAGATTTATGATTGGAGACAAGGATTTTATTAAATGGAATAGAGGAGGTTAAAAGGGGTCAAATAGCAGTATTGTCAGATACATTCCTCTAGTTTGTATCTACCTGCTTTGCTACTGCTAAAAATACTAGAATCATTGTTTGATTTCTATTTTTATTCACATGCTCCCAACATCAGAACAGCTATTTCTACTGGCTGGTTCTATTTCAAAGGTTCACACTGTTTATTAACTCTCACGTCAATTATCTGTGGTTCTGTGAGAGAGAAACCTGTTAAAAAGGACAAACTCCACAGAATGGATAAAATTGGGAGGCAGCCATAAGGTTGAACACATCACCTGCACACCATACCCCCGATAATTCTGCATTTGTCCTATGGCCTGAGTTCCTGTGTGAGCCCTGATACTGGGGCCCTCTGACTTCCCAATCACCTGACCCCTCACACTGATGCCTTTAACTTGCTTACTCATCTGAGTCCTGAGACTGATGTCTTTTCACAATTGCAGAAGGATAGAAAGATAATAGTAGAAATGTTACAGATTTTTCAAAAAATTGTAAATGTAATGAATGAGTACAGGGTGTGAGTAATAAAGGAGAAGTGTGAGAGACAGAACTGAAGGTGGGGAGGGAGAAGTAAAAGAAGAACAGAAGGAAGTGGGAGAGAAAGAAACAATGAAAAGAAGAGGCAAGACTAGATGACTAGGAGAAAAATAGACTATGGAAAATGAAAAAAGAGAGTAGGCGAAGAAGAAGGAGAAAGAGAGAAAAGTGAAGGACATTGAGAGATATTAAGGCTGAAGAGAGATAGAAGGGAAGGAAGAGACAGTTTGACAAAAAAATGAATTGGAACAGAAAAATAAAAGTGAAGGAGGCAAATAGAAAAGAAACTCACCTGCAAATTCCCTCCAATGGGGAATGTGCCTTGGAGTCTGCAGATCTCTATGGTGTCATGGTTGATGCTGGTAACTCAACAAATGGCAAGCCATAACATGGTGGCACCAGGTATTAGTAAGTAAAACCCAAACATTATAAATAGATTCAAAGCTGAATTAGATTGAGAAAAAACAACCCGAGTTAGCCCGAGAGAAAAAACTGAGTGAATCATGCAAAATGAGACGGCTGCCATGGCAGCAATGAATGCACACCTCCAGCCCATAATGAAATGGGAGGCCTGTAATGTTGTAGGGGCATTTGCAATATTTAAATAAAAATGCAGATTAACATTCAATAACGTTCTAAATAGACACAAGTAAAGATGGAAAGGGTCAGCCACATCCTTTCATGGGCAGGAAAGAGAGGGTTAAATTTGTTCAATAGCTGGGAGATGAGTAAGGGTGACAGTAAAAACGCAGACAAAATTTTTGAGAAATTTAGCACACATCTCCTGTCAAATTCAAATCATTAGATTCACCGATATAAATTTCAGAGCTTGAGGCAGGATCCATGTGAACCTGTTGACAATTTCTTAACAAGATTGATAAATGTATGTCAGCAACTGTAAATTTAAGAAAACAGATTTTTAAAAATGGTCAGCTCATTTGGGGCTCTGCACACCCTGATATATAAAAAGCTCTGATTGGAAAAGATAATCTCACAAAATTGCAGGCCGTTGACACTGCCAGAGCACATGAAACCACAAGTGGACATGAAGATGCTGACTACTGAGATGGCTAGCCTTCAGTTAAGTCAAGGGAAAGGCAGCAGGGTTGCTTTAGTGAAACAGCAACAAAAGAATGCACAGCAGGCAGTGGGAAAGGTAAAGGCAAAATACTGCAGATGCTGGAAATCTGAAACAAAAACAAAAAATGCTGGAAAAACTTTGCAGGTCTGATGGCATCTGTGGAGAGAAAGACAGGGTTAATGCTTCGAATCCATATGCCTTCTTCAGAGCAAGAGCTTCAGAGAGAAAGATGTGCAAGAGATGTGGATGACCACATGAGTTCATGGACCGAGGGAAATGCCCAGCATATGGAGCAAACTGCAGAGCTTGTGGAAAGCCCAGCCACTGGGAAAAGATGTGCAAGCAAAGAAGGAAAATGGTAATGGAGTTACCAGAGGCAGAGCAACATGGTGAATGAAAAAGAAAAGAAACCAGAACATCCTTACTCTGGAAGATGATGTTGAGTTTGAGGACACAATAGACATAGTGATGACACAATTGCTTGAATTGGCTAGATGCAACAGTTCCAGAAAAAAGAAATGCACACAACAATTCAAATGAGGAAGAAGTTGAGGAATAAGCCCCCAACCATAAATCTGAAACTGAAGCTTGATACTGGAGCACAAAGCAACACCATTCCACTCAGACTATACCAGCATCTTTCCTGAAAATTTGAAAGGAAATAGTTGCCCAAAGAAAGATGCTCTGAAACCGAGCAATGCCAGGCTGACAACATATGGTGGAAGAGAGGTTCCTAACAGTGCTAGGAACAAATCAAATTAGAGGACACACAAAGGAAAGAGGGTTAATTGCATGTTCTATGTCACTGAATCAGATAGTCCAGCTATCCTGGGGTTGAGCAATTGTGAAGAGCTGCAGTTGATCTTAATAAACTATGAGATGATGGAGGCATCACTGAAGGTTGATGGTAGTGCATCCATTGAAAAGTACCTTCCAATCAGAAGCAAGAAAGATCTGGTCCACATGTATCCAGAGTGTTTTGATGAGGTAGTTTGATGCTTTGAGGATTTTGAGTAAACTCCATCATTGTGAGAGAGAAGCCAAATGTTTCTACGAATTTGCATGGATTGCAAAGATCTCAATCAAGCATTAAAGAGGAATCACTACCCTATTCCAACACTGGAAGAGATCATGCTATCACTGGGTGGGACAAAAGTTTTCAGTAAACTTGATGCCAGAAATGACTACTGAAATATGAAGCTTGACAAGGAAATTTTGCTGTTGACATCATTCAACACATCCTTTTTACAGATTCCTGGCCTTTCGGCCTTAAAGTGAGCCAGGATGTGTTCCAGTAGAAAGTAGGCAAAACATACCAAGGATGTAAAGGAGCAGTCAGCATAGCTGATGATATCCAGATCTGTGGTGTAGATGAACAAGGTCATGAAACCATGGAAAGAACCAGGAAAGCTGGGATCCATCTAAATGCAGACAAATGCATTGAAAGCGGGCGATGGGGACAGAAAGTCATGTCTTTGGAATGGTTCACACACCTGATGGAGTCAAGCCGAGTTCTGAAAAAGTCACAGCCATGTGTTCACTTGACCCAATACATGAGCTGTTCAATTCCTCACATGTCAGAACATACAGCAAACCCAGGAGAGCCGATGAGAAAAGGTGCTGAGCACCAGTGGCAGGGTTGTGAGAGGAGTTTCAACATATTCAAAAACATAGCATGCAAAGAGAAAAGTCTGTTATACTACAACAGAAAGAAACTTGTTATTTTGCAAGTAGATGCTTGTACAAAAGGACTGGGAGCAGCCCTTAGTACAAGAAGGAAAACCAATAACATTCACATCCAAAGCTCTAACATCAGCTGAGATCAGATATGACAACATAGAAAGAGAGCTTTTGATCATTGTGTATAGATGTGTGAAATTCCATACATATCTCTATGGGAGTAAGTTCATAGTCGAGAGTGATCATTATCCATCATTGGTGCCCATGTCTTCAACTGCCTATGCCCTGAGATCTATAATCCCCATCCTAAAACTCTCTACTTCTCAATCTTCTTTTTAATATGTTTCTTAAAATCTATTGCTTAGGTCAAACTTTTGGTCACCTTATGTAGTTACTACCTCTTTATGCAGTTCATTGTTGGAGAGACAGTTGGATAGTGGTAATAGTGATAATTACTAATCCAAAGGCACAGGCTAATGCTCTGGGGACATAGGCTCAAGTCCGACCACAGCAACTGGTGGAATTCAAGTTA
Source organism: Cetorhinus maximus (assembly GCF_964194155.1). Lineage (NCBI taxonomy): Eukaryota > Metazoa > Chordata > Chondrichthyes > Lamniformes > Cetorhinidae > Cetorhinus > Cetorhinus maximus. The sequence continues at coordinate 152,124,880 of NC_135880.1, read as the reverse complement.
AATTAGTATCATGCAAATATACGAATTAGGAGTAGGCCTGCAGCTCTTTGAGCCAGCTCCGCCATTTGATAAGATCATGGCTGATCTCATTGTAATCTCAACTCCGCTTTCCTGCCTACCCTCTTATAGACTTTGATTCACGTTGGTCAAGAATCTATCCAACTCTGCCTTTGAAATATTCAATGGCCATGTCTTATTGAAGCAAGGGGGTGAAAGGTTATTGGGGGTAGGCGGGAGGGTGGAGTTGAGGTTTCAGTCAGATTAGCCATGACCTCATTGAATTGTGGAGCAGGCCTGAGGGCCGTGTGGCTACCCCCGCTCCTAATTTATATGTTCGTATGTCACCACCACTCTCTGATGACCCTCTGGGAGAAAATATTTCTCCTCAACTCCGTCTTAAATGGGAGACCCCTTATTTTTAAACTGTGTCCCCAGTTCTACTCTCTCCCACAAGGGGAAACACCCTTTCAGCACCCACCCTCTCAAGTCCTGTCAGAATCTTATATGTTTCAATAAGATGAAATCTCATTCTTCTAAACTCCAATGGATACAAGCCCAACCTGTCCAACCTCACCTCATAAGATCCTTTCTTCATCCCAGGACTTAGTCAAGTGAACCTTCTCTGAACTGCTAATGCAATTAGGTTCTTTCTGAAATAAGGAGACCAAAACTGTACATAGTACTCTCGATGTGGTCTCACCGAGGTCCTGTACAATTGTAGCAAAACGTCCCTACTTTTATATTCCATTCCCCTTGCAATAAATGACAACATTCCATTTGCCTTCCTAATCACTTGTTGTATCCGTATATTAACTTTTTTTGTGATTCATGTCCAGGACACTCACATCCCTCTGTACCGCAGAGTTTTACAATCTCTGGAATCAGGTCATTTGAATCATTTTAAATCTAGAATATAAAGCTAGTCTCAGTAATGGTGACTATGACAACTATCATTAATTGCTGTAAAAACCCATCTGGTTCACTAAAGTCCTTTAGGGAAGGAAATCTGCCATCTTCACCTGGTCGGTTCTGCATATGAAACCAGACACAGGCAAGGCCAGCGTTTGTTACTCATCACTAATTGCCCTTGAACTGAGTGGCTTGCTAGGTCATTTCAGAGGGCACTTAAGAGTCAATCACATTGTTGAGAATCTGGAGTCATGTGTAGGCAAGACCAGATACGATGGTAGATATCCTTCCCTAAAGGACATTCGTGAACCAGTTGGGTTTTTACAACAATGGATGATAGTTTCATTGGCACTAGCTTGCAATTCTAGATTTTTTTAACGAATTTAATTTAAATTCCACCTGCCAAAGTGCACCCAGAGGATTAACCTGGGTCTCTGGATTACTAGTCCAGTGACATTACTTATAAGCCACTGTGTCCCCCTAAATTGTTGTTGCTGTGAACTCATATTATTACTCCACTATACATTACCCTGGACACCTTGTGCCACTGAGCTGCTCCTACTTAAAGGTTTCCCTGCATTTATGGTGACAAGACCCAATAGTAAGGTTGCAGTTTTAATGCTTCTGACAAACTGGTATCCTTTCCTCAGTGAACCAGTACTGGATGTTCAAGGGTATTGTGGGAGGTGAGGAATGGCAATGAGATTCTGATTCAGAATTCAGCTCCTATTTGTCTCTTCAGCCAGGCTTCCTTTGTACCATTCAGTGCCAGCAGTGGCCCTGTTTTAGAATGAACATAAGCCCATTAGCACTAGCAATACAAAATGTGCTACAGTTGTCAGTACTCCAGCCACCGCTAGCTTCCTGCTGGGAAGAACACTTGATCACAGTCAGGTTTTGTTGTACACTTTTATTGGAGTTTCTATTGAAGCAACAATAACAGTTACTGTTGGTGATGCTATCATTGTTGCGAGTTTCAAAACATGAACTGAAGAGAGACCAAGCAGTGGCTATGTGACCCCAATATACCAACTGAAATCCAAGGGCTGAATTCTTCATAGAGGAGTCAGAACTTGCCTCCAGTTGGACCTGATTAAAGTCACAATTTTAATGTAGGTAATCTTTTAATTGACATAGAGATAGGTTTTCTGATCAAATTGGAACCCCTGGGGCAGGAATGGATGCAGATAAGATGAAGTGGGGGATTGATTTAGACTATCCACAACAGCTGTCACTTAGGCTGCTGGTTGACCTAAGGGAGAAAACTGCTGATTGCGCCAAAGCCTTCCACTGTACCAGAGGGAAGCGGGATATCACAGGAGAACCAGAGGCCAGGCATCCAGGCCAGGACTGTTCCTTGCTTCATCGATGCAGAGTTAAATGTAATGATGGAGGCTGTGAAAGAGAGGAGAGAGGTCCACTTCCAAAGGAATGGCAGGTGGGAGTCACCAGCCAAAACTAAAAGGCCTGTGTTCAGATTCATGCTGTCATCAGTGATGGGAGTGAGAGTGGAAGAATCTGGATTCAGTGCTATAAAACAACCCCACACATACATACATACTGTTATGATATGGAAAGTGGTATTTGCCAGGCTGACCAAATCCCAAAGGGAAACTTGGCCACACTATCACAACAATTTAGTAATTTGTATTTATTACGAGAAGGCCTATGCACTAAAGTCAGAAGCAATGAGTCCACTACCACCTTTAGAGATTTTAAAGATTAAAGTAAAACATTTATTAACAAAAGAAAATAAAAAGTTAAACATACACAAGATTACAGTTACGCAGTTATTTATTCATATAACAGTTCTCACAAGATTTATACTTAACTAGACTCCCAACTACACACCTCTTTCAGGCAACAGTTCAAAATAGATTCTTAATCTATAAAACATCCAGCAAGATTACCACAAGCACCCACTGTTTCTATAGGGAGGTATTTCACAGCTTTTCTCTCCCTCTCATTCGACAGTGAAACTCAAAAGGCTTTTAACACAACTTTGGTTACTGGAACAGCAGACTTCTCCAGGATGGCTAGAGGCTTTTCCTACGTTGTGTTTCACATAGTGCTCATTTCAAAATCTCACACGGCCACCCCCATACAGCTTTCCATCTTTCTTTAAACATATTTTCTCCTTATTGATCTGTAAATTCCATTGTTCCTACCTGTCTTTGGAAGTTACTTTTCCCAGAATATAAACATTTTTCATGTTGTCGTTATGGTCAGCACTTTTGGGAATAATAAATATAACAACTTTGCCTTATTTATCTCACCAGTTATAAACATCTTACCATGTCGCTTCAAAAAGCCAACAATCTCTTCACTTATCTACAAATGCAAATTCCATTTTACTTAGCTTGTTCATTAGCATTTCAAATACCTGTTTTTTACACTTAACCCCTTTGATGATTCAAACCCTGCATTCTAACAGTCTGCAGTTTACTTAAATTATTCACACTCACAGAAACATACAAACATGAGCCTGCTTTAAAGCATCCCACAGTAATTTCAGGAAAACTATGATAGTTCTTTTACAATACTGGCGAGGTACGTGAAATACATAACTCTCAGGACAGGTCTCAGGGTTTATACCCTCCAGCAGATACAACACCTGAGGAGCCTCAGGCTGCATGCTACTCCTGATTTGGGAGGGAGTGGGGTCTAGGGCATTTACTGGCCCCTCAGAATAGCTCCCAGCCATAGTGCTGCTGAGGACCTGCCACTACTGAAATATGTAGCTTGGCCACAGAGGACAGCAGTGCCTTATCTCACTCTCTTTTGCCCTTGCAGACAATGTCCCAGAAAGGAGGACAGATGCCGTTCTTCTACCACAGCAACCCAATAGAGGAGACAGCAATGTAAATAGCCAGATGGTAGAAGAGGACACAATTGGGCCTGGAAAAATAGGTGCTTTTGGTGGACCTAGTGATTACAGAGTGCAAAGTGGCCATTAAGGGTGTGCCGTGCACTGATAGCATGTCATGTGCTATGTAACATTAGGTAGCGTCAACACTGAAGAGGTTTCTACTCTACTGCTCTCCCTGTCATCATCTCCTATGTCTCCCTCAGGCGCAGCTGTCCTACCCAGGGCAACCTGCTCCACTTCTTCCCTGGGCTCAGAGCAGCAAGAAAGAATATTGCATACAGTTCTGGAATCCGCATTATAGGAAGGATTTGATTGCACTAGGGAGAGTGCAGAGGAGATTTACCAGGATGTTACCTGAGCTGGAGAGTTTTAGTAATGAGGAGAGATTGGATAGACTAGGGTTATTTTCCCTGGAGCAGAGGAGATTGAGGGGGAACATGAGGTCTATAAAATTATGAGGGGCATAGATAGGGTAGGCAGGAAGGAACTTTTCCCTTTGGTGGAGAGATCAATAACCAGGGGGCATAGATTTAATGTAAGGGGCAGGACGTTTAGAGGGGATGTGAGGAAGAATTTTTTTCACCCAGAGAGTGTTGGGAATCTGGAACTCACACCCTGGAAGGATGGTAGAAGCAGAAGCCCTCATAACATTTAACACGTATTTGGATGTGCACTTGCGATGCTATGGCGTACAAGGCTATGGGCCTAGTGCTGGAAAATGGGATTAGAATAGTTAGGTACTTGTTTGACCGGCGCAGACTTGATGGGCCGAAGGGCCTTTTTCTGTGCTGTAGACCTCTATGACTCTACGACTATGACTAAAGAGATGAAGAAGCACCATCACATCTGACAAGCCCACCATCCACCAGGTGGGTTCTTGTGCATGTGAAGAGTGGCACAGGGTGATGATCATAGCACTAGTAGGCAGAAGAAGGTGCCAGAGGCAAAGGGAACTATGATCAATTCCCCTCAGAGGAGGGAGAACAGACACAATCCTGCTCAACTGGGCACATGTGCAGGGCTTCAGGAGTCACTGGAAAGGAGAATCTACTTTGAACAACAGCTGGAGATGCTTTCCACATGCCGGAGTTCCCTGACAGAATGTGGAGACATGGGCAGAAGATGCAGGAGTCTGTCCAGCTTATGTTCACCACAATGGCTCATGGATTTGAGTGCATGAACTCCTCCATAGAGAGTGTGGCCAACCACTTGGAGAGCCATATGCAACATCACTCATAGTGCAGGCAGAAACTGTGCACTGACTTCCACAGGATGCAAGAGATTCTAGCATGACACTGGTGGTGCAGAGATCTTTGGAAGGGATGCCAGCTGCGCTCCAGCTGGTATCCTCCTCAAGGCACCTGGAGAACTTGGTTAAGGGTTGAGGATATCATGGGGTGCAATCATCATCCTCAACCCCTTTGGCCCTGTGACTGAGGGACCATATGCAGCAGGGCCCAGCGACAGAGATTGCCCCGCCAAAGAGGCAGAGGTGCAGCAGCTTTAGGAGATGCTGCCACGACAAGGATGACTGCCACATACATGTCAGCCACAAGACAAGATAATTGATCAGGCTGTGTACTCCTAATCCTCCCAGGCCACAAGGGGAGCATTGCGTAGAAGTAGCCGAACATGGAGGCCACCACAACACACGGAGCACTAAGTGGGTCACTGGGGTGAGCCCTTACTGCCTCTGTCTACTGTTTTCCTCTTTTTGCACGGCATAAATGATGAGACTTTAAGCCATATGTCTGAGACTCCTTTTATTACTGCTGGGAAAGGAAAAGTTGTATAAAAGAGATAACAGGATCCTCCATGGTAAGGGCAAAGCCTGTAGATACATGTCCTTCCATCATCGACAGTAAGTCATTAGAAAGTATCTTCCATGCCATCTCCTCACCTTGGGTCAGAGGGACTCAGTTGAAATGTTCCTGACAGAAGATGCCTCACGTTTGCGACCCGAGCCCTGCCCTGTCACCATTTTGTGCAGCCAGGTAACTTCTCTGTTCAGCATCATCACCGATGCTTCCTTTTCCTCTTCCTCTCTCACCTCCTGCTCCTGCTCTTACCCTGATGAAGGGTGTGTAGCCATCACTTCAACCACCGAGGATTCAACCACATGCTATAGGATTTGGAGTGAAGATCTGAGGCAGCCCTGGACTGCTGGAGGGTGAAGGAGTCATTGCAGCTGTCAGGAAAGTGAGCACACACATGGAGGAATGTTGTTATGGTTGCAGCCCAGTTGGATGTTGAGGGAGTGGAAGCCTTTCCTGTTGGTGAGTCTGAGTGGACAGTTGCTGGGTGCTTTGTTGGCCAAATGGATCCAATAAATGATGCTCTGCACCTGCAGGAACCCAGCGATGGAGGCAAAATCCAATGTCCTCTGTCCCTGCGAAGCCACATCTGTCATGAAATAAGTGTGCTGTTCAGCTCTAGCAAAGAGGGCATCAGTGACCACCAAGATGCAGTAGTGTGCTGCCATTTGTGAGATGCCACCAAGGTCCACAGCTGGTCCCTGAAAGGAGCCAGAAGTGACTTTGATGGCTACTGGCAGACCGTGGGAGCAGTACTGCAAGGTGCAAGGTCCCTAGCAATGAGGTCACAGATATCTGTAACCATTTTCCTGTGGCATCAGTTCTTGGGCATCTCCAGGTAGCTCCATCTTTGGTAGCCAATATTATGTTGAAGGTATGACCCCTGTTGCCTCACTACCATTCTTTTCTCACCCATGCCCCTCTGTTGCCCGGGATTTCACTCTTCGTGTGGAGGCTGTGGCCCCTTATCATCACTGTGCCCAATATCTGACAGTCCTGACACTGTTGCTAGCTGCAGCCTTCCTTCTGGACAGATGACCACCCTATTCTGATTGGCTGCCTTGCCCCTGCTCCCTGCTCTACTGCTCCCACGATCTAGTGGGGGGTGTGGTAACATCCCCATTCAACACTGATTGTCCACTCTCCCTGCATTCTGCAAACAGTACCTCCTTTCTGTCCTGCAACAGTAATTCCCTGGTCAGATATGTCTGGCTCCCCACTCTGCACCAGTTTCCCTTCTGCTGAACAGCCCCAGACAGTATGTGCAATCCCCCTGAAAATTTCAACCTCTACCTTTAACAAGCCCCTAATGAGCTCTTTAACAACTTTAAATGACCTTAATTGGGAGGTGGGCAGGATTGCTTTCCCAGCCTTCCCAACCCTGGTGAACATTGCCAGCACCAAGAATGGCATTGTAAAACCGACACGCTGGTATTTTGCCTGTCTCTGTCCATTTTTGCCCCCAGCAGAGCATGGAAGTTCAGCCCCAAGTGTTTCCTGAGTTACTGTTCATACATATCAGAAAGGAGGTGTCTGTTCAATCCTCTGCCCAGTGATGGCAAAACTGTTCAGATCAAATAGGTGCAGAAGCGCCAAGCCAAACAACATGCTTTTAGATTAGGGATTTCAGCAGACAATTACAATATTATTAAACCTATTCTTAAGGCTGGACATTGTTTCAATAAGATAACGTTATTATACTCTTGTGTATTATAATGGAGAATTCGGGTGTCCCATACATGATTTCCCTGGAGACCAGGAAGGCAGATGCAGTTACGAATGGATGATTGAAGGTTAATGACCTGTATTGTGTTAATAGTTCAACTATCCGCAACTTGACTGTACGCCACACACTATCTGAGCCTGCCTAAGTGCATAAGCATGTCAGACTGAAAATGGAAGAGGCAGTTTAAAATATAGAACGATAACAGTCAAATGATTAATAGAGGTCTGGTTACAGTAAGTTGGTTGATGCACAGAGTTTGTTGCACAGTCAGGGTTTTATGTACAGAAAATATCCCAATACTCTGCAATTTTCATTATTGTCATTTTAAAATGTAACCCAATTGAGCATCTTCACCATATAAATACTACCGATATAAAAGTCCAAGAAAACTTCTGAAGTCTAAGTGGGTAAGTATGCCACTCAGGCTGATATTGAATTGTACAGTAACAACTTGGTGTCTTTAATACAGTAAAATATCCCAAGTCACTTCACAATGGATTGATGAAAATAAACTGAGTCAAAGAAGGAGGCATTAGGACAACTAACCAAACATTTGGTCAAAAAGGTAGGTTTTAAGCGTCAAAAAGGTAGGTTTTAAGCAGCGTCTTAATGAAGGAGATAAAAATGAAGATGTGCAGAGATGTGGGGAGCGAATTCCAGAGCTTAGGACGTAAGTAGTAAAAGGAGTGGCAACCAGTGGTGGGTGAAAGGAAATGTGGATGCACATGAAGTATGCAGAGCAGGAAGTTGAATCCCCTACCTGTACTAGGTTAGCTATTCTGAGCCAGGACAATAAGTCAGGTGCTACAATTAACTTTGACAGGCTAGAAAATGGGAAAATAGATCAGAATATTTGAGAATGTGGACAGGTTGGGGTCACAGTTACATGATTCACAATTGAAGAATCAAGGTATTTTCTGGACCCCACATGATGAATGGATGCATAATGTATGAAATGGTTTCCATCAGCTGTAGAACTAGACTCCAGAACAGACAATACCTTCAACAGAAGAGGGAGAAAATCAACCAATCTGCCCATCAGTGACTGTGACCCAAATTGTGATAATAACATGCTAGCACTCCAAATCATGCTTGACAAATCTACTGGAATTTTTCGAGGATGTAACTAGTAGAATTGCTGAGGGAGGGCCAGTGGATGTGGTTTATTTGGACTTTCAGAAGACTTTCGACAAAGTCCCACATAAGAGATTAGCGTGTAAAATTAAAGCGCATGGGATTGGGGGTAGTGTATTGAGATGGATAGAAAACTGGTTGGCATCAGGAAACAAAGAGTAGGAATAAAGGGATCATTTTCTGAATGGCAGGCAGTGGCTAGTGGGGTACCACATGGATTGATGCTGGGACCCCAGCTATTCACAATATATATTAATGATTTAGATGAGGGAACTAAATGTAATATCTCCAGATTTGCAGATGACACAAAGCTGGGTGTTGGCGGGGAGGGAGGTGGGGTGAGCTGTGAGGAGGATGCAGAGATGCTTCAGTGTGATTTGGGCAAGCTGAGTGAGTGGGCAAATGCATGGCAGATGCAGTATAATGTGGATAAATGTGAGATAGCAAAACTTTGGTAGCAAAAACAGGAAGGCAGATTATTATCTGAATGGCTATAAATTGAGAGAGGGGAATGTACAACGAGACCTAGGTGTCCTCGTACACCAGTCGCTGAAGGTAAGCATGCAGGTGCAGCAGGTGGTAAAGAAGGCAAATGGTATGTCGGCCTTCATAGCAAGAGGATTCAAGTACAGGAGCAGAGATGTCTTGCTGCAATTGTACAGGGCCTTGGTGAGACCACACCTGGAATATTTTGCGCAGTTTTGGTCTCCGTACCTGAGGAAGGATGTTCTTGTTATAGTGGGAGTGTAGCGAAGGTTTACCAGACTGATTCCTGGGATGGCGGGGCTGACATATGAGGAGAGATTGAGCTGGTTAGGATTACATTCGCTGGAGTTCAGAAGAAGGAGGGAGGGATCTCATAGAAACCTATAAAATCCTAACAGGAATAGACAGGATAGATGCAGAAAGGATGTTTCCGATGGTGGGGGACTTCAGAACCAGGGGTCACAGCCTGAGGATATGGGATAGACCATTTAGGACTGAGATAAGGGGAAATTTCACCACCCAGAGAGTGGTAAGCCTGTGGAATCTGCTACCACAGAAAGTAGTTGAGGCCAAAACATTGTATGTTTTCAAGAAGGAGTTAGATATAGCTCTTGGGGCGAAAGGGATCAAAGGATATGGGGAGAAAGCGGGAGCAGGCTATTGAGTTGGACAATCAGCCATGATCATAATGAATGGTGGAGCAGGCTCGAAGGGCCGAATGGCCTACTCCTGCTCCTATTTTCTATGTTTTTATGTTTCAAATCTTCCGATATTCATTACCTCTGAATTACATAGCATCCCAACAGAAGCCAAATTTTGACCATTTCTTTCTGAACAAACGTACCGATTTTCTAGAATGACAAATAGAGCATTGCTCTCCCACACTTGTGTATTTGAATACAGATTAAACATTTTCTCGAAAGTAACTCATTACACTGTAGTCAAACCTAAATCTTCACAGCATATTGCTAAAAGCCTCGGACTTACTGCAGCGGGGAAGATATAAATCATAATAGTAAATTAAGCAAATTATAGATGTATTTGCAAAATTATCCTGTCACTTCAGTGCAGCATTCGGTGAGTGCTGCACTGTCAGATGTGCCATCTTAAGGATGAGACTGGGACCTGATCTGCCTTCTCAGGTGAATGTAAAAGATCCCATACCATTTATTAAAGAAAAATATTTCAGCTGATATTTTCCTTCAACCAACATCACTAAAACAGCTTCACTGTTCATTTATTTCATTGCTGTTTGTGCAAATTGTCTGACACATTTCCTAAATCCTCTGCCCTTGCCTTCCCAGGTTACTGGCATAACCATAATAAGGAAATGGGATGAGGGCCTGTAGTAAATTTACACTGTTAATACTGGTGTCAGTGGAGTGTTGTGTCATCAGTTCCTAAAACACATGTCTTGCGCAGATAGTAGCAGTCACTGTAAACCTGACACATTCATTAAAGTCTTAACGGATCCCAACAGCTTTACCTTCAGGTTGTGAGATGTGTGAAAGCCTTATGTTAGAAACAAGTAGTGTTAGCATGGGCCTCTCACAGCATGAATGATAGCAAGGCTGACTATTCCACAGATCAGTACTTTTGTTTGCAGCATGAAGAACATGTAAGGGTAAGTTAGGAAGATGGGATTAGATCCATCTTTCCAAGCTCTGCTAATGTTACTTTGTAGCATAGCTTCTTATTTTCTTTTCCATTCTGTTGTGATCTGGGATAATAACTTAATTCAGAGTAAAATGAAAGCTGCATCAAATATGTCAATTACAGTACCACGTCAAAGTCCAGGTGCTTCAGCACTTACGGACTTATACTCTATGATGTTAATTGCTTTGTTTCACTGTCTATATACTCATTGGCTTTTGGTTTTGAGCAGTCATAGAAGCTTCTTCCCTGTAAATTTAAACAGAAATTATAATGAAAGGCTTTTGTGTTACTTATTTGATTGTAGGTTATAGTACACGTTGTGCTGAAGATGTCACATGCCCTTAAGTCACTAGGTTTCAAGAGTATCACAGGTTTATGCTTATTTATCTTGCATTAATGTGTCATCTAAATAGCGTATCTGATTACAAACATCATGAAAAAACGAAGGGCAAAATTTTTCATCCCACAAGCGGGCACGAAACGGGGACAGGAGTGAAATAGTGCACGATGATGTCGGGTGATCATCCCGAAGTCATTGCGCACTCTCGCGATCTTTTGGTCGGTGGGCGCGTGCTTGAGGCAGCTGTGCGTCTGACGACAATTAAGGGGCCTATTAAAGCCCATAATTAATTAATTAAGTTGCATTTTTCGCTGCCTGCTCAACCGTTTGGTTGGCAGGCATGCGAATAGGCTAGGCAGCCTTTGCATTTTTAACAAAACCTCATCCACGGGCGAGGTGAGGTTTCCAACACTTACTAAAAAAACAATAAAAAACTTTTAACATCGTTTTTTGCATGCCCCTTTTCATTTGACTGAGTCACGTGTGGGTACATGTTTATATCATATGTAACATGTTTATTTTTGTATTTAAAAAAGCAGCTCTATGCCTTCAGGGAACTGTCAGTACACGTTCCTTTGCGTATGCGCACACTTTAGCGCTCTCACTCCTCCCACCGCCACCCCGGCAGTGCTGAGGCTCCTGCGTGCCTTTCACGCTGGCTGGCTGTTAACTGGCCAGCCAGCATGAAATTGCGGTCAGAGCCCGATCGTGGGCGATGATTAGTCTCGCGGCCACTCTCGGGCCCGCCCACCACACCCTCCCCTGCCCAAAACGCTTACTTTATAGTGTGGGTGATACTGCCTGGTGCATTATTCTGTGGTGACCCATTCATCACCATCTGTTAATTTATTGATAAGAAACTCATCACTTCAGTGACACAAACATATGTGAATGATGTGAATGATACTTTTCTCATTTTTATTGTTGAATGATTAAACTGCAAGAAATTGCAGGGAGCTTTTCTGTTACCTGCCATTGTCATCTGAAATTTGTTTACAAAATGAAGTAAAACAACAGTAATTTAGATTTAGTTACTACCTAATGATCAGCTATCAACAATGTTGGTTGATATGGGTGAGCAACCCAGGCTTGTTACAATGGGTCAGTTTGAACAGATAAAATGGGACAATTTGGACTGACACAATGGGGAGAATTTTAACCTCAACAAAGATTGGGTTTGGGTCAAGTGGGGAACAAAGTGTTATAAGTCTGAATCCTGACCCCAATCCACCCCCAACAGATCACCTTCCAGTTCTAATGAAGACAGGTCAGGTAGACGGGTTGGCAATTTAAATATTATAATGAGGGTTGCGTGCTGGGTCAGGAAGAATGTGCCTTTCCATAAACCTGCTGGATCCGACAAGCCTGCCTACCCATCAACACCCCCTGTAATTGGAAACACCAACCCCGATTCTTCCAATCTTCACAACGATCTCCCCATGAAGTCTCCAATCTCCTCCCACCCCACCAAACCCTCCACTCTCCCCAAACCCAGGCCTTTGATCTCACACCCCCAAACGCTTAATTGCATTTTCTCCCCCTCCTCGTGACCCCAGAATCAGACTTACCCCTGCCAACCCCATCCCCCCCACCCTGATATCAGACTCCATGCCCTGAGATTGAACACCAGCCCCTCTCTCTATCCATCCTCAGTAAGGGCACAGACCTACCTGGTCCTGTGGCCTCCTCAGTTCTGCTCCCCACCCAACTGAAAGCCAAGCCTGTCAATCAGGCCAGCTTCTAGGTGAGGAACCTTTCAATACCTGACATCACACACCACTACAGAGTTACTCCAGAGTGTGAGGGGAAACGCTGACTACCAGATTTCCTGCTATTAACACATTCTGCTTTCTTACCTTTATGCCACTATCAGCACCTCCTTTAGCCCTTACCATTAACACTCCCTTTGTCTTTTTGCTCATGACATCTTTGTCAGTCTCTCATTAGCCCCCACCTATCCAGCTTCACCCGCTCCACCCCCCTTAAACAGTATAAATTTCATCACATTTCTACTTCTCTTTAGCTCTAAAGAAGGGTCATACGGACTTGAAACGTTAACTCTGTTTCTCTCTCCACAGATGCTGTCAGACCTGCTGAGTTTTTCTAGTATTTTCTGTTTTTATTCCAGATTGCCTGTGTCCTTTTGGGATCCTCCACACTTTTGGTGGGTCAAGAAAGTTAAAACTTTCTCAATGGATCAGTGACTGGCGCATAGGCTCAGTTTGGAGTGACCCAAAGGCCGGAATTGACGCAGAGGCAGTGGCCCCACCCCTAGCTGTAAATTTGGGAGAATTGAGCCCATCACCGCTTGATTGGGTCATCCTACAGCCATTTCATGGCCATTGGAGTGTTAAATGGCTCAGGGTGAGATTGCTACCCCTGCTGGGAGGAAGACCCGCCTCCAAAAGCTGCCAGCCGATCAAATGGCTGGCAAATGGCTAGCCCTAGCAGCACCACCAGGAGCAGTGGCCACTGCTGGGACAGCAGCCAACCCACAATGAAGAGAAATCCTGTTGCGGGACATGCAGGTAAGTTGGGGCTTTCACCAGGTCTAGGCTGGCTGGTAATGGGGGTTAGAGGCCAGTTTTGGCAGTGCAGCAGGGGAGAACACACAGGATGGGACTTTCTTGGGGGGCCTCGGTCAGGCACAGAGCGTCCTTACAGAAGGGATCACCCCTCATTCCGAAGGCACATGGTGTTGATACGCAGAAGTCCTGTTGCCAGGGCTGAAAGTGAGTGGCAACCACGCTTCAGTGGGTAGTGGACCCAGAACCACACTTTGTTGGTGGCAGCCAAGTAAGTAGCTGCCGCCGGGTCTGTTGTCTCTATTCAGGATGGCGGCCCACCCCCAGGGTCTGCCGGTCTAGAGGATATCAAAGAATAATGGTGGCCACTTCAGGGCTGCATCTGCAGGATGAGGGCACATTGATGGCCTTGCACCATCAAAATCAGTTCAGTGGTGTCTGAGGGCCTGTTAGGCAGACCCAGCAAGTGCAGATGTGTAGTGTTTGCTGAGGACAGGCAGCTCCATTGCTGCATGGCTGGCCATTGCTACTGCATTGTGGGGTTGGGGCAGGGGGATGGAGGGTGGAGGCACTCTGTGAGGCACAGTGCCCTAAAATGAGCCCCCCACCCCCCCGCCCAATCTGGATGTCACTAGGAGCTTACCAGGGTTTACTGGTGGTGTCCCCATGAGCAGAGGTCCCCAAAGTGTTCAGAAAATGCCAGCAGAGACAGGAAGAGGCCCTTACTGAAATAATTTAATTGAGCTCTAGGTGATGGGCTTTCTGCCAGTTTCCCGCAGCTGGCAAAATGTCATGGTGGCAGAAAGATGCCAGGCACGCTACTTGCCACCTTGTGTAACTTTGCCAGCCTTTCCGCCTCTCAGCCTGTCCCGAAAAGGCTAGTAAAAGTCAGTCTCTTGTCAGTGGGGATTTTCTTGTCAATGGACAGATGTATGTGCATAATTTACAGGACTATGATAATGAAGAGAATTCCTAGCTAATCTGTCTGCAGTGTGATATTTCTGCCTGATTATAAATAATGCTCTGAGTATTTAAGTATACACTTAGCCTTTGATACTATATTCCTGTCTTTCAAATTCCCCTGACATCTGGTTAATTAATGTAATCAAATATGAGATAATAAAACAGTTCTATGGTACACTGAGTCACCGCAATACTTTTTCATCTCTGGGCTTGAGTGCAAATTGAATAAGAGAAGTCTCTGATAGAGGTGTCTGATGGGACAGGAGCCTCTGATGGAATAGGAGCCTGTATGGGATAGAGATTTCTGATATAGGAAATTCTCTCCTCTGCTCACTATAAAGATCATAAATAAAATGAAGTTGAGCAGTCTCAGGCCAGTCCCTTGTGTCTGCAGATTCATAATAGAAACAGCTTGTATTTCAGGACAAGCTGGGACCTGGCAATAATTAATCCAATTTTTTTACAAAAATGCAAGTAACACTAGAAAGCAACGTTATCCACTTCATACTTTTCTGTGGTTGTTTTCTCTAAAATTATCCATTGAAGGAATTTGTCCCCCATTCCAGGGTTAACATTCTCACTCAGAAAGGACAAGAAGAATCATGTGTTGGGGTGAGGAACCGGTCACATTGATGCAGTCAAGTGCTTAGCTTCTGGTACCGCAGTGCATTCCTTTCTTGCTGTTCTGTTTCTCCGGCTAGTGGATGGCCCATTAAACTGATCCTTCTGTCCTGCAGTGGGAAGTTCCAGGATTTTGACCCAGTGACAGTGAAGGAACAGTGATATAGTTCCAATTCAGGATGTGTGGCTTGGAGGGGAACTTGCAGGTGGTAGTGTTCCCGTGCATCTGCTCCTTTGTCCTTCTAGATGGCAGAGGTTATGGATTTGGGAGGTGCTGACGAAAGAGACTTGGTGAGTCGCTGCAGTGCATCTTGTAGATGGCACACACTGCTGCTACTGTGTATTGGTTGTGAAGGGAGTGCATGTTTAAGGTGTGTGGCATGCATGTCACTTGCCACCTGAATGTTGCCCAGGTCTTGCTGCATTTGGACATGGACTGCTTCAGTATCTGCGGTGCCGCAAATGGTGCTGAACATTGTGCAATCATCAGAAAACATCCCCAGTTCTGACCTTATGATGGAAGGAAGGTCATTGAAGCAGCTGAAGACACAACCCTGAGGAGCTCCTATAGTGATACTTTGGAACTGAGATGAGGTGTATTGCTCAGTTGGCTTAGAGATGAGGTTCAATGCAATACTCAGCAAGTTACTGAATGTCACTAAGGGGTTAAATTTAACTCCTAAGAACAGATGGGTTTGGTGCAGTGGGAAGCAAATTTTCAGGGCTCAAGAAAATAAGAAGGTAAAAGGAGGTGAGACAGGCTAAATCCATAAGGTTGTGGGCTTGTGGACAAGCATACAGGGGAATCCAAAAGACTTCTGTCAGTAACAGTAAAAAAGTTGTCAAAGGAGCAGTAGAGCTGATGAGTGACAAAATTGGCGATCAGTTGGCAGAGGCAGAAAGCATGGCTGAGGAACTAAATCAATACATTGCTATGGTGTTTACCAAGGAAGAGGACTTTGCCAAAGCTATATAAACCAGATAGCTATCGGGATACTTATGAGATAAAAATAGATGAAAGGGAAGTACCTTTCCTTTGGCTGGTCACTCAGAAGGAAAAAGAAGCAGACCAATACTCTTATTTCCCAGTTTTTACTGGTGTTCCATTTTAAGGTATACAAGACCAGTTCAGTGGTTCTTATTTCCCAGTTTAAACAGAAGTTAACTGTTAAAAGTTAACATGGTGTGTTCTCCATGGCATTGCCTCTACCAATCAGAATCCACTTGCCAACCAATCAGCAATGTCTTCTCATGCAGTATCATTTGTTGTTGCCTTTACTATTGGTATTCTTGCAAACTGTCCTGATGAGTGCAAGATGAAAAGTTTCATTAGCATGTCTCCTTTTTCAGCAATACTCAAGCTTTGTACTACCAAACAACTATAAGGCTACAAATTGCGGATGTGTTGGCCACAATCTTCCAATCTTCCTTATATACAGGGAGCCAGAGAACTGGAGTATTGCAAATGTTACACTCTTATTCAAAAATGTGGGCGGGGGAAGGCTAAACCTGGCAATTGCAGGCCAAACAATTTAACATCAGTGCTAGGAAGCTTTTAGAAACAATAATCTGTGAGAAAATTAACTGCCACTTGGACAAGTATGGAACAATAAAGTAGAACCAACACAAATAGTTCAAGGATATAAAAAAAAATCAGGAATATGGGGAAAGAGTAGGGGATTGAGGTGAACTGAATAGTTGTTCAAAAAAGCTGGCACAGACTCAATGAGCCAAATGGTCTTCTTCAATGCTGCACTGTTCTAAGCTTCTGTGATAAACGGAGCAGGAGTGTTTCCACCAGGCCCAGCTAGCTTACCTGCTTCCATACACCTGATCGGCTGAACCCCCACGTTCTCAATCTGTAACCCATCCATCTCCCCTAACCTCCTCTTGATCTCACCCTTACACCATCAATCTCCCTGCAGGGTTCAACCTGCGATCTCCGAATTCCCCTCCTGCACAGATCTCAATACCTTAATCTTTCACCTGACCATGATCACCACCCCATCCCCAACCACCCTGACAATGATTTCTCCCCCCCAACAATGATATCTCCCCAACTGAAAATAATCTTTCACCCCTGACAACAATGTCTCCCCATCCCTCAACAATATGGCCCCCCCAACCATGATCTCTCCTCACCACAATCTCCCCGCAACCACTTTCTCTTTCCCCAATTACTATTTCTCCCCTTAAACATGATCTCCCCATACCATGATTTCCTCCTCTAACCATGACCTATTCCCCAGAAGGATATTTGAGAAACCTGTACTTCTAGATTTCCCATCCAGGACTCCATCCCCCACTCCTTCTATACCTCCTCAAAATATTGGTACCTCAGAATATTATCGTCGGCCGAGTCATGGCAAATTAAATGGTGTGAACTTAAATTCTACGTACAATTTCAAGGGAATAGATATTGTCTTAGCCTTTGTGTTAAGCCAAGTTTGGAAATACCAATTGTGGACAGACTGGTGGACACTATCGTGCCACTGAGATCTCTTTAAATGTCAGTGGTGAAATCTTCAGACACACAGAGTGTATAACCGTATTCTCAGATGTAGTCATTATGAAACGTTTTCCCTTTTTTAATAGAGTAAGCTAAGTGCAAATATTATCATCGTTAACTGAAATAGTACTCACAGCAGTCACACATTATTACATTTTATTCCCAGTTGTGGACTTTATGTTTCAAGGATGATGGTGTTTGACAGCACGGCACACTGTTTAGTTAAACTAATAATCACAATCACACAATGTATCTTTTGTTCTCAGCCGTGGACAACTTCTGTTAGGAATGACGATGATTTCTAGATAATCGCATTCCGTTAGATTTTATTCTCAAATTTTGACTATACCTCTAAGACTGATGATAGCATCAAGCCTACTTTGTGGCTAAATTAATAATTGTAGTCACACATCATTCCTAATTATTTCAAATCATTGATTTCTGTATTTTCTAGCAATGTTCGACAGCCCAATCTTACTCACAATGTCGAATAGACTAAAACTAAAGTATGAAATTTTGTCCTCACAGTTTTTTAAAAATTCATCCATGGGATGTGAACGTCGCTGGTTAGACCAGCATTTATTGCCCGTCCCTAATTGCCCTTGAGAAGGCGGTGGTGAGCTGCCTTCTTGAAGTCCTGCAGTCCCTGTGGTGTAGGTACATCTATAGTGCTTCTTGAGTGTTATTGGAGCTGCACTTATCTAGGCAAGTGGAGAGGATTCCATCACACTCCTGACTTGCGATGGTGGTTAGGTTTTGGGGAGTCAGGAAGTGAGTTAATTGGCACAGAATCCCTCGCCTCTGACCTGCTCTTGTAGCTACAGTACTTATATGGCTAGTCCAGGTCAGTTTCTGGTCAATGGTAACCCCCAGGATGTTGATAGTGGGGGATTCAGTGATGGTAATGCCATTGAATGTCAAGGGGTAATGGTTAGATTCTCTCGTGTTGGGGATGGTCATTGTCTGGCACTTGTGTGGTGTGAATGTTACTTGCCACTTGTCAGCCGAAACCTGGATATTGCCCAGGTCTTGCTGCATTTGGACATGGACTGCTTCAGTATCTGAGGAGTTGCGAATGGTTCTGAACATTGTGCGTCAGCGAACATCACCACTTCTGACCTTATGGTGGAAGGGAGGTCATTCATGAAGTAGCTGAAGATGATTGGGCCTAGAACACTTCCCTGAGGAACTTCAGTGAAGTCCTGGAACTGAGATGATTGACCTCCAACCACCACAACCATCTTTCTTTGTGTTAGGTATGTCTCCAACCAGCGGCGAATTTTTCCCCTGATTCCCATTGACTCCAGTTTTGCTAGGGCTCCTTGATGCCACACTCGGTCAAATGCTGCCTTGTTGCCAAGGGCAGTCACTCTCACCTCACCTTGGAAATTCAGCTCTTTTTGGTCCAAGGCTGCAGTGAGGTCAGGAGCTGAGTGGCCCTGGCGGAATCCTACAGTTAAAACAGAACACTAATAACAACAATGATTACGAACATTTGATTTTAATGTCTAAAAGTCGATTTCCTGATTAGCAGTGTTTTGGAGACAGAACTGAAGGCATGTGACATAGGGCCTCCTTCTCCGACCTCCATTAGAACAGTGATCTATCACCGAAGGGCCAATTAACAGCTGGCAGGCAGGGTCCATGACAACATTAAGACTTGAGGCATTGGCCATGCCTCAAATAGACAAACCTCATACCTGGTGGCCTGTTTAAAGTGCCATTAGCACCCAAAGCCTGAATGCAGCAGTGTCCACCAGGAAGTCTACAGGTGGAAAGCTGCCCTCAGAAGCCTGACACCAGCCATCTTGTACTGGAGACATCCCTCATCTGTCAGAGACCACCCCTGAGAGCACACTTTTTCAGCCTGCAGCCAGCCTCTGCTCAGTCTGTAGCCAGCCTCTTTTCAGCCTTACACCAAGGAACACCTTTCAGCCTCGGACAAGCAGCCACCAGCAATCCAGCCAACCAGAATGGAGAGTAAAGGGTTAACATCAGAAGCGCCTGATGCTGATGTAACCGTGAAATAATGACACATGATTGAGTAACAGAGATCTAGAGGGAGGAGAACTCCAACCTCATGCAGAGTACCAAAGAAGTACATAGAACTGTAAATAAATAATAATAGTTTTATGAAACTACAATCTTGAGTAACTTACTTAGGGAAAATAGGCAAACGCTGAAGAACCCCTTCTAGACCCTGAACACACGACGAAACATGGTGGCAGAAGGCAGTGAATGAAAGACCCAAAAAAGCTCCAAGATTACAGACCTGACAAGCTACAAATCCTTAAAGGAAGGGCAAAAGGAGCGGATTGAAGACTCACCAGAAATGTCAGAGCATCGCAGTTGCAGCAGCTGCAAGCCGAGACACAGACTTGGAGTCTGGATAGCAGTGCGCACAGACCAGGGGGCTGAGGAGAAGTGTGAGAGGAGTTGGGAGTTTAAAAGGAGCGCGAGAAGAGTCATGAGTTGAAAAGGAGCGCGAGAGGAGCCGGGAGTTGAAGAGAAGGGTGAGAGGAGTCAGGAGTTGAATAGAAGTGCAAGAGGAGTCGGGAGTTGAAAAGGAGCATGAGAGGAGCCGGGAGTTGAAGAGAAGGGTGAGAGGAGCCAGGGGTTGAAAAGGAGCGCGAGAGGAGCTGGGAGTTGAAAAGGAGTGCGAGAGGAGTCGGGAGTTGAAAAGGAGCTGGGAGAGCAGAGGTGACTGAGGGAGTTTGGTGAGGAGGGAATGAGGTGATCCTTTGAGTACCTTGAGTATGTTCGGGTAAGTTTTTACTACTTTTATAGCTTATAGTTTTTAAGGTCTTATTTTGGGGTTCATCATTTGTAAGGGCTATATTCTATAACGACGAGAAGCAGGGAAGAAGGGCCTAAAATAACTGATATTATTTGATATTAAGTATCTTCCAAAAGGTTTAATTTAATTTAAAGGGATAAGTCATGGCAGGAGAGCTCAAAGCCATGGTGTGTTCCTCATGCTCTATGTGGGAAGCCGGGAACATTCCTAGTCCCCGGGCTAGCACGTGTGCAGGAAGTGTCTCCAGCTGCAGCTCCTGGAAGCCCGGGTTTCGGAGCTGGAGCGGCGGCTGGGGACACTGTGGAGCATCCACGAGGCTATCGTGGATAGCACGTATAGAGGAGTGATCACACCGCAGGCTAAGAGTCCGCAGGCAGGAAGGGAATGGGTGACCACCAGGCAGAGCAAGAGGACTAGGCAGGCAGTGCAGGAATCTTCTATGGCTATTCCCTGCAAAACAGATATACCGCTTTGGATACTGTTGAGGGGAATGGCCTCTCAGGGGAAAGCAGCAACAGCCAAATTCATTGCACCAAGGTTGGCTCTGCTGTACAGGGGAGGAGTAAAAAATGTAAGAATGCAATAGTTATAGGGGATGCAATTGTAAGGGGAATAGATAGGCATTTCTGTGGCTGCAAACAAGACTCCAGGATGGTATGTCGCCTCCCTGGTGCTTGGGTCAAGGATGTCTCAAAGCGGCTACGGGACATTCTGAAGGGGGAGGGTGAACAGCCAGTGGTCGTGGTACACATTGATACAAACGACATAGGTAAAAAAAGGGATGAGGTCCTAAAAGTAGAATATAGGGAGTTAGGAAGAAAGTTGAAAAGTAGGACCTCGAAGGTTATGATCTCAGGATTCCTACAAGTGCCACATGCTAGTCAGCGTAGAAATAGCAGGATATATCGGATGAATACGTGGTTGAAGAGATGGTGTGAGGGTGAGGGTTTCAGATTCCTGGGACATTGGGACCGGTTCTGGGGGAGGTGGGACCAGTACAAACTGGGTTACATCTGGGCAGGGCCGGGACTGATGTCCTAGGGGGAATATTTGCTAGAGTGGTTGGGGAAGGTTTAAACTAAAATGGCAGGGGCATGGAGTCAGAGGAAGGGGAATCAAGGACAAGAACAAAAGACAGAAAGGGGAATAAGAAAAGTGATAGGCAGAGAAATCAAGGGCAAGAATCAAAAAGGGCCTCAGTGAAAAATAGTGAAAATGGGACAAGTAATGTTAAAAAGACAAGCCTTAAGGCTTTGTGCCTTAACGAGAGGATCATTCGCAATAAAGTGGATGAATTAACCACGCAAATAGATGCAAACAGGTATGATATAATCGGGATTACGGAGACATGGCTGCAGGGTGACCAGGGATGGGAACTGAACATCCAGGGGTATTCAATATTTAGGAAGGACAGACAAAAAGGAAAAAGCGGTGGAGTTGCATTGCTGGTTAAAGAGGAAATTAACGCAATAGTGAGGAAAGACATTAGCTCTGACGATGTGGAATCTATATGGGTAGAGCTGAGAAACACAAAGGGGCAAAAAGGTTAGTGGAGGTTGTATATAGACCCCCAAACTCTGGTGGTGATGTTGGGAATGGCATTAAACAGGAAATTAGAGACACGTGTAATAAAGGAACAGCTGTAATTATGGGTGACTTTAATCTGCATATAGGTCAGGCAAATCAAATTAGTAACAATACCGTAGAGGAGGAATTCCTGGAGTGTATACGGGACGTTTAGCTGGACCAATATGTTGAGGAACCAACTAGAGATCAGGCCACTGTGCAATGAGAAAGGAATAATTGGCAACCTAGTTGTGCAAGGCCTCTTGGGGATGAACGACCATAATATGATAGAATTCTTCATCAAGATGGAGGGTGATGTCATTGATTCTGAGACTTGGGTCCTGAATCTTAATAAAGGAAACTACGATGGTATGAGGCACGAGTTGGCTATGATGGATTGGGAAACGTTACTTAAAAGGATGACAGTGGACAGGCAATGGCAAACATTCAAAGAGCGCATGGGTGAACTGCAACAATTGTTTATTCCTGTCTGGTGCAAAAGTAAAACAGGAAAGGTGGCCAAACCATGGCTTACAAGGGAAATTAGAGATAGTATTAGATGCAAGGAAGAGGCATACAAATTGGCCAGAAAAAACAACAGACCTGAGGATTGGGAGCAGTTTAGAATTAAGCAAAGGAGGACCAAGGGATTGATTAAGAAGGGGAAAATAGAGTATGAGAGTAAGCTTGCGGGGAACATAAAAACTGACTGTATATGTTTCTATTAGTATGTGAAGACAAAAAGATTGGTGAAGCCAAATGTAGATCCCTTACAGTCAGAAACAGGGGAATTTATAATGCGGAACAAAGGAATGGCTGAGTGGGGTACCGCAGGGATTGGTGCAGGGACCCCAGCTATTCACTATATATGAATGATTTTGATGAGGGAACTACATGTAATGTCTCCAAATTTGCAGATGACACAAAGCTGGTTGGGAGGGTGAGGGTGAGGAGGATGCAGAGATTCTTCAGTTTGATTTGGACAAGCTGAGTGAATGGGCAAATGCATGGTAGATGCAGTATAATGTGGATAAATGTGAGGTTATCCACTTTGGTAGCAAAAACAGGAAGGCAGATTATTATTGAATGGTTATAAATTGAGAGAGGGGAATGTGCAATGAGACTTGGGTGTCCTCGTACACCAATCGCTAAAGGTAAGCATGCAGGTGCAGCAGGTGGTAAAGAAGGCAAATGGTATGTTGGCCTTTATAGCCAGAGGATTTGAGTACAGGAACAGGGATGTCTTGCTGCAATTGTACTAGGGCCTTGGTGAGACCACACCAGGAATATTGTGTCTGAGGATACGAGGTAGACCATTTAGGACTGAGATGAGGAGAAATTTCTTCACCCAGAGAGTGGTGAGCCTATGGAATTCGCTACCACAGAAGTTAGTTGAGGCCAAAACATTGTATGTTTTCAAGAAGGAGTTGGATATAGCTCTTGCGGCGAAAGGGATCAAAGGATATGGGGGTGGGGTGGGTGGGGCGGGGGGGGGTGCGGGGTGGGGGGGGTTGTGGTGGGGAAGCGGGAGCAGGCTATTGAGTTGGAGGATAAGCCATGATCGTAATGAATGGTGAAGTAGGCTCAAAGGGCTGAATGGCCTACTCCTGCTCCTATTTTCTATGTATGTTTCTATGTAACAAACAATACCAGTGAAGTAGCAACAAATCCAGAGCTTAGTACAAGCATGGAATCTACACTCCCACTCCCAGAACCTTTCTAAAGTGATGCAGGCTCACAACAAGCTTATCATTGGGATAACTGGAGAAATAGGTTTTCTAGGTATAGAACAGTTTCTAGTCTGCACAAAAAGGAACAAAAGGATCCGATCAGTACTTTACTGTATGTAGTTGGAGCTATTGCTGATGACATAATACCAAGACAGGGAGTCGATGAGACTTCAAGTTCTTACAATAAGGCCCTCCAGGAATTTGAATTGTATTTCAGTGTTTGAGAAAATTTAATTATAGAATGGGCAAAAATTAACGAGTAAAAACATGGACAAGGTGAGAGCATGAATTCATCCAACAATGATCTATACAGGCTGACAGAAAATTGCAACTACAGAGTATTAAGGGATGAATTATTAGTGATCGCATAGCAGTTGGGGTCCTCAATGGAGCTCTATCAGACCTCTTACAAAGAAGAGAATATTTAACTTTAATTAAGGCAGTACAAATCATAAGACAAACTAAGCTCAGAAAGTAAAATTGAATGTTTGTTCACGGGGAAAGTGTGTCCCTTGGAAACAATTGAGTGAGACAATTCAGTTTACTGCCAGCAGTACTTCGAACAGAGAAAGCACTTCACAATCATTGATGATGTCCTAATCTTTAATGACAGGATAGTCATTCTGAGAACATTTGTCTTAATACGAACCAAAAAATTCATCAAGGTCAATTAAGGATTACAAAATGTCAAGCAAGAGCCCAGCAATCAGTCTGGTGGCCAGGCATTACTTATTCTATTGAAGAATTAATTTCAAACTACGTTTCATGTGCAGTGAACAGCCAAGCGCAAAGAGAACCACTGTCATCCTCCACTTTTCCTTCAAGGTCATGCAAGCACCTGGGATTAGATTTTTTTGATTTTAAAGGCAAGGCATTTCTTATTGTCATTGATCACTACTCCCCTTGGATTGAAGTGAACAGATTGCACAGCATCACAGCGGAAGCAGTCACTCACTCACTGAAGAGAATCCATGCAATACATGCCATCCCAGACATTGTAGTATCAGACAATGGTCCACAATTTGCAAATGAATTATTCCACAACTTTGCAAAGGAATATGGATTAGTGCGCATGACCAGCTCTTCTCATTATTCTCAAGTGAGTGTAGTAGCTGAGAGAGGTGTTCGAATCATCAAAGACTTGATGAAGAAGGAGGGTCTCAACTTAACCTTTCTTAGTTATTGAACCACCACAAAATAGGTTCTCATCATCAGAGTTGTTAATGGGAAGATAATTGAGAACACAACTTCCAGCCCTGCAACAGAAATGAAAACCAAAAATCACCTTGAATGACCAAAGTTAAAAAGCATGGGGAACAACAGAGACACAAACAAGCTCATAGCTTCAACCTCAGGCACAGAGCACAAGACTTATCAGTGCTGCAGCCCGGGGAGAGAGTACGGATATGAGACTAACAGAAAGAAGGCATAATAATAGAAAAAGCTCCACAACTGTGATCTTACAGGATTGAGATGGACCAGGGAAATATAAGGGGAAACCGCAGCACCTTAATATCCCTGGAAAGAAAGCTAATGGAAAGTTGGGCTTATTACTCAGATCTGGACAGATATAAGGAACAAGAAACAAAACAAGGCTCGACAGCCGCCCAGGAGGAGGACACTCATATGAAGGAAGAGAGAGTGCAGAATGTCTTCAACCTTAGAAAGAGATCAGAACAAGATCAGGGAGACTGGTCAAGGCACCTCAGAGACTAACCCTGTGAAGCCTGAAACTTCTTGGGAAGTGGGAGGATGTATGTAGTTGAGATAAGTACTTCCAGGAGATGTAAAGGGCTAACATCAGAAGCATCTGTTATGCTGATATAACTATAATGTAATGACACATGACCAAGTAACAGAGATCAGGAGGGAGAAGAAGTTCCAACCTCATACAGAGTTCCTAAGATATACATGGAGCTGTAAATAAATAATAATGGTATTATCAAACTGCTGCCCTGAGTAGCTTACTAAGGGAAAATAGACAAACTCCAAAGAACCCCATCCAGATCCCAAACACACAACAACCTTGGAATCCCGCCTGTGGGTATGATGGGAGTCAGAACCCGGGTGGCCTCACAATTCAGTGACGACTCCTTGCTACTCAGGGAAGTTGGGAGGTCCTCTTCCCTAGGGACAGAAGGAAGAGAACCCCCATCTAACCAAGCAAAGCTGGATGGAAGTCACAGAGAAGGTTAACAGTGGCGAGGTGATCCGGAAAACCTAAATTCAATGCTCCATGCAAGTCAACAATCTCCTCCACTCGTCAGAGTGAGTGACAAACCTCCGCTCCCTTTCTAGGGGCCAGTAAATGAGTAAGTGTGATGTTGCAGATGCGAGAGAGGAAAAGCCTAATATGTCAGTGGTAATAGGTGGAAGCTGCAGCATCTCCTTGGGAAGTAATGGCTTCAGCTTTGTCAAGGGGCACAAGCCTGGCACTGCCAACTCAAGCAAGTCACTCCAAAGTGCCACATGGAAGCAGTGGTGACAGACAATGCAATAACCATGCAAAGCAATTAAGCATTCTGTTTGCTCCAGCATAGCAACAAACATCATTCTCATGTGCCTCCCCAGGAAAAGCAGGCCCAGAATACCAGGGAGTGGGCACGGACTGGTTTAGCCATCCTGAACTCAATAAGGAGGAAGTGCTAGAGCTGACAGGATACCATACGAACATACATACAAACTAGTAGGAGTAGGCCACTTGACCCCTGGAGCCTGCTCCATCATTCAATAATATCATGGCTGATCTTATTTTAACCTCACACTCCTGCCTACCCCCGATGTCTGAGCCCCCCACCATGCCTATCAATGTTTCACCGATGTTTCTCTGTGTTTCACCCCTTGCCTATCAAGAATCTATCTACCTGAGCCTTAAAAGATATTCAAAGACTCTGCCTTAACCACATCTTGTGGAAGAGAATTCCAATGGGCCATAACTTCTTCGGAGTGGCATTCAGCTCCGGGTTGCCCAATTACTAAACGGAAATTTCTTCTGTGCCTTTCACAACGGACCTTCCGACTCAGGCTTGCAAGATCCAGGCAGCGCAGCTGTTTCCAAAGCCCAGACTCTGCAGACCAACAGAGTCAGATTGAAGTGGGATACGCTGTCTTTTTTTATGGCATTAGCTGCCATAAACCAGGTAAGTTTAACGGTCGCATTGAAATTGACAGACCAAGGAGCAGTTAAGCCTCTAAGGTAAGTGAATAGGATTTGTGGGGTGCGGAGGATTGGACATCGGACATCAGGGGCGATGGGGGGAGTCAGACCTTGGCAGGGTAGTCAGACATCGGTGTGTGGGACATCGGGGGCAGGGGGGTCAGATATTGGGGGATCGGACATCGGGAGTGGGGGGAGTCAGGCATCTTGGAGTGCGATGCGATCGAACATTGGCAGGCACGGTGGGGGGCTCAGACATTGGGAGGAGTCAGACATTGGGGGGTGGGTCAGATATCAGGAGGGTCAGAGGTCGGGGGCAGGTCCAGATGGGTTGGGAGCGGAGTAGGGCATGCAGGGTGGTGGGGTAGGGAATGGGGTAGAGGTGGGTGTCCGGTCAGGTAGGGTGGGGCGGGAGGGTCAGGTGAGTGGATGGGGGAGGTTTGGACATGCAAGGGGGTTGCGAGGGGTGTCGGGCATTGGGGAGGACTGGGGCAATTGGGCAATTGGGCATTGGGCATCCGGGTGGGGTAGGTGGGGGTTGGACATCGGAGGGGGGAGGTGCGGGTGGTGTGGGATGTTCAGACATCAAGGGAGTGGTGGGAGTTTTGCGCATTTGGACCATATTGTGGGGTGGTCGGACATCAGGGATTGGGGGGTGGAGGTGTGTTGGAGGTTGGGTGGGAGGTCCAGTTGGGTCAGCTCAGGGGAGTGGGGTTCGGATATCAGTGGGGGGATTGGTCATCGAGGTGTGGTGGGGGTTTCCAACATCGGCGTGGGGCTGGTGGGGGTAGCGTCGGATATCAGGGAGGTGGAGGGGGGGATCAGACATCAGGTGGATGGTGGGGGTTCAGACATCACGGGGGTCAGACATCAGTGGGTGGGTCAGATATCGAGGAGAATGCACATCGGGGTGGGGGGTGGGAGGGCTTTGGCCATGTGAGAGGGGTGGGGGGATTGGACATTGGGATGGGTTCAGGGCGTCAGACATCAGGGGGATCAGACACTGGCGAGGGGGGATTGGACATCAGGTGGTCGCACAACGTAGAGGGTAGTGGGGGTTGTAGGAGGTCGGGGTGGGAGGTCCGGTCGGGTCGAGATGGGGGGTAGAGCCTGCAGTGGGGTGATAGAAGAGGGTTTCCGTTCTGGTCAGGACAGAGGGGGTTTCGGACATTGTGGGGGACTGGGGCAATTGGACATCTGGGTGGGGTGAGTGCGGGTTGGACATCAGGGGTGGGGGGGTCAGACGTTGGGGGTTTGTGTGGGGAGTTGGACATCGGAGGGCGTAGCACAACAGATTGGGTGTCAGAAGCCAGGGATGGTCCAGTAGGGTCAGGATGGAGGGTAGGGTCTGTGGGGGGAGAGGTAGGGGTGGGTGTCCGGTCGGGTCGAGGTGGTGGTGGGGGGCGGGGGGTTGCAGTCAGGACAACAGGGTGGAAGGGTTTTCAGACTGGGTGGGGGGGGGTTAAGTTGCGGGGAATCCCATGGGGAGTCGCAGGGCTGGGGAACACCATGTTGGGGGGGTAGTCGGTTGGTGGGGGGAGACCCCTGGCAGATTGGGAGTGTGTGGGGGAGTACCATTGGGGCGGGGGGGTGGGGGGGGCGCGGGGGGGGGACAGTCTGTGTCTTTATAATAGTTACCCAGAAGTTAAAAAAGGTTTTAATTCTGCTAACTTTTTCTGAGTAACTAGTTGTGTAACACAGCCGGAACCATCCAAAGTTTGCAATTTAAATCGCATTTTCGGGTGGTTCCCATAGCAGAGCAATTACCCAGAGGAAACTTGCATTGCTTCACAATTGCCCTGCAAATCTTTACCTTTGAAGTTCCAAGAGGTGTTCCCCAGTGCATCTTTGGGGTACCCCCTCCCATATCCGACGCTGGAGAGTCCAGTAGTTATAGCCTATTATCTCACAACCCTCTGAGAGAAAAAAAAACTTCCTCTCTGTCCTAAATGAGCAACCCCTTATTTTAAAACAGTGACCCCGAGTTGAAGATTCTCCCACAAGAGAATCCTTTCAATATTCCCAAGTCAAGTCCCCTCAGGATCTTATATGTTTCAATCAAGTTCCCTCTTAGTCTTCAAAACTTCCGTGGATACATCCCAGCTTGTCCAGCCTTTCCTGATAAGACAACCCGCCCATTCCAGGTATTAATTTAGTAAACCTTTTCTGAACTGTTTCTAATCATTTACATCTTTCCTTAAATAAGGAGACCAATACTGTACAAAGTATCCCAGATGTGGTCTCTCCAATACCCTGTATAACTGAAGCATAGCCTCCTTACTCTTGTATTCAATTCCCCTTGAAATAAACATTCTATTAGCTTTCCTAATTACTTGCTGCATCTGCATGCTAACCTTTTGCAATTCATGCACTTGGACACCCAGATCCCTCTGCATTTCAGATCTCTGCAATTTCTCACCATTTAGACAATATACCTCTTTTTTATTCATCCTGCCAAAACTCACCCGACCCATCTATATCCTTTTGTAGTCTCCATATGTCTTCTTCACAACTTACTTTCCGACCTATCTTTGTGTCATCAGTAAATTTAGCAACCACACCGTCGGTCCCCTTATCCAAATCATTTATATAAATTTTAAAGAGTTCAGGCCCCAACACCCTGTGGCACACCACTCGTCATACCCTGATAACCAGAAAATGAGCCATTTATGCCTACTCTATGTTTCCTGTTAGCTAGCTAATCGTCTATCCATGCCATGTTACCCTGACACCAAGAGCTTTTATTTTCCACAATAACCTTTGATGAGGCACCTTGTGAAATGCCTTCTGAAAATCTCAGTTCAGTACATCCACCTTATCGACAGCACCTGTTACTTCTTCAAAGAACTCAAATAAATTGGTTAAACATGATTTCCCTTTCACAAAGCTATGTTGACTCTGCCTAATTACCTTGAATTTAACTAAGTGCCCTGTTATAACATCTTTAATAATAGCTTCTAAAGTTTTCCCTATGACAAATGTTAAGCTAACTGGCTTATAATTTCCTGCTTTCGGTCTCCTTCCCTTTTTGAATAAAGGAGTTACATTAGTTATTTTCCAATCTAATGGAACCTTCCCCAAATCTAGTGAATTTTGGAAAATTAAAACCAACATATCAACTATCTCACTAGCCACTTCTTTTAAGACCCTAGGACAAAATCTGTCAGAACCCAGGGACTTGTCAACCCATAGTTCCAACAATTTTCTAAGCACCTGGTGATTGAAATTTTCTTGAGTTCCTCCCTCCCTTCCAATTCCCGATTTACAACTATTTCTGGGATGTTATTTGTATGCTCTATAGTGAAGACCTATGCAAAACACCGATTCAACTCATCTGCCTTCTCCTTATTTTCCCCATTATTAATTCCCCAGACTCACTTTCTATATAGGGTCAAGTAGGCCTGATTATTCTGCTTTCTCATGCAGGTCAATCGCAGGACCAGAGAGTTGCCACCTCCGAGAGAAATTCATCCATCTCTGAGGAGGAGCAGGGGGCTTCAAAGGTTTCAGTGTCACATATTGCCTCACACCCTGCACCAGCTCAGATACTGTCACCTTGGTGGGAATGCACTCAGGAGTAGATTCAGTCTCACAATATAGTTCAATCACCCTAAATGCACTTGACCAGCTATCGGATGCTGTGACAACAGAGGCCACTGACAATCGGAGGACTGTGGAAGGCCAGGCCCATGTTGAGCCCCAGGATGAAGACATACCTCTGGAGTTGTCCGTGAGGTAGCAGATTCTGGCATACAGCATGAGGTACATGAAGATCTGGCAGAGGTTCCAGAGGATATCTGCATTTTGGCTTGGTCAGTGGTTGAGTCCATCCAGAACATGAGTGCTGTGATCTCTCTCACAGCTGCATGCATGGTCTTCTCCATAAAGTGATTGATGACTCTCATGGAGGGCCACATTCAGCAGAACAGTCAGTGGATAACGGATATGCATGCAGATCTGGCATCACCTTGTCCCTGAACTCAAGGTAGCAGTGGGAAGACAAAAGGGGGACGTGACGCCTGTCATCTCCACCAGGTCCTCATCCTTCTCAGGTCAGATGGAGGTACAAGTGTGCCTTACAAAGATGAGGAGATGCTGACTTCTGCATGTGAGGATTCCTCTCAGGGCCCCCCCAGTGTAGACAGTGTCTCCTCAACCCCTCTACCAGTGACACTAATGCCTCCATTTGCTGCGATGACAAAGAAGACTCCTGAACCTGCACAAGAACCCCTCAGCATGCTAGAGCCCTCCAGAGAATGGCTGCCATGATCATCCCAGGAAGCAAGGTCAGCAGTTTGTCTCCACAGCAGCTGACAGAAAAGGGGGAGCATCACATAGGAATACCCATAAGAAATTTAAGAAAATACTCTAGATTCATTTGGGCTTCGTAGATGCTTGCAAAAGTAAGGATGATCTTCCAGTTTGCAACTATTGTTGTAATAAATGTTAAAATTAGTTAATGAACATCTCAATGCAGTGTTAGTGACCATCCAGCAGTGCAAGAGTCGGAAGTGTTGACTCAGAGACTGCCTAGGATTCACCATGGCATGTGTGATCATCATTTGCACACTGCAGAGCTAATGGCTGAGAGGGTCTGGGCTTCCAGCAGAGATAAATGGCTTTTGTGTGCTTGACGTGTGTGTTGGTCTCACAGCTTATCTTACCATGGATAACTCTAGTCGGACTCAGGTAGGTTATTTCAAACTACTTTATTGACAATATATACAAGATAGGCTATAGGGTAAGTACATCTCTGTTGAGTACAGATTATTCCACCTGCTTTACAGTGTCTCTAGCACATCACCTGCTGATGTCCCTGTCACATCATGATACACATCACTACCTCATTACCGTAACTATTAACCCATTGTACAACACCACCCCTCAAGTATAATGTCAAGTTCTTTAATAACAATTCAAATAAACTATTTCTCATACTATTTAAATTCCTTTCTCGAACTTCCGTAACCTCCTTCACTGTTACAGATTCTATCCAACTCCCACTCCTACTCTTCCCCCCACCCCCAAATCTGTTGGTTTAATTTCCCACAGTGTTCTCAGCTGTCTGGGAAGACATTGTGGATACAGGCGAGCACTCCTATTTTTCCTGGAGGACAGCAACATGGCGGAATGGGACAGCAACTTTCCAGGACTGCCGGTAACAGGTGTGATCTTCACGACAGCTAAGCTTTAAGGATTGCGGAACCTTTTCAAAGAAAAACTGATCCAAGAGAGAAGACAAAAGGACATTTTCACTCTCTTGAACAGGAAGAGGATAGATTAGGATTTGCTCAGGAATCTTCTGCTCCCCCTTAACACTCTGGGGAAAGGCCTCAGAAGATGAAGCATCTTCAGTTCCAATGCAGAATTGCACAGCCATATTATTCACTGCTGCATTGGGGATGAAAAAGTATTCCACTGCTGAAACAGTCTGG
Source organism: Cetorhinus maximus (assembly GCF_964194155.1). Taxonomy (NCBI): domain Eukaryota; kingdom Metazoa; phylum Chordata; class Chondrichthyes; order Lamniformes; family Cetorhinidae; genus Cetorhinus; species Cetorhinus maximus. The sequence goes on along the minus strand of NC_135880.1, from coordinate 152,092,643 downwards.
ACAAGAAGAAGAACGATAAAATTCCTATAGACATTGCAGGAAATGAAGAAATGATTTCCGGAAAACACTTTGGAAGCAACTTTCACTTTCTGGAGGTAGTGGTAACATTGCCACACTTTCTTCAGTATGAGGCTGCTCCACTGTGGGCACTAAGGAAGTCTGTGCCAGGATAATACAATAAAACACTATTTTCAGCAATGGAATGAATCTCCAGAATAAAATGTAGATGAAATTCTTGTACAGAACTCCTAAGCTGTAGAAACTCTGAAGATTTGGCCTCAGCTTCTGAGCTGAAAGACAACTTTGTTGGGAAGAGAATTTGCTGATGAGATTTAAGTGTGGGCGTCAACACACTTTCACCCAAGTTAATAGGCTCTGCTAACACCCTAACAATATGATCCCCTATAGAATCAAGCATTTTGTTCTCCCTGGACAACTCTTAACAGTCAACCCGTGATATACAATGCATCTTATTGGTGGGTTCAATGGAACAAGGATACAAATGCTGCTCTTCCACAACAAACATAGCTGACTCCTGAAGAAAACAAAAGAGACTTCATATGCTTCAGCAGTATATTTGAATAGCGTACCCAGTTCTAGGACCTCATCTTCCAGCTGATCATTCAGTGCTACAACTGCTTCTTTCTAATAACCTTCTTCAGGAACAACCTAACCTTCTTTAGGATGGGCACCATCTGTTGCAGTACCTTCTGTGTCCACATCCTCCGGCTTAATTTCAAAAAGAACTGAGAGATCCACAATCTTAATCTCCACCCGGGGTCTAGTGGATGGTGTCTCTGTGATGGAGAGTTAACCACTACTCAATGAATAAACCTCACCAGCTGCTGTGAGATGAAAGTCTACTGGTTCTACACATGATTTTGGAAATTCCCCCATGAAAGGCATCCAACACAGAGGGACACAACTATCTGTTGCACCTTGTGGCGAAGCAAGGTGGTTATCTGACCTTTTACTGGAAGATTTGTGGCACCTGGACCTTCCAATTTAATGCTTGAGGGATAGAGGGGTACTATTTGGAGTCAGTCCAGATGATCAGCTAGTATTGTATCACCAGTTCTGATGTCAATTTTAAAATCAGCGTTAAAGCCTTTAGCCACTGTAACTGACCAAATAGTCTTGTTCAAGACCATTTACTTCTCCTGAGAACTCTATAATTTTGTATCTGTCATTATTTCCACTTTCTTGAATAGTTTGCATTTCACAAATATTCCCCTGTCTTCCTTCTCTATTGAAATTGTTAGACACACAGAACTGCCTGAAATATCCCACCTTTCCACATTTGAAACACTCTTGCCATCTATGCTGCTTCTTTGTGCCACGATTTAAACGCCTCAAGATGGCTGCTGTAGGGTTTCCCGCCCTTTTGCCCATTTTGGCGGGCTTTTGAGTGCCAGCCGCTCTGTGGGCTCTCGAGGTTTTCAGACGGCCACAGAAGGGGCAGTGACTGGTTGACTGGTGCTGACATCACTACAGATTCTCAGTGCACCTCTCTTGTAAATTTTCAGATTCTTTCCTACTACAGGTCGTTTCTACTTTCTTGCCTTGGCTGTTCTGTTGATGGCACCAAACCATTGTTAGATTGGTGTCACCTACCATGTTTAGTGTGTTGTGACGGAATTGTCCTAGATTTGCACTAAATGCAGTAGTGGGCGGGTAAAACGTCATTTTACCCGTAGGCAGCAATGGCAGCTTCTCACGCCGTATCATCCCAAACCCGCTGCATTAATTATGCATTCCCGGGAAACATGCTGTTTCCTTGATGGGCGGGTTCTCATTCACCCGCCAAGCCATCACCTCGCCGCTTCATCACACCGGGCGCCACATTTAAATGGTAGCCGCACGTACACCTCTCAGTACTTCCAACCCAGGACTGCCGCACGGAAGACAGGATGGCCCCGAAAGACAAAAAGACTGCAGCCCTCTGCTTCAGTGACGCGCCGCTTCATCAACAGGAAGGGCTTCCACTCCATGAGGGTGCAGATAGTGTGTGATCACAGGATGCTGATTCTACAAGTCTGTGCAAGGTACCCAGGCAGCTCCCATGATGCTTATATCCTGAGACACTCCCAGGTGCCGAGGGTCTTCAGTGCTCCAACCCGACTGGATGGATGGCTGCTGGGCGACAAGGATCTTGAGAGGGTAACACCCTTGAGAGGGTGGCTTATGATGCCTCTCCGCCACCCAAGAACAGAGGCAGAGAAGCGGTATAACAGGAGCCATGCCTCCACAAGGGCAGTGATAGAGAGGACCATAGGTCTTCTGAAGATTCGCTTCGATGTCTGGACCATTCAGGGGGAGCACTACAATACCCCCCAGAGTGGTGTCACTGATAGTGGTCACATGTTGCGCTTTCCACAATCTGGAACTGGCAAGGGGGGGGCCCACTGGAGAAAGAGGATGTTGATGAAGCTGCACAGGCCACAGATGATGAATCCAATCGTGAGTCAGAAGAGGAGCACAGTGAGAACGCTGTGGGCGTGGAATCAGACCTCAGTAACCTCCAGGGAAGCAGGGACACCTTATTACAACGCTCCTTCAGCTAGGTTGCTAAATAAGTGCTACCATCTCATGCCAGGGCTGCCGCTTCCATCCCGGATGTCAGAAATTACCCTTTCCTTTGACCCCAAAATCCACTCAGTGCCTGTGCAATAAAATTTCGCGCCACCCATGTCCAGCATTACATACTGGCATACCCTGCACCACATTAAACAAAAAAGGTGAAGCATACAATGGTAACAAAAAGGCCAAACTGAAGGCTTTCTTTCGGAATGCACGTAGCATTCATAACAAAGTAAATGAATTGATGGCCCACATTGAAGTAATAAATATGATTTGAATGCAATTATAGAGACATGGCTGCAGGACGACAAAAATTGGGTCCTTAACATTGAAGGGTACATGACATTCAAGAAGAATAGGAAGCTAGATAAAGGTGGAGGGGTAGCATTGTTAATCAAAGAGGGCATTGGTGCAATAGTTAGAGATGACCTTGGTTCAGGAGATCAGCATGTAGAATTGGTTTAGGTGGCGATGCGGAATAGTAGGGGGAAAAGTCATTATTCAAAGTGGTCTACAGGCCCCCTAACAGTAGCCACAGCGTAGGACAAAGCATTCAAGAGAAAATATTGTGTGCTTGTGACAAAGGTACGGCAAGACTCATGGGTTATTTTAATCTACACATAAACTGGAAATGTAGCCTGGATGTGGAGTTCTTGGAATGTTTTCGAGATAGTTTCTTGGAGCAGCATGTTCTGGAATCAACCAGAGAGCAGGTTATATTGGAACTTGGTATTGTGTAATGTGACAGGATTAATTAATGATCTCAGAATAAAGGCACCCCTAGGTAGCAGCAACCGTAATATGATTGTATTTTACATCAAGCTTGAAAGGGAGAAGAATGGGTCTAAGACTAGTATCTTAAACTTAAATAACGGCAACTACGTGGGAATGAAAGCTGAGCTAGCTGAAGTGAACTGGGAAACTAGGCTAGAGGATAGATCAATACAGAAGCAGTTGCAGACATTTAAGGGGATATTTCAGAGTATTCAGAGTAAGTACGTTCCTAATATAAAGAAAAATTCTAAGAGGAGGACCCACCATCTATGGTTAACTAAAGATGTTAAGGTAAGCATCAAACTTAAGGGAAAAGCATACAATGCTGCAAAGATGAGTGGCAGGACATATGATTGGACAGAATATAAAGAATGGCAGAGAATGACTAAAAGGTTAATCAGGAGAAAGAGATTAGAGTATGAGAGGAAGATAGCTAGAAATGTAAAAATGGATAGCAAGAATTTCTACAGGTATTTAAAAAGGAAAAGAGTAAGTAAAGTGAGTATTGGTCCTCCAGAGAGTGACTGTGGGGACTTAATAGTAGATAATAAGGAAAGAGTGGAAGAACTGAACAAATATTTTGCTTCTGTGTTCACTATAGAGGATACAAAAAACATTCCAGTAATAGCTGCAAATCAGGAGGTGAGTGGGAGAAAGGAACTTGGTGAAATTGAAATCACTAGGGAAACGGTACTAAGCAAATTGATGGAGCTGCAGACTGGCAAGTCTCCAGGTCCCGATGGACTACATCCGAGGGTCTTAAAAGAGGTGGCTAATGAGGTAGTCAATGTGCTGGTGTTAATTTTCCAAAACTCACTAGATTCTGGAAAGGGTCCATCAGATTGGAAAGTAGCAAATATTCAAGAAGGGAGGGAGGCAGAAAACAGGAAACTATAGGCCAGTTAGCTTGACGTCTGTCATGGGGAAGTTATTAATATCAATCATAAAGGAGGTTATAGCTGGGCACTTAGAAGAGCTTAAGGCAATAGGGAACAGTCAGCATGGGTTTGAGAATAGAAAATCATGTTTAACCAATTGGAGTTTTTTGAAGGAGTAACATGCGCAGTGGATAAAGGGGAGCCTGTAACATACTGTTTCCAGAAGGCATTTGATAAGGTGCCACATCAAAGGTTATTACAGAAAATAAAATTGCATGGTGTAGTGGGTAACATATTAGCTTGTATAGAAGATTGGCTCGCGGGCAGAGAGCAGAGAGTATGCATAAATGGGTCTCTTTTTGATTGGCAGGATGTGACAAGTGGAGTCCCACAGGGGAGAGTCTGTACTGGAGGCCTCAACTTTTACAATTTACATCAATGAAGGGAGTGAAGACATGGTAGCAAAATTTGCAGATGACACAAAGATAGGTAGGAAAGTATGTTGTGAAGAGGACATGAGGAGGTTGAATGTGGATATAAATAGGTTGAGTGAGTGGGAAAAGATCTGGCAAATGCAGTTTAATGTGGGAAAATGTGAATTTGTTCACTTTGGCAAGAAGAACAAAAAAGCAGAGTATTACTTAAATGGAAAACGGCTGCATAATTCTGAGGTGCAGAGGGATCTAGGCATTCTAGTACGAGTCACAAAAAGTTATTAAGCAGGTACAGCAAGTAATTAAGAAGGCTATCCTTTATTATGAACTTAAGATACTTTAATCTTAAGACCAGGTAGCCTACAATGCCCATCAATGTAATTGGAGCTCACCTCCTCCAGTGCCATGGCACACAGATCGCTCATGGCCTCTCAGGACAGGTGCAATCTTATTCAACACTGTTGATTCAACATCTGGAGGTACTTCATCGGTTGTCTATACACCCTGGCCACTGGGTACCCTCGCTTCCATGCCAGTCTCTGCATCTGGTCCCCTCTGAGGCCTTCTGCCGCTTCCTCATCACGAGGTTGCTCCTGCAGATGGACAAGCGGTAGCTACCATCAGGTTACAACTGCCCACTCCTCCCTCCCTCTCAGGTTCTCCTCCTTGTTCCTCCGGAATGCGCAAATCCCACCAGGGCAATGCTGCTGAAGGACTCACCCCTTGCCATAGTTGCAGAAAGCCAGCCAGTCCTGTCCATCCCATCTTGGGGCCCTCTTCAATAGACCCTTACATGCAGGACTAACAGCTCAGAGGGGCCTCAAACCAAACCAAATGGTTGTCCCTCCAATTCTTTGCAATTAAATGAAAAGACCTCAGTGAGCCTCTGCCAAGTGCAGCAAACCCCAATAGCTGCCGCCCCATTGCCACCCTTTAAATGCTGCCAAGGCTCTGACCCCATAGGCAGAATCTTCCGTTCAGCGTGTGGGGGTGGGCCCAACATGCCGACTCGTAAAGTGACGCGCGATGACATCGGACGTGCGTCCTGACGTCATCAAGTGTCATTGCGATATTTCGTTCGGCGGGCGCGCGCCAGAGTCAGCTACACGCCCACCAAAATGTTAAGGTCCTATTAAGGCCATTAAGGGATTAATTAAAGTACGTAAGAACACTGCTCATCCACGGGCGGGATGAGGTTTCCTGAAGCTTTTAGAAAATAAATTAATTAATTTTCCCACCTTTACAACATGTCACATGAGAGGACATGTTTAAATAAATTTTTACATCATTTATTGAACTTTTTTATTGTCTATTCAATCTCTCTGAGGCAACTCCGTGCCTCAGGGAGATTGCTGTGTTCTTTCCCGTGCATGTGCAAAAGAGTGCAGGCCCCGACTCTCCCTCCTCCCCCCACCCGCAAAGGTAGCGCTGAGCACTACCGGCCGCACGTTATGCTGGGCGGGCCTTATTTGTCCCGCCTGCATAAAATGGCGGCACGCAGCCGATCGTGGGCAGCGATTGGCTCCGCACCCGCCCCCTCCCGCACCCGCACCCTCCCGCTCCCGCCCAGCCCACCCGCCATAGGAAAAATCCAGGCCCATGTCATCCATGTGCTGCTCACAAAATTTTGAAGGGTTCGTAAAATTGCTGTCAGTGGCTTTCCCAAAGAGCTCAGTTGGCTTCTAAATGCTCGTTTAGAGATTGTGAGCGGAGATCCCACTTGACTCGCTATCGACCCCTTGTCAAATCGCATTCTGGTGTGTTGATGTCAGGGGCCTAACCTGATGCCATCTTTTTTGATTTTACTGTCCTGCCACGTTCATCAACATCTGTTTTGCAAAGGTAAAATTCCGACCATAAAGTCAAGTTCAAATGTTGTCTTCCGCTGAAGTGGCATTAGGCATCAGAGGATAGTTGGACTGGAATGTGCAGACTTTGGTTAAGTCCCCATTTTCGAGTCCTATCCTGTCCTTATTTTATGCAAAGCTGATTTTAAAAATATTATTGCCTATAAATAACTAACAAAATGGGGGAAGGCAGAGGGAATAGATGAAAGAAGGGAAAAGGGGAGATAAAGGAGGAAGGAAGTGTAACAGAGGGTGAAAACGTAGCTGGATCAGCCACATAAATACTGTGGCTACAAGAGTAGGTAATCAAAAAATTCAATTATATTAGACAAGCCTGATCTCGCTTTTACAAAACTATAGTGGTTCTCCTGAAATAACCCAAATCTTTCCAAGGAACATTGGTGCTGCACAAGTGCCAGGCAATGACCATCTTAAACAAGTGACAATCTAACCATCTTCCTCCGACATTCAATGGCATAACCATCACTATCAACATCTTGGAGGTTATCATTGATCATAAACTGAACTGAACCAGCCATATAAATAGTGTGGCTACAAGAGCAGGGCAGAGGCTGGGAATTCTGTAGCGAGTAACTCACCTCCTGACTTTGCAAAGTCTGTTCATCATCTAAAAGTCACAGGAGTATGATGGGATACTCTCCACTTGCCTGGATGAGTTCATCCCCATCAAATTAAAGATATTCAACACCATGCATGCCAAAGCAGTCCATTTGATCAGCACCATATCCACCACATTAAATACTCACTCCCTCCACCAGCAATGCACAGTGGCAGCAGTGTGTATCACATACAAGATGCACTGCAGCAACTCACCAAGGCTCCTTCGATAGCACCTTGCAAACCCATGACCTCTACCATGTAAAAGGACAAGAGCAGTAAGCGCACTGAAACAATATTGTTGTTCCTTCATCATCACTGGTGAAAAATCCAGGAGCTCACTCCCTAATAGCACTTTGGGTGTAGCAACACCACATGTACCACATGGACTGCAGCAATACAAGAAGGTGACTCACTACCATCTTTTCAAGGGTGACTAGAGATGGGTAATAAATGCTGGCTTTGTCAGCAATGCTCACATCCCAAGAATGAACAACTTTCCTCTTTCTCCATCACTCTCCATCCACACCTCTGTGTCTTCCCTTCCCTCTCACATAGAAACACAGAATCTTTACAATGCAGAAGGTGGCCATTTGCCCCATCGAGTCTGCACTGGCTTTCTGAAAGAACTTTCTACATAGTCCCATTCCCCTGCCTTATCCCCGTAACCCTGCACATTCTTTCTTTTCAGATGGCAATCCAATTCCCTTTTGAATACCTAGATTGAACCTGCATCCACCACCCTCTCAGGAAGTTTGTTCTAGGCTCCAACCACCCTCTGGCTGAAAAGATTTTTCCTCACATCACTTCTACTCCACCACATTAAACATTCTCTCATTTCTCTCCCTTTTCACTTTTTTCTCCACTTTCCACCCATCCCCCACCCCTCCACCCCCTCCAACCCCCCACCCCTCCCCCCCGCTCCATTGCTGCTCCCCTGCATTCCCTTCTCTCCCCTCCATCCCGCTTCCCCTTTTTTTCTCTCACAGAAATATTCTGTATTCTTGTAGCCATACTGTCCTTTCAAATACAACTCACTTTTCATGTTGAACTCCCCACTCATATCAATTGAATGGAGACTTTTAAAGTTGATTTATAGATTTAATGTGGGTCTTCCTATTTCTTTCTGAGTGTAGTCAATGATGACAAAACCTTAGGGAAGCCAGCGACAGTGACAAAATGTTGCTGTCTCTCTAACTGAATCTCTGAAGCAGCAGCTGAACACTCCTGTAACCATTTGAATGCAGATGAGCATAGCTCAGGACCAGTGTGATCACTTCAAGATACTGTGAGATAATCTCAACATTTGTGCAGAACTTTAGTAGGTCCCTTCCTGGGGAGCTTCAAACTCTTTATATGTTTCTCCTCTAATAATCCCAGGTAAGATAGTCAGGATCTATATAGTCTGTTCAATTCAGATGTGATTATCTCCTGAAGCAGAGGTTCCTGTTACTGATCATGGTGGAAAGAATTACCTGGATGCAATGCAGAGAGCGAAATTGTGCAAGTTCTGTTAGTGGCATGTGATCCTCTCCAGCTGATATTCATCTCCATGTTGCTCCCAGGAGATACCCAATGCAGTAACAAGAAAATTTGCCCTCACAAAACCTGTGCTAGAAACTGGGAATCTCCATCTACAGTTGGATTTCATACTATCGTTTGTTCTGGATGTCTTTCAACCACTTTACTCTGAAAACACTGCTGTCTTGTCCATACAAATAGAAACAAACTAAAAAACACTCCTGCACTGAAGTAACAAACCTACACTGTAGCAAAGTAAATTGTCATTAAAATGTTACAATATTTCATTATTATATTACAGTGACATGACTTTTTCCCAGATTAAAATTACATGAAGTGTGGATATTAAGAAAAAATGTTTCTGGTAATACCTTCAATTACATTTCATAAAATATAGTAAATCTGCCAAATCAAGACATATTTTTAAATTCTAAGTTAAACATGAAATAAATGATAATTATACTGCTTATAAAATCAGTCAAGTATATTTAGCCAGATTAAGCTGCATGATGCTTTCATGTCATTATACTTGTTTGTTTCTTCACTGCTGTTATTGCAAAGCTAGGTGGATACAATTCAGATCTATTAAACATTATGACATGGAGGTAAAAATTGGGTCCTGAGCCCAGACTTGCTGGCAGCAGGACCTGCTCAGCAATTTCACCACTGGCGGCTTCTTAATTGGTCCTTTGTGGGACCGCCATCCAATTAAGGATGGTGGGCAAGCTTCTGATGCTGCCGGTCCATTTGGAGTGCCAGCAGGTCTCTGCATGCCACTGAGAGAGGTAATCACTACTAAGGAATGCAGGAGAGCCTGGGATCTCAAACAGGTAAGTAAAAAAAATAAATATCACAGATATTTATCGGAGGGGAAGCTCTCCTGGGAGATCATTGGAAGCCGCTAAATTAAGCCATATAACCCACATTTTCTTGGCACATTTTCTCTAACAGGAATTATGCAGGTCGCCTACTTGATAAAAGAGTTTGTGCATACATGGCTAACTACTGCCAGCAGCATGAAGAGCAGTGAGATTTAGATGTGAATCAGTGTGCAATGCAGATTTGAAGCCATCGCTGTCACTTTCTAACTGCACATTCCAGCCAACTTCCCATCTTAAACTCACAAAGTTGAACACAGCATCAAATGTAATGAAATACCCCAATTGTGCTATTTGAAAGGATCATAAAGTATTAAAAGTTAATTCCTGAATTATTTCATCTGATTCCTGGTACAATCTTATACATTTCTGGAGGTTTTCTATACTCTGCTGAGGTTTGAATAGTCTACAGGGAATTATTTGGATGACCTTGCAGTACATTTTTATCATATAAAGTATTGTGCTGGGAAGAGTTGCTGCCAGACATGGATGGCCTGGTAGGGCTTCCTCATTGCATTATCTGTTGCCTGTCAAAATGACTGTGGCTCGTAATTTTTATACATTTAGCTCTCTTCTGCTGCAGCTGGACATATACACAGCATCTCGCAACAATGCAGTGCATTGTTGTATAAGGAAGGTCACTGAGGGTCTCTATAGAAATAGAAACACTTTCATCTCATTCTCACTTGCTAGAGATGAGCATGAGGACTGGGCATGAGGTTTTGCACAGATTGTAGAGTTCCCCATGCTGTAGAATGCCATTGACCATGTGCACATTGCCTTGTATGCTCCTCACCTGGACTTGCCATTTCTCAATATGCATTTGGAATGTGACCACAGGCAGTTTATCATGCCCATTACCCTGGCAGAAGTCATGATTCCTCAATCTATGTCAGACATGCACAGCAGGCCTACAATGAAAACTATGCTGCCACAAGGAATATTATAAAGCACACCATCAGCATCTGCAACCAATGCTTCAGCTGCCCGGGTAATTATTGAGGAGCACTGCATTACATAGATGAGCAGGTATCAAGAATCATGCTAGTACGTTGCATGCTGTGCATTGTGGCCATTAAGTGGGAACAGACCTTGCCAACATTTATCAGGCAAAGAAGCTGAGGAGGATGAGGAAGAGATGGAGGAGGAGAAAGTGCAAGTGGAGGGAGAGAAAGAGGACGGGAAACTACAACGTATACAGCCCCTTTCTGCCAGTGCTCAACATGATCAAATTATCCATGAGAGATACAAATAAATTCAGTACCAACTAGATGTCCCCATTCACTAGGTCTTCCTTATTCCACACTGCTTATCTTTCCTCTATAACTGTTCATTCCTTTCATTCTGACAACACAAAAATGAAAATGCAAATTCAAATTAAATTTTACAATTTCAATGCAAACAAAATTAAAGTAATCACCCTTGTGCATTCTCGTAGTCCCTGTACTCCTTGTGCCTTTGCCTATCCAAGTGCTCCTACAAGTGTTTCCCAGTCCCTGGAACATAGCTGGAGGAGAGCTGCTGACCATTCCATCCTTAGATGAAGACCTCAAGTAGCTCTGGGCCTAGAGGACCTGGGTTCACCCTGCACCATTTCAGCCAACACTGCCGTAGTTCAACTAGCCACTCACAATACGAGAAATGCAGCCAGTAAACAGTAGAGGGAGTGTTGCTGCACGGAGCATTAACCCACCAATTTAATATACTGCCTTTGACACAATAAAGAAACGTGAATTAATCTTGTACCATAATTCCTACACCCATTCTCAGGAGTTATCCGTACAATCCTTTATTACAACAGTGACAGCATTTCAAAAGTACTTCATTGGTTGTGAAGCACTTTGAGATACCCTGTGGTCGTAAAAAGTGCTATATAGATGGAAATCTTTCAGTTTTTCTTTTTAAATCCCCCACCACCACCATTTTCTGATTGATTAAATATTCTGCTCTGAATCTTGGACAGGCAAGACCCTGTGATTAAGCAACCCGTGGTATATAATTTTCAACCTTGTGTGTGATGCCTTCATTTTTCAAGCGAAGATTAGACTCCATGACATAAGTTCATCAGTTCTGAACTCCCAGCAGGGAGCCACACTTAATGAAAGGTCAGCAATCCGGCTAAAATGGTACAACACTGATTATCTGATTCACATTACTTTGAAGTGTGGCTTCAGTCTAGCAGCAGGCAATGATTGAATTCTGCAAAGAAGCACCAAGAAAATGATTAACAAAGGGAAAATAGAATACGAGAGTAAACTAGCGAGAAACATAAAAATGGACTGTGAAAGCTTCTCTAGGTATATAAAAAGGAAAAGATTACTAAAAACAAGTGTGGATTCATTAGAAGCGGAGTGAGGAGAATTTATAATGGGGAATAAGAAAATGGCAGGGAAACTAAACAAATACTTTCTGTCTGTCTTCATGTAGGAAAATACTAAAAACCTCCCAGAAATAGTGGAGAATCAAGGGACTAGTGTAAACAAGGAATTGCAAGACATTAATATTTGTAAAAAAAATATAGTACTTGAAATATTAATGGGACTTAAAGTTGATAAATCCTGATGACCTATATCCTAGAGTGTTGAAAGAGGTAGCTGTAGAGATAGTGATGCATTAGTGGTCATCTTTCAAAACTCTATAGACTCTAGAATGGTAACTGTAGTTTGGAAGGTGGCAAATGTAATCTTGTAGATGTAAATGAGAAAATGGGACTTACACTCAACATTCACAAGGCCAAAGTCCTCCATCAGCAAGCTCAAAATGTACACACCCTAGTCCCATGGATTAGGATTCATGATGAGTGCCTGGAAAATGTGGGACACTTCAAATACCTTGGAAATCATCTTTCACAGATGGGGGAGCCCAGCACATCAGTGCAAAAGATAAGGCTCAAGCATTTGCAACAATAGATGATCCACCTCAGCCTCCTTCGGAGCTCCCCAGCACCACAGATGCCAGTCTGCAGCCAACTTCATTCACTTCACATGATATTAAGAAATGGCTGAAGGCATTGGATACTACAAAGGCTATATGGGCCCTGACAATATTCCGGCAATAATACTGAAGACGTGTTCCAGAACTTGCCGTGTGCCTAGCCAAGCTGTTCCAGTACAGCTACAATATTGGCCTCTACCCGGCAATGTGGAAAATTGCCTAGGTATGTCCTGTACACAAAAAGCAGGACAAATGCAACCCAACCAATTACCGCCACATCAGTCTACTCATGATCATCAGTAAAGTGGTGGAAGGGATCATTAACAGTGCTATCAAGTGGCATTTGCTCACTGAAGCTCAGTTTGGGTTCCGCCTGGGTCACTCAGCTCCTGGCCTCATTACAGCCTTGGTTCAAACATGACAAAAGAGCTGAGCTCCTGAGGCGAGGTGAGAGTGACTGTCCTGGACATTAAGGCAGCATTTGACTAAGTGTGGCATCAAGGAGTCCTAGCAAAACTGGAGCCAATGGGAATCCACCTCTCTAACGGTTGGAGTCATACCTAGCACAAAGGAAGATGGTTGTGGTTGTTGGAGGTCTTAATTCCTAGAGATCACTGCACGAATTCCTCAAGGTACTGTCCTAGGTGCAACCATCTTTAGCTGCTTAATCAATGATCTTCCTTCCATCATAAAGTCAGAAGTGGAGATGTTCACTGATGATTGCACAATGTTCAGCACCATTCGCAACTTCACAGATACTGAAGCAGCCCCTGGCCAAATGCAGCAAGACCTGGACAATGTCCAGGTTTGGGCTGACAAATGGCAAGTAACATTCACACCACACAAGTTCCAGGCAATGACCATCTCCAACAAGAGGGAACCTAAACATCGCCCCTTGACATTCAATAGCATTACCATCATTGAATCTCCCACTATCTATATCCTGGGGGTGACCATTGACCAGAACCCAAACTGAACTAGCCATATAAATACTGTGGCTACAAGAGCAGGCCAGAGCCTATGAACCCTGTGGTGAGTAACTCACCTTCTGACTCCCCAAAGCCTGTCCACAGGCACAAGTCAGGAGTGTGATGGAATAGCCTCCACATGCCTGGATGAGTGCAACTGCAACAACACTCAAGAAGCTTGACACCATTCAGGATAAAGCAGGCCTCTTGATTGGCATCAAATACTCATTCCCTCCGACGCACAGTGGCAGCAATGTGTACCATCCAGAAGATGCACTGCAGGAACTCACCAGGACTCCTCAGCATCTTCTAGATGACCGCTACCATCTAGAAGGCCAAGGGCAGTAGATAGTTCCCCTCCAAGCCATTTACCATCCTGACTTGGAAAAATATTGCCATTCCTTCACTGTCACTGGAACTCATTCCCTAAAAGCACTGTGGGTGTACCCACAACAAAGGGACTGCAGTGGTTCAAGAAGGCAGCTCACCACAACCTTCTCCAGGGCAATTAGGGATGGGCAATAAATGCTGGCCTAGCCAGCAATGCCCACATCCCATGAACAGATAAATAAAAACCAGGAGGCTGACATTAACAAAGAAACCCAGCATCACCTGAAATCTACTGGTGCAGCCTTATGCCACTTGAGGAAATGAGTGCCTGAAGATCGTGACATCAAAACTGAAACCGAACTCATGGTCCACCATGCAATTGTGATCCCAGACAATGTATAAGAGGCACTCAAAACACTGAAGTCATATCATCAGTGCTGCCTGCAGAAGATCTTACATATTAAGTGTGAGGACAGGCTCACCTACATCAGTGTCCTCTCACAAGCAAACACCATAAGCATCAAGGCTATGATCATCCACCATCAGCTTTGTTGAGTTGCTCATATAGTTGAGATGTCAGATACCAGGCTCCTAGCTCAGTCAGGGCAGATGTGCCAGAGGAGGACAGATGAAGTGCTTCATGGATGTACTGAAAGCTAACACGAAGAAAAGTAACATTGATATCAACTCCTGGGAGACCATCAGCTTGGATCAAACCAGATGGCGGCACAATGGGAAGGATCCCATCATTTTGAAACCCAATGATGACAAAATGAAGAGGAAAAGAGAAAACGGCAAAAAGAAAACGCCATGACCTGAACCGATAATACACAACCAGACAAGGGAGATAGTGCAGTTGTCAAAGGCCAGTCATCACAGCCCCAGAACATCAGCGCAGGAGTTCGTCAGGGTGGCGCCCTTGGCCCAAGCATCTTCAGCTGCTTTGTCAATTACTATCCCTTTGTCATAAGGTCAGGATCATGTCAGGAGTGTCCTAGAACAGCCACCACTCATCTGGATATCTTCAGCCACAGCAACACTCAAGAAGCTCAACACAAATCCAGGTCAGAGGTGTTTTTGCCACTGATGAGGGAATTTATAGTTTATTTCACAGAACCTTAGACTAAGGTTCCTTATCTGGATGAGAAAATTAAATGGGGCAGCAAGCAATGATCAAAGAATCTGTTGGGAATACAGGTGCATTTTAGTTTTAGTGGTTATATATCTTAACCTTATTCAAAGCTTCTAACAGGTGACCCTGTACCTGTCAGTAATGCAGTAAGTGCAGTACTAAGCACAGGGTCTCAGTTGAGACTTTTGATGCTAGTTCCAAATTATGAAATTATCAAAGTGGTTTTGTAATAGTGTTCTGAAGAATGTTGAAAATACTAATTGAAGCTTGACCACGTTATTTGTTGCCCCACTGCATTTACTGCGTAATTGCACAGCACACGCTGTAAATTATAAGTGGCATGCAGATATTGAAGGAGATCCTGCCCGTGTGCAGCAGGGTCTGGACAACATTCAGGCTTGGGCTAACAAGTGACAGGTAACATTCACACCACACATGTACCAGGAAATGACCACCTCCTCAAGAATGGGTCAAACCAATTCCTCTTGACATTCACTGGCGTTAGGATCATTAATTCACCCATCATCAGCATCCTGGGGGTTACTATTGACCAGAAAATTAACTGGGCGAGCCATATAAATACTGTGGATACAAGAGCAGGTCAGAGGTTTGGAATTCTGTGGCAAGTAACTCACTTTCTGACTCCCTAAAGCCTGTCCACCATCCACAAGGCACAAGCCAGGAGTGTGATGGAAAACTCTCCACTTGCCTGAATGATTGCAGCTCCAACAGCACTCAAGAAACTCGACACCATCCAAGACAATGCAGCCCACTTGATTGGTACCACATCCACTGTCTTAAACATTCAAACCTTCCACCACCAGTGCACAGTGACAGCAGTGTGCACCATCTATAACGTACTCTGCCACAATTCACCAAGGCTCCTTCGACAGCACCTTCTAAGCCAGTGACCTCTACCACCTAAAGGTACTAGGGCAGTAAACACATGGGAATACCACCAACTGCAAGTTCAACTGCTCCGATTTCTTATGAACCAAGTCACACACCACCCTGACTTGGAACTATATCATCGTTCCTTCACTGTTTCTAGGCCAAAATCCTGGAAATCGCTTTAACAACTCTGTAGGCACCTACGGCACATGGGCTACAGCAGTTCAAGAAGGTGTCTTGCCACCACCTGCTCAAGGGAAATTAGGGATGGGAAATAAATGCTGGACTAGCCAGCAAAGCTCACACCCCAAGAACGAACTACACTTGAGTGTAAAAGACAGTAAGGTGAAAGCAAGTTGATATTTGCTCTTGCCATGACAGCTATTGTGCTTTAGGGCATCAACTAGAAAGGCTAGGAATACACATGAAAGACTGTCAGTAGAAGACCTTAGCAAGGAAAGGGTGTACAGGGCCAGAATAACTGGCCCAACCCATCTAGAGGATTAGCATATAAGGAGCTTTGGAGATGGATGCTTAGAGAAGCTTGTGAAATGCTAGCTGGTACTCCACATCGGACGACTTAAAACATCACAGTCATTTTGAACTTCGTTTACTATTTCACAATTTTATCATTATCATTATTCTGAATGAGTCACAAACACATTCATTTCCACAGATATGCAAAGAATTTGAGGAGCAATTTTACAAACTTTTATATGTGGCACAGCAACTAAAACCAATAAAAGTTTTAGCCCAACTGTGTGCCCTCAAGCTTGCAACCATGCGATTCTTACACTAATCATGGACAATAGTTCAACCTGTAGGGATGGAAAATCCTGTGGTTCCCAGTGATATTTGTGCCCAAATTCTCAACATGTGTTCAGGAGGAAATGTTTGTGACCTTTGGACTTGTGAGCTTTGGGGTTTTCTTTCCATTGTGAGACAATATTGATTAAGAACCAGAGGCCCGGAATTATGTGACCAAGACTAAAAACTCAGTGGAAGTGACTAATCCAATCTAACTCCTCTAAATCCTCTGCACTGTATTGTTAAATTGTTCTGCACTTAGAATAAAATGCATATTCAAGTCACTTACATAAGCATCTAATCAGATGGAACTCACTGAATGAACTTTAAAATGTAATACCTACTCTCAAATGCGACTTATTGCAATGGATATTTCCCTCCTCGCAACAAAATTGGCAAAGAGATGACCTTCATCCGCTAGCCTTGTTATCTAACGTACACTATTTACAAACAGCATTCTCTGGCAAGGCATACTCAGCTGTAGCAGTGCCAAAGAATCTATCATCAGGATCCATAACCACAAGGATTCCAAAGTCATCACTGGTAAGAAGACGTTTTTACAATCAATATTTAGACATACTAATTTACAGAAGTGATGCCTACTTGAAACAATATTGTTTTAAAGTCCTATATTTTTTCCATTAAACTCCCAGTCTAATAACATTCACACAAGCATTTTTTACAGGGTACAAACACTCAAGGGATACAGCTGTGGCTTAAATTCCAAAATTGTATTTTTCCTTTGAAAGAATTCCTATATTTTTATTTATGTTATGTGATTTATATGAGACTTGGAGCATTTTATTTTTCCTGCTGAGGAGCTACTGGTGTAGAATCTGACTGAGCAGCTGAAGGATAAGTAAGAACTGGCTGGAAAGTGCATCAGCCTCAGTGTACGGAAGACTGTTACCTTACCCTGGCAAAAGGGTGGAAGGGATATAAGGGAGGGGTAGCACTTCTCACAAGCGGCCTCGTCACACTCTTTGGAGTGGCTCATCCTGTATTGGTCCTCACCTTCACCCAGCTCTCACCTGTGGCTCAAAGTAGTTGTTAGCATATGACAGCAGCCACAACCTGGAAAACCACTTTGATGGAAACCAGGTGAGGGTAGCCGTTAGGTCGCCTACCCTTGGTGACTTAAGGAATTGTCTACCCTAGCATGCAAAGGCTGATTCCACAGACTGGGTGGAAGAGACCAATCTAAGTTCCAACTTTCTTAAAGGAATTTTAATATCAACTTTGAGTCCTGGGAGAAGGTCACCCAGGATCGCTACACTTGGTGCAACCAAATGAAAAACAGCGTGGCATTCTCTGAAAGTATGCACATATCAGTGACAGAGATGAAAAGCAAGGAAAGGAAATCCTGAGCCAGAAACTGGTCCAAAACTCAATTGTCTGTGGTGTTGTGTCCTATTTGCAGCAGAATCTTCTGGGCGCAAATCAGCCTTAGCAGTCATCATTGTACCCATCGGAATCCTACCAACATGATGATGAACATAGCCATCTTCATCTCAAAGGACGAACAAAAGCTCTGACAATGTCCTGACTGAAATGACATTGTATCATGATTCATATTAGGAAATAATGTTTTGCTTGCTGTTGAGTACCTTCCTTCAAAATGTGTGACAATAAAGGGACAGCTGACCCACTGACTTGATAATACATTTCTTATTACAGGGATGCTGGATTTATTTTTTGTTAAATAATTGATATTATGGGAGGAAGTCAGAAAAATTAGGCCAGCAATGTGTGCCAGCCAGTGGAATTGGAATGCTGCAGCTGTAAGCTGTTAAGCATTGAATTGTGCCCAAATTTTGAACCTAAGAAAATACGGTTTAATTATACTATCACTTTAACATTTTATTGAACCATAACAGATCAGGCGGATCATGGGTTCAATCAAATGTTTATACTGAGCTAGTAAATTAAAGACAAGAACAATAGTGGAGTTCCAGTTGACCTCAACCTCAGCACTTATCAAGGGTAATTGCTGTTCACCAATCCGTGCTGGAATGTGCATGTGTCATTGAGTCATTATGACACAGAAGCAGACCCTTCAGCCCATCGAGCCCAAGCTGACTCTCTGTGGAGAAATCCAGTCACTCCCATACCCCCGCTCTATCCCCATAGCCTTGAAAGTTTACTTCACTAAAGTGCTTATCCAATTTCCTTTTGAAATTACTCATCATCTCCGCTTCCACCACAGTCATAAGCAGTGAGTTCCTGGTCATTACCTCTGTCTGCAAAAAAGGTTCTTCCTTGCACCATGCCCCCATATCTCATGCCCAAAACCTTAAATGTGTGTGCTCTAGATTGTACTCACAGCTAATGAGAACAGCTTTTCTTTCTCTACCTTCTCTAAACCTGCCTTAATATTTTAGACCTCTATCAAATCTCCCTTCAATCTCCTTTGCAGGATGAACAGCCCCAACTTTTCCAACCTAGCGTTGTAGCTGAAATCCCTCATCCCTGAAACCATTCTGATAAATCTCCGGTGTATCCTCTCAAGAACCCTCATATCCTACCTAAAGTGTGTTCACCAGAACTGCATGCAGTACTCTAGTTGTGCCCTAACCGGAGCTTTATAAGGGTTCAAGATAATTTCCCTACCGTTGTACTCAATACCTCTATTTATGAAGCCCAAGATCCTATATGTTTTTCTGACTGCTCTCTCAATATGTCCTGCTTCCTTCAAAAATTGATGCATGAATCCTCTCAGGTTCCTCTGTCCCAACACACTCTTTAGAACTGTGTCTTTGAGTATATATTGCCTCTCCATATTCTTTCTACCATAATGCATCATTTCACACAATATATTAAATTCCATTTCCCACTTGTCTGCTCATTCTGCTAGCCTATTTATGTCCTATTGCAATCGATTGGCTTCATCCTGGATGCCACTTCTCCAAGTTTGTTAACATTGGCAAAATGTGAAATTTTACTCGTTATTCCAATAGCCATGTTATTTATATGTATCAAAAAAGCAGTGACCTTAGTACTAACGCTTAAGGGGCATCATCGTGTAACATCCTCCACTCTGAAAAATAAGCATTTACCACGACTCACTGTTTTCTGTCCTTAAACCAATGTTTGATCCAAGCTGGCACTGACCCTCCTATTGCATGAACCTCACCTTTGTTATGAGCCTTTTATAAGCTATTTTGGAAAACACTTTCTTAAAATCCATGTAGACAGCATCTACTAAATTCCCTCAATCAACAATCTCTATTAATTCATTAAAAAACTCAATCAACAATCTCTATTAATTCATTAAAAAACTCAATTAGATTAGTCAATTACTGTCTGCCTTATAGAAATCTGTGCTGGCTCTCCTTAAGTAACTCAAGTGCCTGTTAACTTTTTTCTTGATTGTTGTTTCTAAAATCTTGCCCATCACCAATGTTAAACTGACTGGCCTGTAGTTACTAGGAATGTCCTTGTACCCTTTCTTGAACAAGGGTGTCATATTTGCCACTTTTCAATCCTCTGGCAGCACCCGTGTATCTAGAGAAGATTGGACAAACATGGTGAGCCCTTCCGCTATCTCCATTCCCACTTCCTTCACTAATCTAGGATGCAAGCCACCTGGACTTTTCTGCCCTAAGCATAGCCAGCCTTTCCAATCCTAGCTTTTAATTTTCACCCCATCCATTCCTCCACCATCTCTGCTTCTACCCATCTTTTATCAGTATCTTCTTCCTTAGTAAACACCAATGCAAAGTACTCATTAAGTGTCTCAGCTTTACCCTGTACCAAGGACCAAGGACATTCTTTGTCTCTAAAAGGCCCCATCCCGTGCCTTACTACTGATGTACTATTTACAAGCTGGTAGAAGATTTTTGGGTTCTCTTTTATGTTGATTGTCATTCGATTCTCCTATTCTCTCTTTGCCAGTCTCACTTCCTTTTCATTTCCACTCTAAACTTATTGTATTTGCTCTGGTTTTCTCTTGAAGAAGTCATCTGACAGGCATCATACACCATTTTCTTGTTTTATATCATATTCCCTATCTCAATTGTCATCCAAGGATCCTTGGCTTTGATTTCCCTTACCTTTCCCTCCTAGCTTGTATCTGAAATATCTGTTCCTTAAAAATTACCAATTGGGCGGGATTTTCCCAAATTTGCATTAAGTGCGTTACCAGGCAGCCAGCCACGATGGTGGGTTTTCATGCCATATCTTCCCAAACCACATAATTATTTATGCACACCCATGAAACACACCGTTTTCATGGTGGGCAGGCTCTCATTCGCTCACCTGCCATCACCCCACCATTGCATCATGCCGGGCACCATGTTTAAAGTCCAGCCGCAAACACACATCTCAGTTCTTCCAACTCACCGCTGCTGCACGGAAGACATGGTCCTGAAACGGAAGAACACTGCAACCCCCTGGTTCAATGACGGCTCTCTTGAGTGACTTTTGGATACCGTGGAGGCCTGCCGGGATGTCCTGTACCCCCACTCTGGCCGCAGGATGGGCAGCAACATTACCAACCTGGCTTGGGAGGCAGTGGTCAGCGTCAACGACCTTCAGAAGAGGACAGCCACACAGTGCCGCAAGAGGTTTAATGATCTCTTTCGTTCCGCTGGGGTAAGATACTCTTTGCATCACTGTCACAAACACACACTCACAAACCCAGCACATATCCACATCATTCACTGCCAGTTCAAGGGACTTTACCATTCACTCTCTCACACTCACCATCATTGTCCTCATCCCGTCCACGGAACCACTCAACACCCACACAGGCCGGGCATATTGTCATCTGGCCTGGCAGGTGTCCTGCTCCCACTTTCTCCATCTCTATCCATGCAGGGCAAGCTGGCACACAAGAGAGAGAGAGGTCACAGAAAGGTGGAAGAATACCCAAAATCAAGTTCTCATGGACTTTGAAAACAGAGCCATCCAGCTGGCTAGTAAGGACCTGGACCAGTCTCGTGCTGATGGTGAGGTCAGCGCTGCTCGACCAAGTGAGGATCCAGCAGTGCAACCTCCATCAGACAACCATGCCGTGAGCGGTGTGTCCTGTTTCACAGGTCACTGCCAGACACTAATTATCTCTCCTTGCTTTCACAGGCACATCTGCCAAACAGCTGACAGAGTCCATGACCCAGGGTCTCCAATCAAGCCCTGAAGAAACCTCTGAAGTGTACTCCGGAGGCACCCTCCCTGAAGCTCATCACAGCACTCACCCACACCCTCCACCAATGCAGAGACACACACCTCAGTGGGACATAGCTTTAGAGTAGCCTCAGGATCACAATCTGGTGAGCACATCACACTGTCTGATGCACCGCAGGCAGCGGCAGGGACTTCCCAGGTGTCTGGCACTTGGAGGACAGCTGGAGGCCAGAATGTTGCTGAGTCTGTGTCAGTTGATGAGCCTCCGGACTCGGTCATGTCACAGTTGCTGGAGCTGCAAAGGCAAGCTCGGGAACATCAGGAAGGGATGTCTGCTGCACTCCTCAGATTGCAAGGCACGATGGAGATGTCCGTATGCCTTCAGTCTGAGGTGATTGCTCCAGCATGCCAACGCACTGAGCTCAACACTGGTAGTATGGCGGCCACCATGGAGACCTTGGTCCAGGACTTCACCCCTGCACTGCTGCGCGAGCTCAACTGCATCACTGATGCCATAGTTGGCGTCAACAGTGTGTACATGGGGTGCCAGGCAGCTCGATCTCACTCCAGCTACCCCTGCCCCTCAAGGAGTCAGCTTAGGGCCGTTGGGCACCCATTGGGAGGAGGATCCGCAGGTGCACACTCCGGGCCCATCCATCCAGATGACTCCAAGAGTGTCCGGCCTATCCGACTCCCTTCTTCCTGTAACCTCAGCAGCTCTAGCTCCACAGGCCGAGGAGGGTGCCACTGCCTCACAGCAGGAACCTGAAAGCAGGCTGGGGCCCTCCAAGGCCGTCCAGAGGATGCCTGCCAAAGTCATCACAGACAGGGTGTCACAGTCAGCAGGCTGCTTCCACTTCCGCTGTGGATGTCCGGGGAGCACCAAGACATAGCGGCAAGGTTAGGAAAGTTAAGGTAAATTAGTTGCACAGCCTGGGCACGGGTGTTAACCACTTGTACATACTGTTCTCTATTGTCAATAAACTCCCAAGAATGTACCCCTGCCTATGGCTCCTTGTTCTGATGAGCAGTGTTCTGGTCACTCAGATGTGAAACCTTTCTGCTCAAGATAAAGGCAGGTGTCTCAGTCCAGGACCTCTTCCCTGTGCTCTGTTCAGCCTTCAGACCAAAGTGATGGTGCGGCCTCACACTCTCTGGAGACATTACTGATGCCTGCACCTCGGCGTGCTTGTCATTGCTGCCAGAGTGCAGTGGGTAGGCATCACAGAGTTCTCTCATTCTCTCGATGTGCACCTTTGAGGAGGGCCTGTCCCCCATCTCTTCAGCATCTGTGACCACTGATGCTATGCTCCAGCTCCTGAAGGGCTCAGGTGCTGAAGGATCAAAGCATCAGATGCTTCTAAAATTTCCTGGGGTGCATCTCTATGATATGACCTTGATCATGGAGCGCAAGCGAGCTGCCCTCGGCCAGACAGTAATCAGACATTCTCAGAGGCTGTGTGAAGATCTATGGAGTGTCTTCACTGCATGACATCATCCTTCTTTTTCAATCGAATTAGGGTCTCCACCGCATCTCCACGACAGGAGCATTCTCACAGAGGGTATTCACACTGCCATAAGTCAGTCTGGAGCCAAATATTCACAAATGCAATGTGAATAACTATGAGGTCACCTCACATGTCATCATCATCCTCCACAAATCTAACAGCTATGAGGGCCTCCCGAGCATGCCTGCCTCGTCTCCATCTCTATCCGTGCAGGTCAAGATGGCACACAAGAGAGAGAGAGGTCATAGACCAGTGGAAGAATGCCCGAAATCAAGGTCCTCACGGACTTTGAAAATAGAGCCATCCAGCTGGCTGGCGAGGATCTGGACCTGTCCCGTGCTGACAGTGAGGTCGGCGCTGCTCTACTAAGTGAGGATCTAGCAGTGCAACATCCATCAGACAAGGTCCAGCCAGTGCAAGGGCCTCATCCCCATCATCGTCGCCTCCGAGAACCCCCACAGCCTCATCCTCAATGGCGTTCTCCTCATCGGAGGAGACGTGCATCTCTTCCATCTCCTCCTCAGCCAGCTCGTCTCCCCGTTGAAGTGCCAGGTTATAAAGGGCACAGCAGACAATGACGATGCGTGACAGCCTCTGCTAACTGTACTTCAGGGCTCCACCAGACCATTCCAGGCACTGGAACCTTATCTTCAGCATCCCAATGGCCTGCACCATCAAGTTGCGAGCTGCAGCATGAGCCTCATTATACCGACGCTCTGCTGCAGTCTGAGGCCGCCGCATGGGTGTCATCAGCCACGGCCTCTGTGGGTAGCCCTTGTCCCCGAGGAGCCAACTTTGCAGCTTGTGTGGACCCTGGAAGACTGCAAGGAAATGTGACCGACTGAGGATGTAGGCGTCATGCACACTCCCTGGAAACCATGCACACACCTGCAGGATGCATTTCTGGTGGTCGCACGCCAGCTGCGCATTCAACAAATGTAAGCCCTTGTCGTTGACATAGTTCACTGTGTGTTGCGACGGAGATCTGAGCGCCACATGAGTGCAGTTGATCACACCCTGCACCTGTGGGAACCTGAGATCTGGGCGGATCCAATCGCTCTTGCATCCTGGCTGTCCTGGACCTGGGCGAAATGCACAAAGCTGTGTGCCCTCGCAAAGATGGCATCCATGAGGTCATGGATGCATTTGTGGGTGGAAGCTTGAGATGTCACCTGCGGAGCCCTGAAAGCAGCCACTGGCATAGAAATTGAGTGCCACAGTCACTTTCACAGCCACAGGCAGTGGATGCCCTCCATGTTCCCGTGGCGCCAAATCCTGCAGTAACTGGCAGAAGTGACCGACCAGTTCCCTAGACATTCGTAGTCTTTGGTGACACTGGTTCTTGGTCATCTGCAGGACTGAAAGGCGGCGTCTATAGACCCTGAGTGTCGCTAGGTGCTGGCCTGTGATGGCTCGCTGTGGCTCTTGGGCGGTGTGTGCAGGAGCCCCAGCAATTCTTCTTCCAGAGGTTGCTGCTCCTGTTTCTGCACAACCTGGAGCCTCAGTCGCTCTCTCCTCCATCTTTTACATGCTCTGTAGGTAATCAGGCATACAGCTAGGTCACCAGGCTCCATGATCCTGATGTAGTTGTCCTGCAGGATGAAGAGAGAGACACATGATTAGCATGGGTGTACTAAGAACCTGCCCTGCTTAAGCTGATGGCCCCTTAACACTTCCCAGAGAGTACTGGCCACCACTTGGATAACCAGAGATTAGTGCGGTACATGGCTGCCCTGTTAGCTTGAACTATGGGGGAGACTGGTCCAAACCGGGATGCTGACATTGCAAGGGGCAGTGAGTGCCTCCAGCAGTGACTGCTACATGGCCAGCTTTAGCGAGGAGATTGTACAAGATGTGCAGTCCAACTGCTCTGCAGTCTACTAAAGTGCTCATGAATTTGCAGTCTGTGCCAGGGCGTGGAGCTCTGGAGAGTTTGGTGGCTCTTTGATGCCTCTGTGCTGGCTGAGTGGGCAGATAAGCTAGGACCCTGACACCAACCGTATCAATATGGCTGCACCTGAACTGTCTCAGTTGCAGAGGAATGGTCACTTTCTACAGGTATCCCGAATGCGTGGCCACTACCCTCACCCACCCTACCCCACCATCCCAAGAGCTTGTGCGCTATATTCAACCGTAGGGCTGCCCTTGGCCCCCTCCTCCTCTACTCCTCCACCCCCCACCACCCCCCCCACCCCGGCAATTGCTACCAGTCACCTCAGAGGCAGGGCTGTCCTTAACCACCATCCCCACCACCACCAGTTGCCCCAACGGCAAGGCTGCACCTGCCCCCATCTCACAATCACCTCAACGGCAAGGCTGCACCTGCCCCCCCCTCACAATCACCTCAATGGCAAGGCTGCACTTGCCTCCCACTCCCCCTCACAGGTCTCCTCAGAGGCAAGGCTGCACTTGCCCCCGCCCCCCGCTCGCCCTCACTCTCAAAAGTCACCACAGAGGCAAGGCAGCACTTAACTACAACCCCCCCCCCGCCCCCCACCCACCTCCCCATGGCGCCACTGAAGCCTGCAAAGCAACAGGCGACCCTGGCAAGCTCTGCAGAACGATGCTGTTCACCCACCTCCAGTTCCCCCAAAGTGCAGTCCGCCAAATGCACATCGGCCCTGTGCTGCTGTGAAACACATCGGCGTTCTTTCCCACCGACATGGACGGACAATCCAATGGGGGTGCAAGAGCCTGGCAGGGTGGCCTGATAATGATATGTTGATGTATTACATTGAGGTTCCCGATGGCAGGAAACACGGCCCACCATCAGAGTGGGCAATCGCAACTTGCCTTCCCGCCATCATGAAACCAATCACACCATATTATCTGCTCATGTTACCTATCAGGCTTGCTGCCAGTGGGCATGGAAAATTCCGCCCACTGTTATGTTAGATTTTCCTGTTAAACTTTGTTTCCATTTTATCCTGCCCAGATCCTCTCTCATCCCATTGAAATTAACCCTCTTCCAACTTAGAAGTTCTGCGTTAGATTGTTCCTTGCCGCTCTCCATTTCTAATCTAAACCTTATAGCAGATTTTTTCTGATGGCATATTTCCCACTGTAGAAGTCAGCAGGGAACACATTCCTGCAGATTAAGGTTACCCCAAAGCCATTTAAAGCTCCTTCACTCGAGTGGACTCCCTGCCTTAGAGTGCTGCTGGCCAATCTGATTGCCCAGCAAGTCTGTAGTTCCAGCAGCGCCACTGGAATGGGTGGCTGCTGCTGGGACTGAAAGCAGTTCCCAAAGTCAAAGAGCTGGAGCCCACAGGACACAGGTAAATTTGGGGTCTTTCAGTGAGATGGGGATGCCTGGGAAATAGGGGTGAGGCGGGTGGGGATCGTTATTTGAAGGGCAGTCAGGGAGGGAACTCACGGGACCTGGGGGGCCCAGACATTGGGCAGTGGGTGGGGGGTTGTCTGATCTTGAAGGGAGGCCAATAATGAAGGCACCCCCTCCCACCCAAAGCCCGAGCAGTTTTACCTGCCAGAATTGGGACCCTCAGCATTGAGGCCTGGGCATGAAGTGGCGCTTAAGTAACCATTAATTGGACACTTGAGGGCCTCAATTGGGGCATGGGCAGGCCCTAGGTGTGTAGATCGCGGGGCGGTGGGTGGGGGGTGGGGGGGGGGGGGCGGAAGGGGTGGGGGCAGGGTGGGTAGCGGTGGGAGGGCATGAAGAAGGCAGCCCAGGGAATTTTACTTGCCTCTCCACTTGCAAACCCACCAATGGGAGCCCATAAAATTCAAATTATGATGATCACTCTTACCCAGATTCTCCCCAGAACATTTGATTCACTTGGTTCATCTCATTCACCAGCATCTGCTCCAGCAATGCCTTCTTCCTAGTTGGTTCAAGAACATACTTCACACATTTCAGAAATTTCTCCCCCTCCTCTGCCTTTACTTCCCAATTGATATTTGGTTAATTATACTCACCTAAAATCACAACTCTATGGTTCTTGCACATATCTGTGATTTCCCTGCAGATTTGTTCCTCTATCTCTTTCTCTCACTATTTGGAGGCATATAAAAACCACCAGCTTTATGATCATAACCTTCATGCTTCCCAACCCTTAACCAAGTGGTTTCTGTCCTTGCCCCTCAAGGACATCCTCTCTTTCCAACACTTTGATGTCTTCTTTAATCTGTACTGCCACCCCATCTCCCCCTTTTTTCTGAACATTTTGTACTGTATCTGTGAATGTTAAGTGCCCAGTCCTCACCATTTTAAGTTCTGTTTCTGTTATTGTCACTGCATCATAATCCAATCCGACTATTTGTGTTTGTAGTTCACCAACATTATTCACCACACTTTGCGCAATTACAAACATGCATTGCACACCTGTCTTGATCTTTCTTGCATTTCTTTTCTGCTGCTATCTCAGCGAGTACTACTTCCTTGTCTAGTATTGTCTGACACTCTTTCCTTTATGTACCTAATTCCACTTTTCTATTTCAATATGCTGGTGGCCAAACATCTGCTAATTTAGCTTAAAACTGCCCCAACCACACTAGTGAAACTCCCCACAAGGAATAGTGCTTCTAGCCCAAGAACTGGTCCCAATACCCAAGGATCTGAAGCTCTCTTCCTGAACTAGGCCACACATTGATCCTCCCTGTCTTCCTACTTCTAATCTCACTAGAACGTGGCACTGGGAGTAATCCAGAAACTGCTACCTTTGAGGTCCTACCTCTTAACTTCGTCTCCAGCCCCTGAAAGTCTGACCAGAGGACCTCTATACCTGCCCTCTGTATATTGCTGGCACTGTCGTCTAACACAACTTCTGACTTACTCCCTTCCCCCTGCAGAATATTCTGGACCCTCTCCATAATATTCTTTACGCTGGCACAAAGAAGGCAACGCACCATATGGGACTCACAATGAAAGTTACAGAAATGCCTATCTGTCCCCCTAACTATGGAATCTTCTATAACGACTGTATTTCTCTGCTTTGCTGTGGCCCACCCCCACCTCCCCACCATCCTTTGTCCACTGGGGAAAAGGCCTAAACTGCACCCATAGTGGTATTGTCGCTGGATTAGTAATCCAGAGACCCAGGTAATGCTCTAGGGACCCAGGTTCGAATCCCACCACGGCAAATGGTGGAATTTGAATTCAGTAAAAATCTGGACTTAAAAGTCTAATGATGACTATGAACCCATTGTCAATTGTTGTAAAAACCCATCTGGTTCACTGATGTCCTTTAGGGAAGGAAATCTGCTGTCCTTACCTGGTCTGGCCCACATATGACTCCAGACCCGCAGCAATGTGGTTGACTCTTAAATGCCCTCTAAACAAGGGCAATTAGGGATGGGTAATAAATGTTGGCTGAGCCAGTGATACCCACATCCCATGAACAATTTTTTAAAAAACATACAATCCAGGAAATTCTCAGCCTCCCTGATGCTCCACAGTAACTCCAGCTGCCCCTCAAGCTTGGAAATCCTGAACTCAAATAAGGAGTTGGAGACACTTCCTGTCCACATAGCCCCCCAAGACACATGAAGTGTCCTGAAATTCCCACAGGAAATGACACAGGAATTGCAAGCAACAAGTCTCAACTGCCCACAATGATCTAAAAATAAAATCTCTATTCCATCTTTCAGAATGCACTTAGTTCCTTGTTTAAACTATTAATTTTATTAATGCCTTTTGACTTCAGCTCTCAGGTCTCATTATTTCTCTTTCCCTCTCTCCTTATTATTTTTAAATACTTGAACAGCACCTCTTCCCTCATTGCACAAAATTCCCTCACTCACCAAATTACTTGAATTTTGTACTCTGGTGAAGAAGTACCTATAGAACTGGACTCCATGCCAAAAGTATGTTGTGCATATATTAACGTGTAGCAGGGACTCAGTGATATCACACTCTCCTTTCAATCAGAAGTTTATAGGTCCAGGTCTCACTCTAGAGATATAAGCACGCAATCTATGCTGACACTCCAGTGCTGCATTAAGAATATTCTGCACTATTGGAGCTGCTGTCTTTTGGATGAGGCATTAAACTGAGGACCTAACTGCCCCTTCAGGAAGACATAATTGATTTCTTCACAATATTTCAAAGGAACAGAGGAGAGTTTCTTCCAGTGCGCTGGTCAATATTTATCCTTCAACCACATCACCGAAACATCTGATCATCATCATCCTGTATGTGGGAGCTTCGTATGTGCAAATTAGCTGCCACATTTCCTATATTACAACAGTGACTGCACTTAAAAAGTCATTGGCTGTAAAATAATTTAGAATATCCTGAGATTGCGCAAGATGAGAAATAAACACTATGTGAGAATACTATTTTTCATTGTGTCAGCATCTGAATATGGGAGCGATTTGAGAAAAAAAAGACATGAATTTATATAGTATGTTTCATGACTTCCAGATGCCTCAAAGTACTTTATAACTAATGAAGTACTTTTTGAAGTGCAGTTAGTGTTGTAACTTAGGAAACACGGCAGCCAATACATGCACAGCAACAAACCCCCACAAACAGCAATGTGATAATGGCCAGATAAACTGGTTTTGTGATGTTGATTGAGGGATAAATATTGGCCAGGTCCTCTGCTCTTCTTCAAAATTACACTCCCCCACTGACAGGTTTGAAGGAGGTGGGTTTTGTTAAATCCAGCAGGTGGCCATACTCACCCACCCCTGTCCCAACCACAATTATACCAGCGGTGGGTGATGTCCCCACCAGTGTGTACTAAAGTGGGAAATTACTGACACTGTCCTGCTGCTGCTGGGATTTAACTGGTGACAGGTGAAGTGCAGGCTGGGGATGGCCCTCCATAATAGGCCCTCTGGGCCCATTGGAGGGCCACGCCAAGGTTTACCACACCCCCAAGGTGGCCTCCCCCATGGCTCCTCTGAACCTCCAGACCCCTCCGTGCTGCCACCCCCTCACTGGGGCATGCTGTCTTGGCACCTAGGAAGATCCCAAAACACTTACCCAAATCCCAATTCAATGCTGCACACTTCTGTTCCAAAGTGCTGGAAGCTGCAAGCCTCTGATTGGCTGGCAGGTCACTAATGTGGCATTTTGTCCAAAAGAGGAATTCAGTGCCTCATATAGTTCAGCCCCCTGTTATGGGGTCCTTTTCATCCACCAGAGCAGCACATCATGCCTCAATTTGCCATCTTATCCAAAAGACAGCACCTCCAACAGTTTTATCTTGTTGCTGGAATAGTGCTGGCTAGAGATATAAAAGATTGACCTCCAGTTGAGTATCTCACTTTAGCAATTGTTTATTTATTAACACGTTTTTGGGTTTTTGCTTTGGAATACTATACTTAAAACAATTATTTTTTAAGTTATTTGTTGTTTTCCATTACAGTAGCATTTATCTGCAATATATAAAAGGTCTAGCTGAGAGCAAGAACTTCTTGGAATGATTACTTCCTAACATATTCCCCTCACACTTTTTTGATTTTTTGTGAGCAATGCCATAGGAGGATTTCTCAATTTGTACCCAAGTTTCCAGGGAAAGTTTCAAGCAGAAGGCAACAGAACAAATAATACATCAGAGCAGGTCCCTCACGGTTGGCATGTCTTTTGATAATAAATTCTCTTATTCATTCTAACGATGCTGATCTTGTTCTTTTTCCATTTTTCATATAGAGCTGCAAATTGGCTCAAGTATGAATCGTCAATGACAGAAATAACTCAACCTTTGCTGGAATAGTGTAAGGCTAAATTGTAGAAAACTAGTAGGCAGTTCTGATAAATGATTACTTAAGGATGTTTGGAAAAGATTCATAGGCTGCTTCATTCAACTTTCCAATGCAATAAACTCTTTGGGATCTGAGTATCTGGATAGAAAACTGTCACATAAACTAGAATTTGAGAGCTTTTCTTCCAGTGAGGTAAATTGTTTACATTTATATAATTGCACAAGTGGCTTATTTGACAGAAACTTATTTTTCTGAAATGGATACAGATTAATATGGCACATAGTATGTGAGAATTATTTGATAGATTGGTTCCTTAAAAAAACTATTGCTTTTGTGCTGAAGATGATTGACTTTATGATTAATAGATATCAACAGCGTTCCCACTTATTTAAACAAGGGCTCTGTCATCATTTTCAGAATTTGTGTGTTTTGTCAAAGCTGTTGCGTTTCAAAGCAAAATTCCACTCTTATCACTCCCTGTAAACTAAAATAGTGAATTATGAGGAGTGAGCAGAAACTGTGTTTTGAACCTTTTAGTAAATAGAAAATTGGGTCAATAGAGGTAATTCCCCAACCCTAAGTTGTCAGAAGGGAGCCGTGTTCACCTGGAGTGCAGGATGGGTTGCAGCCTTGGAATCCACTATCCCCATTTATCTCAAAGGCCACAATAGACATTTGAAAGGAGGATTTGTTTGGAATAAAAGGGTTAACATTTCCTGGAGCCTGACCTATTTATGTATTATTTTCTAGTTCTTTATTTAGTTACCTTGGTTACTGTATTGCATGGTGTGCTGTCTGTACACAAGAGGCTCAATGAAGAGATAGGCAACTGTGCAATACAATCTTTTTCAGTTGGAGCATCACCCAGAAATGCCTCAGCTGTTGATGTTGAGGTAGATGTGAAAGCCAGGTTGACATACTTGAAAACAGACTGGGGACAGCTACAAAAGGGAGATTTAGGAATCTTGAAGTCTCACAGAGACCATTAACCATAGTCGGGGCTTGGCCTCCTGGAACGTTACATGTGCAAAAGCACTGGAACAAACAGGCAGTTTGCAAGAAGTCATCAGTCCCTTGTCAACATCTGATTCCTATATAGTGACAGAAGAAACCTGAAGCAGGCAACCCTACACAGCTGGAATAACATAGGCTATTCTCAGCACACAGGCAGGACAGCAATATTACATTTATATAGTACCTTTAAATAGTAGAACATCCCAAGACAATTCACAGAGATATAATCCAAAAAATAGGTGCTGGGCAGAATTTTACATCCCGTGGGCAGGCGCACATCTGACCCAATCAGGCATAAAATAGCACGTGATGACATTGGGCGAGTGTCCCGATGTCACCGTGCACTCGCGCGCTATTTCGGTCAGCAGTGCGTCTGCTGAAAATTAAGAGGCCCATTAAGACCATCAAACAATTAATTAAAAACTATTTTTTGTTGCCCATCCAACCTTACAGTGGGTGGGCAAATCGGCCAGGCGGCCTTTGCTTTTTTGAGGAAACCTCATCCACGGGTGAGGTGACGTTTCCTACATTAATTTAAAAGAAATAAAAATGTTTTGACAGAATTTTCACTATGTCTTTGTTAATGTGAGTGAATCCTATGTGAGGACATGTTTTTCACATTTTCAAAATCTTTATTTTTGATTTTAAAATTTCAGTGCACTCTCCCCCACGCATGCGCAGACTTTTGCGCTCGCACTCCTCCCACCCCCACCCCGGCAGTGCTAAGCTTCTCAACGTGCCTCTTATACTGGCTGGCCATTCATTGGTCAGCCAGCATGAAATCGCCGTCGGGGACCAATCGCAGCCAGCGGACCATTTCCCAGCTGCTCCCGGGCCTGTCCGCCGCGCCCACCCAATGACTCGAAAATCCTGCCCACTGCCACAAGATATTAGGAGGGATAAGCAAAAGCTTGATCAATGGAGTGGATCTTAAAGGGGAGAAGGGAGGTTGAGAGATGGTGGAGTTTAGGAAGAGGGGTGGGTCCTAATCAGAAAACGGTTGTGCCAAGAACAGAGGGATAACATAACAGTAAATCACAGAACATTTCACATTTTTCTCATACTAACTGGTGCAAATGTTGAAATGATAACATTCCTAATGATTTTTATTAATTATTGGCCACAATTTGATCAGACTTTTCAGCTGCTGGTGTAATGCTAAACCTTTGCATCTTGTAGTTTGCTAGTGGTTATCATATTGATGGATCTGACACTGACTTGGGTTGTATCCACCCCGACAGCACTCCCCTTCCTTGAACTTTCCGTTAAACTAAACATGACATTTGTATAACTTTGGCAGCTGTTTCCTCAGCTCCCCATCTATTCCCTTTACCCCTTTTTAATGCCCTGAATTAAAACCCACCAGAGGTGGTGGGGCACATGCTATACAGTTGGAAGAGAGTAGTCCTGGGAGTCCTCAACATTGGCTCCAGACCTCATGAAGTATCATGATATCAGGTCAAAGATGGGGCAAGTAAACCTCCCACTGATTACTACCTACCACCATCATTCAGCTGATGAATCAGTGCTCCTTCATGTTGAACCCCACTTCAAGAAGAACTGAGGATGGGAAGGTCACAGAATATACTCTGGGTGAGGGATTTCAATGCCAAGAGTGATGCAGTAACACCACTACTAATCAAGCAGCCACTTCCTGAAGGATGTTGTCCCAGTGTAGGCCTGCAGCAGCTGGTGAGAAGGAAAAATTTACATAATCTCACCCTCATAAATCTACCTATCGCAGGTGCTCTGTCCATGTCAGTATTGATAGTAGTGACCACCACACAATCGTTGTAGAGAAGAAGATCCATCTTCACATTGATTATACCCTACTTCATATTGTGTGGCACTATCAACATATTAACTGGGATGGACACAGAACAGATCTGGCAAATCTAACTGGGTATCCATGAGGTGCAGTGGGCCATCAGCAGCGGCACTGTATTTAACCACAATCTGTAACCTCATGGACTGCATACTCCCCACTCTACCATTACCATCAGGCCAAGGGAGCAATCCTGTTTCAATGAGTAGTGCAGGATGGCATGCCAGGAACAGCGTCAGGCATACCTAAAAATGAGGTACCAACCTGGTGAAGTGACAGCACGGGACTAAACAGCGGAAGCAGTATGCGATAGAAGAGCTAAGCGATCCCACAACCAACAGATCAGATCAAAGCTCTGCAGTCCAGCCATATCCAGTCATGGATATGGAAACAACTAACTGGAGGATGAGGTTCCAAAAATATCCCTATCCCTAATGGTGGGTGAGCCCAGCACATCAGTGCAATCTTCAGCCAGAAGTATCGAGCGGATGATCCACCTTAGCCTCCTCCTGAGGTCCCCAGCATCACAAATGCCAGCCTGCAGGCAATTCGATTCACTCCACGCAATGTCACAAGGCAGCCGAAGGCACTGGACACTGCAAAGACTATGGGCCCTAACAACATCCCAAATTTACTGAAGACCTGTGCTCCAGAGCTAACCACACCCCATGCGAAAATGTTTCAGCACAGATACAACACGGGCATCTACCTAAGAATATGGAAAATTTCTCAGGTACATCATGTCCACAAAAAGCAGGACAAATCCAGTCTGGTTGATTACCACCCCATCAGTCAACTCTCAATAATCAGCAAAGTAAAGCAGCACTTGCACAGCAACAAACTGCTCACCAACATTCAGTGTGGGTTCCGTCAGGGCCACTCAGCTCCAGTGCTCATTACAGGCTTGGTCCAAACATGGACAAAAGAGCTAAAATCCACAGGTCAGGTCAGGTCAGGTGAGAGTGACTGTCCTTGACAAATGGTCAGCATTTGACCGAGCATAGCATCAAGGAGCCCTAGCAAAATTGAAGTCAATGAGCATCAAGTGGCAAGCTCTCCAGTGGTTGGAGTCACACCTAGCACAAAGGAAGATGGTTTGGAATCAGAGGCAAATTTTGAAATTTTGCTTTGCATTCCAATATTGTAGGAAATGGAGATAGCTTAAATAAATTATATCGGTATTTGTGGGTATTAGAAATGAGTTTTAACTTTAATATTTAAGTTTGATTTGTATTTCTGTATCTGTGTGTCAAGAAAGGTCAAGTTGAGCTTTATTTTCACTTTAAAAGATGACTGCATTTCTAATGAGAGTTTTACGACTGTTGCAGCTAAGTAAGGCAAGCACAAGAGTAGAGAAACTGGGTTGTTCCCTAACAACAGGAATCCATAGAGACAGATCCTTCTCACCGATACACACAGAAGAAACTAGAAACAGCAGTTTGATTTGGAAGCTGAATGCAGTTGATTTTGAAAGTAGCTGCCAGGACAGACTAGAGCAAAGGGGACAGATAGCCAGCCACAAGCTAAAGAAAAGACCTTAAAACCCAGGGGAGTGGAACAGGAGAAAGTCCCAAGAAGATCTAGACTAGAAAGTCAAATGGAAGGACAGGAGCCTGGAAAAGATCTTGTAAAGTGAAGCTAAGTGTGAAGGGCAGAGAGAAAGGCTCCACGCTTCAGATTTAAAGAGACAAAAGCTGCATAAAGCAGATTAAAAGTGAAAACAGCTTGCAAGAGGCAAGAAAGTACAAAGAGACAGCTGAAGGTCTGTAACTCTTTGCTATGGCATGTGAAGTAGTGGTGTACTATTGACGGCGGAGTCAGTGGGAGAGAGTACATGGAAGACAGCTTGAATGCATGTGGTAACGCCAGGGAGAGGAACATCAGAAAGAGAGTTCAAAACCCTGGAGGTGAACCCTTGCGGAAGGCATCTAATCAAAAGCCTCGATTTGGGAAAAGCTCACCAGCTGACCACCACTTTCTTAAGGGCCACTAGGGATGGGCAATAAATGCTGGCCCAGCCAGCGAAGCCCACGTCCCGTGAATGAATACAAAAAAAGTTCCCAAGCGTGTCCTTCGTGAGTGGAGATTGGAAACCCTTGTGTGAAAGACAGAGTTCAGCAAGACTAGTTGGTTCACAGTGTGACAAGCACCTGGGGGGAACTGAGGAGAGATCCATAGCATCTGTCTGGGGTGGCATCTTTCACTTGGTTTCAGAGTGTAGTGTGCCTGACCACAAGTTGCCTGATGGTTTACATGGACTACTTACTGTGAATGTTAGAGTATAAGATAGCTTTTGTAACTTGAAAGCAAGCGTGCAGGTGCAGCAAACAGCTAAGAAGGCAAATGGTATGTTGGCCTGCGTTGTGAGAGGACTTGAGTACAGGAGCAAGAATGTCTTACTGCAGCTGTACAGGGTCTTGGTGAGACCACACCTGGAGTATTGCATACAATTTTGGTCTCAATACCTAAGAAAGGATATACTTGCCACAGAGGGGGTGCAGCAAAGTTTCACCAGACTGATTCCTGGGATGGTAGGATTGTCGTGTGGAGAGAGATTGGGCCGACAAGGCCTGTATTCACTGGAGTTTAGAAGAATGAGGAGATCTCATTGAAACATTTACAATTCTGACAGAGATGGACAGACTGGATGCAGGAATGGTGTTTCCTTTGGCTGAGGGATCTAGAATAAGGGGTCACAGTTTCAGGATATGAGGTAGACCATTTAGGACTGAGATGAGGAGTAACTTCTTCATTCAGAGGGTGGTGAGCCTATGGAATTCTCTACCACAAAAGGCTGTGGAGGCCAAGCCACTGAATATATTTACGAAGGAAATAGATAGATTTCTGGACTTCAAAGGCATCAAGGGGTATGGGGAGAGTGCAGGAGTATGGCGTTGAGATAGAGGATCAGCCATGATTATATTGAATGGTGGAGCAGGCTCAAAGGGCCGAATGATCTGCTTCTGCTCCTATTTTCTATGTTTCTATGTGTTACCATTACAAATCTGTATTTATCTGTAAAGGTATAGTTGTGGGTGAAGGATTATTGTAAGATAGTTTACCTTTTCTTGTTTAATAAATGTTTTATGCTTTTGTTAAAGTGTTAGCTGGCTCCGATGACTCTGTTCAGTAGCCCCCCTCCACGTATCTAAACAAAAAAATAGAAATTTGGATCCATCAAGCTAGGTTCCACCCTGGGATCAGGCTTGTTCAGTGTTAACCTCAACTGGGGGTTATAACAATACAGATATATCAGAAAATGCACTGGTCCTGACACTGACCCTTAGGGAACACAATTATTTATCACCCTCCATTCTGAAGTCAATCAATTAACAAGCTCAAAGTTTTCAGTCCATGAGTAAATTTTTATTCAAGTTGACAATAACCCACCAATTCCATGAGCTTCAATTTTGTTAACCAATCTTTTGTGTGGTACTTGGTCAAACGCTTTCTTAAAATCCATCTAGACAACATCCATTGCTTTCCCTTCATCAACCTTCTCTGTTGCTTCAACAAAAAATTCAAATAGTTTCGTCAAGAATGATCTGCCTTTCACAAAACTGTGCTGGCTCTCGTTAATTAACTCAAATCTCTCCAAGTAACACTTGGGCCTTACAAGGACCAAGCAATGACCATCTCCAACAAAGGGAAATCTAACCAGCGGCATTACCATAGTTGAATCCCCCTCTACCATTGTGGGTTTACAATGAACTCAACCAGCCATACAAATATTGTGGCTAGAACAGCATGTCAGAGGCTGGGAATTCTGCGACTAACTCACCCCCTGACTTCCCAGGGCCTGCCCAGCATCTACAAAGCACAAGTCAGGAGTGTGATGGAATATTCTCAACTTGCCTAGATGAGCACAGCTCCAACAACACTCAAGAAGCTCAACACCATCCAGGACAAATCAGCCCACTTTATTGGCACCCCATCAACCACCTTAAACATTCACTCTCTCCACTATGACATACAGTGGCAGCAGTGTATACCATCTACAAAATGCATTGCAGCAACTCACCAAGGCTTCTTCAACAGCACCGTCCAAGCCTGTGACCTCCACCACCTAGAATGACAAGGGCAGGAAGTGCATGGGAACACCACCAACTGCAAGTTCCCCTCCAAGCCATACACCATCCTGACATGGAACTATATCACCGTTCCTTCACTGCCACTGGGTCAAAATCCTAGAACCCCCTCCCAGACAGTACTGTGGGTGTACCTACAGCACATGGACTGCAGTGGCAAATGCCTTGGCTGGCATCTCCCCAGTCATTGCAGCCTCATCAGATGCGACAGTCACTGGCAGAGGAGTGGAGCAGTTGCTGCCATCATCCAGAGCACCTTGAAATGCAGAGATGACAAGCAGCTCATGCGCCAATGTGAGGTCGTTCTGGACCTCCCAGCTCACCACTGTTGGATGGGCACCTAGCTGGGATACTGGGTGCCTCATCTATCTCCCACACTGACACTCACCACCTTAGGTTAGTGCCTGTGTGAGGGCATGCAAGTCCGAGCGCAACCCCAGGAACTCCCTCATTCTGTTCCTGGAGCTGCCTCTCCATGAGAGTCACCACTCTCTCAATGGAAGAGGCAGTAATCTCGGCCATGAGGATCAACACATTGCTGATGTTCCGCATGGACCCCTCCATAACGGAGACCATGGAACGCAAACCCTCATGGATCTCCGCCAGATATTCCTGCACATCTTGCTGGACATCCAGCATCAGCCGCCAAATGGACAACTCCAGAGGCTCATCATCAGCCTTCAACTGAGCATTGTCCTGGTCCCCAGCAATCCTCTGACTGCTGGCGCCCTGGGCACCCTCTGCCTGCACCTCAAGCGAGTGTGGAGTGCCCTCACCAATGTGCACCAAGATACTAGCTGCCGATCTAATGCCCACCGAGGTGCTGGTATCTGCACTGGTGCCTGCTTCAGGGAGTTGGTGTGATGTAGGTGCAACAGAAGCTCAGTGAAAATCCGGCGTCAGGGGTGTCCCTTCGGGGTCCACAGAGTGTACACCTGCTGGTGAACCTAAAAGGGAGAACAAGGACATGTCATTAGTTAAAGTCATCACACTGTCACTGTGCATGTCAGGTACCTTGGTGAGACAATGGAGATCTGCATCATGGTGCCATCATCTTTCAATGATCAATGAGTACTCCAGGTTCGAGGCTCACATCAATGAAGAGATTACACTACAATGGATGCACAAGCCGAAAGCCTCACCTCTGTGCACTCTTATCTTCATCTGCACCCCCGCCTCCCCATGCCCGGTTGCATGGTGAGTGTGCTGGCTCTTGAGCTTCAGGGCATCTTGCTCGAACCTGCTGAGCAGCAGGCGGTTGGGCTGCCCTCTGCCTATATGTGCCCTCTCTGCCTGGTTATGCATTGTCTTCTCCTGAAACAACAGAGGAGCATTGATTAGTCCACTGTCTACCTGCAGCATCATTGCAGCCTTGCCAACCCCACCTTGCAGGGCACATCCAAGTCATAGACCTCGAGCAGCAAGGCACTCAATTCAAGCAGCCAGGGCTCATCCCCTTGGCTAGCTCTGATGTCATTGACAGTTGGCGCTCAGACTCTAGCACTAATGAAGTCCACGGGGGGACAACCAGGTCTTAACACTTCTGCCCACTGGCCCGTGCCAACACAGTTCTCAACCTTCCTGATCACAACAGGTCATTGAAGTGCTTCTAACACTGCAGCCATGTGTACCGCACCACGTCATGGCTGCTCACCATGTCCTCTTGGTGAGGTGTGATGGCCTCCTCCCTGGGGACAAGGGTGTCCCTCCTGGCAGCCACCTCCTCCAGAGGACGGC
Organism: Cetorhinus maximus; assembly: GCF_964194155.1. Classification (NCBI taxonomy): domain Eukaryota; kingdom Metazoa; phylum Chordata; class Chondrichthyes; order Lamniformes; family Cetorhinidae; genus Cetorhinus; species Cetorhinus maximus. Next base: position 152,053,081 of record NC_135880.1, on the reverse strand, counting down.
AAGACACTCATCAGAAAAGCGGGGGGCCGTGTGCCCACCTGACCTGCCCTCCCACTTGCTGTATACAGCCACACTCGACTCCATTGGGAACGCTGAACACACGTCCTTCCATGGCAGCTTAACGGCCTGGGCCATTTTTAAACCGGCTGCCATTGGGTCCGGTGGTCGACAGGCTCCCGCCCCCGCTCGGCCCTTCCCAGTCAGTGCAGAGCCACGTTTCACACTGGGCAGGCCTTAATTGGTCCACCAGTGTAAAATCATGGTCAGGGCCCAATTGCGGGTGGCGGGCCATTTTCCGTTTGCTCCCAGGCCCGCTCACTGCGCCCGCCCAACGACCTCAAAATCCTGCCCCAGATTTCAGTAGCAGATCAATGCAGGTAGGCTGTGGAGAGTTTTTGAGCAGCTAAAAAGAAGAAAACTGAAGCTTTTGTACATTGAAACCTTTTGTTATTTAGAGTGAAATTGTCCCCTCCTCAGTGGGGTTTGTGGCGGGCGGGGCCGGACAACATGGTGGGGAGTGAAAAATCAGTTTCCCAATGGCAGGAAATGAAGGCAGGAACTTCTGGTCTCGAACGTTATTGGGGGATAATGGCAGGTGGCCATTCCTGCCAAAGGTCATTGGGAAGTCATTTTGCACCTCATTGTTGGGATTCAAACTAACATCTAACTGGATTTTCTCCTGCCTGCCAACCAACCGTCCCGCCAGCGGGATTTCATGCCAATCCCGAACATGACCGGACCAAGGTGGTGTCCACATGCCAGGCCTTAACATGATGGACAGCTGGAGCAGCAGCTACACGGCTGAAGCAGCTTGGAGGCTGGAGCTGTTTGGAGGCATGGAGCTGTTTGTAGACTGGAGTAGTTTGGAGGCTGGAGCTGTTTGGAGGCATGGAGCAGCTTGGAGGCTGGAGCTGTTTGTAGACTGGAGCTGTTTGAAGGCTGGAGCTGTTTGGAGGCATGGAGCAGCTTGGAGGCTGGAGCTGTTTGGAGGCTGGAGCTGTTTGGAGGCTGGAGCTGTTTGGAGGCATGGAGCAGCTTGGAGGCTGGAGCTGTTTGTAGACTGGAGTAGTTTGGAGGCTGGAGCTGTTTGGAGGCAAGGAGCAGCAGGTAGACGGCTGAAGCAGGTGGATGGTGGGCAGCAACCAGGTTTGGGGAATGGGGGACTACAAACAGTAGGGGTGTGGAGAAGACCACAGTTAAAGGGGGCAGTGGCATGTGGTAGGGTGGGAGGGTGAGGGTCCGTCGAGGGCGGGTGAAGGGCCAGTTAGAGTTATTTGAAGGGACTCAGAAGTGGATGCAGGTCTTAAGCGTGGGCATGACGAAGGTGGGCATCTCGACCGTGACTGGGGTGGACTCATTGGGGAGGGAGAGTAGGTCCATGTTTACGGTGACAGGCTGAATGATGATGTGGCGGAGCATTCGGGGGTGATGGTAGGGAGGGTAAATGTGACACACCGGGGAGGGGAGGGTGCGGAAGTTGGTTAATGGTGAAGAGGGGGAGGCTGCAGGTCATGGGTGGAGGGTAGAAAGTGTTTGAGCAGGCTCCTGGAACGAAACGTGCATCATGGCTGCTGAACAACTAACCACGACCTCGATGTCCAGATCACTAAATGCTGGATGGGAGGAGGATCATCAGGTGGGCAGAGCTATAGATCAGCTCAACTGGACAACTGAAGGGGAACCCCCAAGGGAAAGGTGTTTAAATGGAATAGGCTGTGAAAGGCAAAGGAACAGGGTGCGTGGGAGGCTTCTCGCACATGACTCGCAAGGGCCCTGGCAAAAATCGATGCCTCCATGCATAGGCATGATTCAGGGGGACATAGACCCTGCCTGGTGTGGCCTCTCAAATTTGGGGGTGTGCACAGACATTAACACTAACAGAAGCAGTAAAAACTGAAGACACCACCGTAAAGTGCAAATATACATATATATGCAGGTGTGCAGCAACAATGAGCAATAATAGTGCACCCGTGCCACCAGAGTGAACTCAGAAGTTCTTAATTTTACTTTGCCTACCACTTTGCCTAGTTCTTCCCCGACATCCACAGCAGAGGTGGAGGAAGCCTACTGACCAATATATCCTCTTATCTCTGATGAGTTTGGAGAGTGTCCTCTGGAGGCTCAAAGCCTGGGGGGCCCTGGCTTTCTTGGGTCTTCCAGTCTGGGGCAGGTACACCCTCAGCAGGCACAGAAGCTGGAGCTGATGGGGTCATAGACAGAGGGGACTTGGATGCCTGGACACTCTTGGGGAGTCCTGTTCGGAGATCCCAGTGTGCCTGCCTGATGCTCCTCCTCCCTTTGGGTGCCCAAGGGTCCCTCCCTGACTCCTTGAGGGAAAGAGACACCTCAAGAGAGGTTGAGGTACCCAGTTCCCCCTCTTGGGAAGCCACTAGAAAAGTTCACCCATGGCTACAGTGATAGAATGCAGATCTGTGCACATCTCCAGCAGAAACTGGGTGATCTGCAGGACTAGGTTCTCCTTGACGTCCACCATCCTCCCCATGAAGACCTCGATGTGCACACATGGTAGTGCCAACGTATCAGAGAACAGGCGGACGGAATTCTCCTTCCCTTGCCACACTGTTGAGGGCCTCCAACACCACTGCCTGATGTTCACAGAATCACAGAATCTTTAGTGTAGAAGGAGGCTGTTTGGCCCATCAAGTTTGCATTGGCTCTCGAAAAGAGCATTCTATCTAGTCCCAGTTCCCTGCTTTATCCTCGTAACCTTGCACGTTCTTTCTTTTCAGATAGCAATCCAATTTCCTTTTGAACACCTTGATCGAATCTATCTCCATCACCCTCTCAGGAAGTTAGTTCCAGACTCCAGCCACCCTCTGCATGAAATGTTTTTCCCTCACATCACTATTAACTCTTTTTGCTGATTATTTTGATTCTGTGCTCTCTAGTTCTTGAGATGCTCCCTTGAGTGGATTTGCCTATTTGCCCTGTCCATACCATTCAGGATCTTGAATAACTATCAAGTCTCCTCTCAGCCTTCTTTTCTCCAAGAAGAACAGTCCTAACCTCCCCATTCTATCCTCACAGCTACAGCTCTTTATCCCTGGAATCATTCTTGTGAATCTCCTCTGTACTCTCTCCAGTGCCTTCACATCCTTCCTCAAGTATGGTGCCCAGAGCTGGACGCAGTACTCCAGATGAGGACTAACTGGTGTCTTATACAAATTCAACATGACCTCCTTACTCTTGTACTCAATGCCCCTATTACTAAAGCCTAAGATACTATATGCTTTATCAACTGCTCTTTCAACGTGCCCCGCCATCTTCAAATACATTGAGGTCCTGCCTTACCTGCACCTCCTTTGGAGTTTCTCCATTTATTTTATACTGTCTCTCCCTATTCTTCCTGCCAAAATGAATCACCTCACACTTCTCTGCATTGAACATCACCTGCCACTTGTCTGCCCAATCCACCACATGTGTATGTTCTTTTGAAGGTCAAGACCATCCTCATCACAGTTGATAACGTTTCCAATCTTCATATCACCTGCAAATTTTGAAATCATGTCCTAAACACCACAGTCTATGTCATTAATATATATCTGGAAGAGCAAGGGTCCAAACACTCATCGGTGGTAACTCCACTACAAACCTTCCTCCAATCTGAAAAAACAACCATTTACCTCTACTCTTTTTCCCTCAGCCAATTTCTTATCCAACTGCCTATTTTCCTTTTTATTCTGTGAGCTAGAATTTTGCTCACATGCCTATTGTGTGGCACTGTATCAAATGCCTTTTGAAAATCCATATACGCCACATCAACAGGGTTGCCCTTATCAACCACCTCTGTTAGCTCCTCAAAAACTCCAGCAAGTTAGTCAAACATGATTTCACTTTAATGAATCCATGCTGGCTTTCCTTAATTATCCTGCATTTGTCTAAGTGACTACTGAATTTGTCACGAACTATAGTTTGCAGAAGTTTCCCTACCACTGAAGTCAAACTGACTGGTCTGTAGTTGCCAGCTTTACCCTTGTACCTCTTTTTGAACTGGGTGTAACATTTGCAATTCTCCAGTCCTCTGGTACCAACCATGTGTCTAAGGAAGTCTGGAAGATTATCATTAATGCCTCTGCAATTTCCACTCTCACTTCCCTCAGTAGCCTTGGATGCATCTCATTGGTCCTGGTACCTTATTTACTTTAAGTAAAGATAGCCTTTCTAACACTTCGTCCTTCTCAATTGTATTTCTTTATGTTCACGGGATGTTGGCTTGGCTGGCTAGGCCAGCTTTATTGTCCATCCCTAGTTGCCCTTGAGAAGAAATTCTTCCAGTGTACCAGTTATCTCCTCTCTCACCTTGGCCTGGGTGGCATCTTCTTCCTTTGTAAAGACAGACACAAAATATTTGTTTAATACCTCCGCTATTTCTCTTGCCTCCATGTGCAAGTTTCCTTCTTTATGCCTAATGAGCCCTATTCTTTCTTTTATCACACTTTTATTATTTATATGCTTATAGAAGACCTTGGGGTTCCCTTTTATGTTAGCTGCCAGTCTCTTTTCCTGTTCTCTCATGGCTTTTCTTATTAGATTTTTCACTTCCCCTCTGGTCTTTCTGCATTCAGCCTGATTCTCGATTGCATTTTCTATCTGACATCGGTTGTGTGCACACTTCTTCATTTACATCTTCACCTCTATCTTTCTCGTCATCCAGGGCACTCTCGATTTATTTGTCCTACCATTCCCTTTCAAGGGAATAAATATACTGTGACATTGCCTGCAATACTTTTTCTATAAAGATAGCCCATTGTTCAGCCACCATCTTTTCTGCCAACATTTGATTCCAACTCACTTGTCTCAGATGTATTCTCATCCCATCGAAGTAGGCTTTCCCCCAATTAATTATCTCTGCTCTGGGTTTTCCCTTGTCCTTTTGCATGACCAACTTAAACCTTATGATACAACGGTCACTGTTCCCTAAATGTTCTCCCACTGATATGTGATCCACTTGGGCCAACTAATTCCCCAGAACCAGGTCCAACAATGCCTTCCCTCTCATTGGATCGGAAACATACTGCTGCAGGAAATTATCTTGAACACATTCCAGGGCCTCTCGCCCCTCTTGTTCCTTTGCACCACTCCTACCCTTGTCTATATCTGGATAATTGAAGTCCCCCAGTATAATTACTCCATAATTCTTGCACCTGTCTGTCATTTCTTTGCAGATTTGTTCCTCTACATCCCTTCTACTAGTTGATGGTCTTTATGCTACACCAATCAATGTTATTGCACCTTTTTCATTCCTTACGTCAAGGGAGAGAGATTCCGTCTTTGACCCCTCTGGAACGTCCTCTCTCTCCAGTAATGTAATGCCATCTTTAATCAATGCTGCCCACCTCCCCTTCTCCACCATCCCTTTTCTTCCTTTCCTGTCTCTCCTAAGCACCTTGTACCCAGGAATATTTAATGCGCAGTCCTGGCCTTCTTTGATCCCGGTCTCTGTTATAGCAATAATATCATAATTCCATTTGTCAACCTGTGCCTGTAGTTCACCAATCTTATTAACCATACTCTGTGCATTCACACATATGCACATTAACCCTGATTTAGGCTTTTTTACTTTCCCCCTTACACTGACCCCATATAATCACCTACTATTGCCTACTCTAATTCCATCAAATGCTCCAAATATTCTATACTACTCTCTGATATATCCTCCTTATCAGTTAATACTTCTCTACTTCCACTGCTGGTTTCTCTCCTCTCCACTCTGAATTTCCCCTCAGGTTCCCATCCCCCTGCCAGTCTAGTTTAAACCCTCCTCAACAGCACTAGCAAACCTCCCTGCAAGGACATTAGTTCCAGTCCTGTTAAGTGTAACCTGTTCTTCTTGTTCAGGTCCCACTTGCCTCAGAACCAGTCTCAATGCCTCAGAAATCTAAAGACGCCCCCCCCTCCACATCTACTCCATTTCTCCAGCCATGTGTTGAACTGCTCAATCATCCTATTCTTATATTCACTAGCACGTGGCACGGAGAGTAATCCTGAAATTGCTGATCCTGATGTCCTGCTTTTTAATTCCCTTCCTAACTCCCTAAAATCTGCTTTCAGGACCTCATCCCTTTTCCTACCTATGTCATTGATCCCAATATGGGCCATGACCTCTGGCTGTTCACCCTCCCCTAAAAGAATGTCCTGCAGCAGCTCTGTGACATCATTGACCCTGGCACCAGGGAGGCAACATACCATCCTGGAGTAATTTCTACAGCCACAGAAACACTTATTTGCTCCCCTAACTATGGAATCCCCTACCACTATAGCATTTCCTCTCTTTCTCCTATTCTCCTGTGCAGCTGTGGTGACACGAACTTGGCTCTTGCTACAGTCATCTCAAGAATCATCTCCTCACTATTATCCAAAGCGGAAAAGCAGTTAAAGAGTGAGATAGCCTCAAGGGATCCCTGCATTACCTATCTGTTCTCTGGCGGTCACCCATTCCGTCTCTGCCTCTGTACTTCTTAGTGGTGGTGTGACCACTTCTCTAAACATGCTACCCACATAATCCTCAGCTTTGCGATGCACCACAGTGACTCCAGCAACTGCTCAAGTTCCACAGCCCAGAACTCCAGCTCCTGCAGCTGGTGAGATTTCCTGCAGATGTAGTCATCGAGGGCACTTTGTGCCTGCACAACGTCCCACATCCTGCAGGATGCACATTTCATATGGCTGAGCTGCACTGCACCTTAGACTTTATATAAGGTGTTTACTCCAGTATGGCATAATATAATAATTCACCTGCCATATCCTCCGTGCCGAGTCTGGAAAGGCCTACACTTACCAGCCAGGCAACTTATGGGATTCCTGTGATGTCACTTATGGATTTTATCTGGAAACTCCCAGCTCACTCTGTCTGCTGCTCTATGGGCTCACTCTCTCTTTGAACTTCCACTGCTTTATGGGCTTTATGTGTTAATTAGTTAATAATTTTAATTAATTAATTTATAATTACTAAACCCTACACCTATCAATTGGCCTTAGTACTGCTAGTTAAATTTACCAGTACTAAGAAAATGTACAATCATTGCAGGTAGCTCGAGGTCTTAAAAATTATGTTTTTACAATATCAGTAATTTAAGTCTCTTAAATATTTTAAACTAGGTAATTACAGGGTATTTAATTTTTTTACTTTATACACAATTTTAGTACTTTACACACAGTCCCTAACAACAATAACTTAGCAACCAATGAACGCACATTATTTGATTTTTTTTTCTTCAAACCCAGTGTTCTAGAGCTGAAGCAGCTGTCCCTGGTGCATTCTCCAATCTGGTTTGTTCTCTGCCTCTCTCCCAGGTAAACGTAGGCCCCTAGCTCTGCTCTCTCTTTATATCCTCGCTGTCCTGTGTGCATTCTCCAACCAGGTTTTAGCTCTGCCTCTCTTCTCCGTAAATGTTCTCCGACCTCTCACTGCATCTCCAGCATCTTGTCCAGGACCACTCCCAGAGGTTTGTATTCAGACTCGGACTTAACAGAAGCCTCTTCCCTGCAGTCCTCCGAGTGCAGTGACTTTGGCTTTCCCTGTCTCCTCCTGCTGTGGACACACGTCCATGCAGTGACCACCAGAGTGTGAGGCCCAACCTAAACTAGATCAAACACTCACCAAGGTGTGTGTCTCCAAGCTGGTGAGGGTGCAGGTGACTGCTATGAAGGCTCTACAGGTGAGAATTATTCATTGTCGTTATCCTCCTCAGTCCTCTGTGGGCTGGGGCTACTGCTGGACTCGGGTTCAGGGTCTGGCTTCAACGGCTTTCTGCTGGCACCTGTAATGGAAAGAGGAGAGAATGAGTATCTGCATGAGCTGCCTCCTACATTACACCGAGAATCACCCTTAAGTTTCTCTGTGCAGAGATTAAGCATGCTTCCTCACTGGATGGCTGGGAGAATGGCCTTGCCATCGCCACAGGAATGGTCATAGTCCTTCCCTGCCAGCTTGGCAGCCCGCTTTTCATATTCTGAGAGGGGTCGGAGGTTGGGCATGCCACCTCCTGCCTTTTCTCTCTCATGCCTGTTGTGTGCTAACTTCTCCTGTGTAAGGAAAAAAGATGGCTCATGAGCACTTGTGATTCCAGTGATGTTCGCATGCTGCCAATCTTCACCACCAACCGTTGGCAACTATGTGCCATATAAAAGATGCACTGCTGCTAGCCCCCAAGGGTACTTCAGCAGCACCTTCCAGAGCTGTGAACTCCCATAGCTAGAAGAACAAGGACAATAGTGTCTGCAGTTGCCCTCTATGCCACCCCGCCTCCAAAAATTTGAACCTTCGGTGTGGCTGCGTCAGCAACCCACAGTAGCCTCCCTACCTCCAGACTGCATGGACTACATAGAAACATACATAGAAAATAGGAGCAGGAGTAGGCTATTCGGCCCTTCGAGCCTGCTCTGTCATTCATTATGATCATGGATGATCATCCAACTCAGTAGCCTGCTCCCACTTTCTCCCCATACCCTTTGATGCCTTTCACCCCAAGAGCTATATCCAACTCCTTCATGAAAACATACAACGCTTTGGCCTCAACTACTTTCTGTGGTAGCGAATTTCACAGGCTCACCCCTCTCTGGGTGAAGAAATTTCTCCTCATCTCAGCCCTAAATGGTCTACCCCGTATCCTCAGACTGTGACCCCTGGTTCTGGACTCCCCCACCATCGGGAACATCCTTTCTGCATCTACCCTGTCTAGTCCTGTTAGAATTTTATAGGTTTCTATGAGGTCCTCCCTCATTCTCCTGAACTCCAGTGAATATAATCCAGACTGACTCAATCTCTCCTCATATGTCAGTCCCACCATCCCAGGAATCAGCCTGGTAAACCTTCGCTGCACTCCCTCTATAGCAAGAACATCCTTCCTCAGATAAGGAGACCAAAACTACACACAATATTCCAGATGTGGTCTCACCAATTGCAGCAAGACATCCCTGTTCCTGTACTCGAATCCTCTGGCTGTGAAGGCCAACATACCATTTGCCTTCTTTACTGCCTGCCGCACCTGCATACTTACCTTCAGCGACTGGTGTACGAGGACACCCAGCTCTCATTGCACATTCCCCCCTCTCAATTTATATTCATTCAGATAATCATCTGCCTTCCTGTTTTTGCTACCAAAGTGGATAACCTCACATTTATCCACATTATACTGCATCTGCCATGCATTTGCCCACTCACTCAGCTTGTCCAAATCACACTGAAGCATCTCTGCATCCTCCTCAGAGCTCACCCTCCCACCCAGCTTTGTGTCATCTGCAAATTTGGAGATATTACATTTAGTTCCCTCATCAAAATCATTCATATATATTGTGAATATCTGGGGTCCCAGCACCAATCCCTGCGGTACCCCACTAGTTACTGCCTACCATTCGGAAAAAGACCCATTTATTCCTACTCTTTGTTTCCTGTCTGCCAACCAGTTTTCTATCCATCTCAATACACTACCCCCAATCCCATGCACTTTAGTTTTACACGCCAGTCTCTTATGTGGGACTCTGTCAAAAGCCTTCTGAAAGTCCAAATAAACCACATCCACTGGCTCCCTCTCATCAACTCTACTAGTTACATCTTCCAAAAATTCCAGTAGATATGTCAAGCATGATTACCCTTTCGTAAATCCATGCTGACTCTGCCTGATTCTGCCACTATTTTCCATGTGCTCAGCTATTAAATCTTTTGTCATGGACTCTAGAATTTCCCCCACTACTGACGTCAGGCTGACTTGTCTATAATTCCCTGTTTTCTCTCTGCCTTCCTTTTTAAATAGTGAGGCTACATTAGCTACCCTCCAATCTGTAGGAACTGCAATGGGACAATGAGGCAGCACCCCAGCACCTTGCTAAGGGCTTTTTTGCATGGGCAGCACAGATGGTGCACTTGCCACTGAGACCCATGCCCCAGTTCCCATTCAGTGAGGTGAGCATAGGAGTAGAGGGTGCACTTACCCTGGCGGTGCAGATGAAGTCATTCATCCTTTTCCTGCACTGCAGGGTTGTGCTTCTGTGCATGGAATTGGCACTCACCACCTTTGCAACTGCCTTCTGTGCAGGGGTAGTGAGAAGGGTGGACATCCCCCTCCCATCCTCCCATCCCTTGGGTAAAGGACATCACTCCTGTCCTCTACTGCATTCAAAAGTATGTCCAGCGAGGCATCGCTGAACATCGGGGCTGGTGCTGGTTGGCTCCTGTCTGCCACGTCCAGCTCCAAAGTCCAGTGTGCATTGAATGAATTGCTGTCCTTGCGCCTTTTAAATATGGTACCCGGATATGATGGCGGGTCACATGATTTCCTGCCCGCCCCGCCATGCAACTCGTCTGGTAACCCCTAGCTGCCTAATTTATGAGGCCAGGAGTGCAGAGTGCTAGGCTCTGCAGCAGAAAACACTCCGGTTTCCTGCCCCACCACAGACTTAGGCCCAGACTGGACAATTCCGCTGTTAATCTCTCCTCCCCGCTACCCTTTCACAGACATTCCTTTTTGTTCTTCCTCTTCCCTCCTCCCTTTCACTTGCTCAAAACTTTCCTCAGTTCTGATGAAAGATCAAAGACCTGAAATGTTAACTGTTTTTCTCTCCACAGGTGCTACCAGACCTGCTGAGTATTTCCAGTATTTTCTAGTTTTATTTCAGATTTCCAGCGTCTGCACCATTTTGATATTGTATATCTCTTGTTGCTTGGCTCATCCAGGTGGCCATTATTCATTGAACATGAATCCTATCTTTTTTTCTTCATTAGACAATAAAAGTTTTCTCAACAGGTCAGGCAGTATCTTTGGAGAGAAACAGAGTTAGCGTTTCAGGTTGGGATGACCTTTCATCAGAACTGAAGAAAGATAGAAATGTAAGAGTTTCAAAGCCTGTGGAAGTGGGGAGAGGGCAGGAAGAACAAAAGAGAAAAAAATGGTCATGGGTAAAATGGTGTCCAGATGGCGCGTGAATGGCTACATAGCAACCATCTGAATGCACCATGAAGGGAATGAAAGAAACAAGACAAGACCAACCCAGCAAAACATAAAAAGAGAAGAAAAAAACACATAGAACAAAATGAAGGCAGAGATTATGATCTAAAATTGTTGAACTCGATGTTGAGGCCAAAAGGCTGTAGAGTGCCAAGTCAAAAGATAAGGTGCTGCTTCTCGAGCTTACGTTGAGCTTCACTGGAATACTGTAGCAGGTCATGGACAGTAAAGACGGTGTGGGAACAAGGTGGCGAATTAAAATGACAAGCAACCAGAAGCTTGGGGTCATGCTTATGGACTGAATAGAGATGTTCCACAAAGCAGTCACTATGTTTGAAAGACAGAGATGAGAATAAATTTTTCTCTCAGAAAGCAGTGAGTCTTTGGAATTCCCTTCCTCAAAAGGCAGTAGAAGCAGAGCCTTTGAATGTTTTCAAGGCAGAGGTAGATAGATTCTTGATTAGGGGGTGAAAGGATATCTGGGGTAGGCAGGAGGTCACAGTCAGATCAGCCATGATCTTATTGAATGGCAGAGCAGGCTCGAGGTCTACTCGAGTGGCCTACCCCTGCTCCTAACTAGTATGTTCATATGTTTCCCCAATGAAGAGGAGGCCATATCATGAGCAGCGAATACAGTAAACTAAATTGAAAAAAGTAAACAGGTAAATCACTGTCTCGCTTGGAAGGAATGTTTGGGGCTTTGGACGGTGAGAAAGGAATAGGTAAAATGACAGGTGTTGTGTCTCATGCACAGAAAGCTGCCATAGGGAAGGGAGGGGGTGTAAGGAATGGCTGAGGAGCGGTCTAGGGTGTCACATAGTCCCTTCAGAATGCTAAAGGGGGAGGGCAGGGGAAGATGTGTTTGGTGATGGCATCACGCTGAAGGTGGTGAAAATGGAGGAAAATGAACCATTGAATATGGAAGTTGGTGGGGTGGAATGTGATGACAAGGGGAACCCTATTGTGGCTCTGGGAAGGATGAAAGCAGAAGTATGTGAAATGGTTTGGACATGGTGGAGGGCCCTGTTAACCACACTGGGTGTGAATCTGCAGATTAGGAGAAAGGGAGACATGTCGGAAGTGTTGGTGTAGAAGGTTGCATCATCAGAACAGATACAATGGAGATGGAGAAGCTGGGAGAATGGAACAGAGTCTTTACAGGAAGCAGGTTGTAAGGAAGTGTAGTCGAGGTAGCTGTGGAAGGCTGTGGGTTTGTAGTGAACATTAGTTTATAGCCTACAGGGAGTTTCCACCTGTCCAGGACATTAATCCGTTCCCACCCAACAGCACCAAAAGCAAATATACTCATCATTCTCCCATTGGCTTTCTATGGGACCTACTGTTCAAATTGGCTGCCATATTTCCCACTAATATTTCCAACAATAGATTTGCAAAATGAATAGGTGATAATATGCTATGTAAATTCAAGTTCTTTCCTTACTTCACTGAACAAAAGAGCAAAGTTTGTTGAATCACAAAATGGCTACAGCATAGAACTCAGCTCGTCATGTCTATGCTGGGTATCTGAAGGAGCAATTCAAATAGTTCCACTCACTCATCTTCTCCCTATAGCCCAGCACTGTCATGTTGTTATAATGACATAGGTACCAATCGTTTTGAAGAGATTGGGTAAACACGTTGTGCATTCATTTATTTAGATTAGGCATATGAGAACAGATATACATAGATGTAAAGCTGGAAGACAACAGCAGCAGAGCTGTGTGTTTGTGCTCTGCTCAAAGGCAAAAGTCAAACTTAGATTGAATCAGATGACACATTTCCCATCTAGTGATGCCATGCTGCTACCCCTTAAAGGCATATTACAACATGCATGTTCTTCTTTTTCAGATAATAATCCAATTCACTCTTGAATGCCTCGATTGACCTGTCTCAACCACACGATCAGGCAGTGGATTCCAGATCCTAACCACTTAATGCATGAAGAAGTTTTTCCTCACGCCACTATTGTTCATTTTGCCGATTACCTTAAATCTGTGCCCTCTTGTTCTCAATCCTTCCACCAATGGGAACAGTTTTTCCCGATCTACTCTGGTAAAAACCCCTCATGATTTTGATTGCCTCTATCAAATCTCTGAATCTTCTCTTCAAAGAAAACTGTCCCAACCTCTCCAATATATCTACCTAACTGAAGTTCGAATACCCTTGATGAGGCTGAACCAGTGTTCTATATAGGTTTAACATAGCCTCTTTGCTGTTTTATTCCATGCCCCTACAAATAAAACCTTGGATGCTGTATGTTTTATTAACGGGCAGAATTTTGCCCTTGGATGGTGGGTGGGCCCCAACGGCTGAGCGGCAGATGGACAGCCGACCCCCACCATCGAATTGGGGCCCGCCGCCATTTTGAGTGGGCAGGCCAATTAAGGCGTCCAAAGGCCTTCCCGACAGGAAGCACTATGCGCTTCCTGTTCCGGAGAGGGGAGGGAATCCCCAACTGTCAAAGTGCGCTCTTTCACGCATGCGTGTGAAAGAACGCACTGCTCCCCGAGGCAAAGTCCTGTCTCAGGGAGATTCGTGACAGGTAAATAAAGTCTAAAAATAGATAAATATTGAAATGATTAACATGTCCCCCTCATGTGATAATGTCACACGAGATGGGACATGTTAATAATAAACACATAAAATTTATTAAATGTTTAAAAAACGGCCATGAAACTTCATCCTGCCAGTGGATGAAGTTTCATGAATAATCAGAAGCCCGCTGGGGCTCCTGGCCTGCCCACCAGCCTTAAGCTTGGACGGCAGGTCTTTAATTATCTTAATGAGCCTGTCAATGGCCTCAATTGTCATTTTCCCCTCAGCGAGTGGACCCCGCCCCCAAATCGCCGAGGGGAAAATCTTGCCCAACAGCTCTCTCAACCTTCCCTCAATGATTTATGCAAATACACACCCAGGTTCCCCTGTTCCTGTTACTTCCTTTAGAATTGTACCCTTCATCTTATCTCTCCAAGTTTTTTCTACCAAAATGAATCACTTCAGTTCTCTGCATTAAATTTCATCTGCCACTTGTCCATCCATTCCAAAAACCTGTTTAAGTCCTTTTGAAGCTCTACACTACTCACCTCACAGTTTGCAATACTTTCAAGTTTTGTATCATCCACAGGTTCTGAAGCTGTGCCCTATACAGCAAGGTCTCGGTCATTAATAAATATCAGGAAGAGCAGGGTTCTTAACACCAGCTCCTGAGGAGCTGCACTGCAAACATTCTTCCAGTTTGAAAAATATCCATTAACCACTAGTCTCCATTTCCTGTCACTCAGCCAATTGAGACAAATTATTTTTCAGGAGCTCTTCTTCATTTACACTTATATCTGTACACATCAGATTCATTCAAGCAATTTTCAGACATCACAGACTGAAAGAACATAAAGGCCCCCTCCTATTTCTAATCTACATTCCACCCCTCAGTGGCATCATTCAGAAACATAACATCTGGTTCCAGATGCACAATGATGACACCCTGCTCTACTTCACTTCCACCCGTCCCGACCTCTCCACTATCTCAAAATTGCCAGACTTCTCATCAAACATACAGTGTTAGGTGAACAGAATTTCCTCCAATTAAATATTGAGAAGACTGAAGTCATTGGGTTGAATTTTCAATTCCTGACACTGAGCAAACCCACGTCAGATGGGAGAAACAGGAGGTATGCAGGGCCACATTCTTAAATTTCTCCTACAATTCGCACTGGCCATCATTGTAATCGAGCCAAGAAACGTGGTGGGTTAAAAAGTGACTTAAAGTAATGTGGGGTTCGGAATTGAAATAGCTGCTGAAATTCAAATTTCCCTTCCCATGATATTTTCATGTTAGGGGGGGTGAGTTCCTGAAGAATGTGGGAATCAGCCAGGTTAGTCATTTTGTGAATCTTGGGGGAAGCCTGCTACAAGCATACGAATTAGGATCAGGAGTAGACCATTCACCCCCTCGAACCTGCTCCACCATTTGATAACATCATGGCTGATCTGTTTGTGGCCTCAACTCCACTTTTCTGTCTACCCCCTGTATCCTTTCACTCCCTTGTCAGTCAAGAATCTATCCAACTTGGCCTTAAAAATATTCAATGACCCAGCCTCCACTGCTCTCTGGAGAAGAGAATTCCATAGACTAACGGCCCTCTGAGAGAAAAAAGTTCTCCTCCTATCGGTCTTAAATGGGAGACCCCTTATTTTTAAACTGTATCCCTTAGTTCTAATCTCTCTCATAAGGGGAAAGATCCTCTCAGCAACCACCCTGTCATGTCCCCTCATGATATAAATGTTTCAATATGATCACCTCTCATTCTTCTAAACTCCAATGGATACAGGCCCAACCTGCTCAACCTTTCCTCATAAACAACCACTTCATCCCAGGGATCAGTCAAGTGAACCTTCTCTAAACTGCTTCTAATGCAATTATGTACTTTCATAAGTAACAAGACCAAAACTGTACACAATTCTCCATATGTGGTCTCATCAATGCCTTCTACAACTGTAGCAAAACTCTCCAACTTCTATGTTCCATTCCCCTTGCAATAAATTACAACATTCCATTTGCCTCCCTAATCAATTGCTGCACCTGCATACTAACTTTTTGTGATTAATGTTGTACCTGCACACTAACCTTTTGAGTCAGGGACCTTTTGACAGGTAAGTCTAAAAGGCCTATGCTAATGTTTCTTATTCCACCATGCTCCCTCATATCCTCCATGCCCCGTCATATTCCTTCCATATAACCATTCCCCTTCCACAACCCATGTCCCTCCCATTCTCCTTCTATTACCCTCTTGTCCCGTCCATTCCCCACCATGCATGTTCCATACCCACCCTTCCAGTTTCCCTCATGTACAGAACCAAAGGGCCATTAGCAAGTCTTTGAAATGCTCCTGAAATTGACAAAATAAGCAAACACTCTTTGACAATCACATATGAAAAAAAGCTGCTCATCTTACATAAAGATGTTATTCAAATACAACCATTCATAGTCTCATTGAAAGAGTTTTAACCCATTCTTGGAGCTCAGCCAAGCATTCATAATGAGGCCATCTGGGGAAAATCAGATGTCTGCTGATCCTGCAGGCTCAGTTGGGTGTGGGGTGGTGTGGGAGGTGAGGTGTGAGGGATAGAGGGCATAACAACCATCAGTTCAACTTTGCTGATGCTCTAGTAAATGGAGTTGGCCCTTCTAATCTGCTGGCCCCCCTACAAATTTCACTGCCTCATCACCATCCCTCTCCCTGGAAACTGTCTGAGAGTGAACCAGGCTGTTTACAACCTTCATGTCATATTTGATCCACCAACCACATATCCCTGCAATCACCAAGATTGCTTATTTCTACCTCAATAACATCACCCGAAATTGTTCCTATCTCTGCTCATCTGTTGCTGAAACTCTCACCCATGCCTTTGTTACCTTTAGACTTGATTCTTCCGATGTACTTCTGGCCTTTTGGTGGCACAGTGGTAGTGTTCTCGCCTCTGGGCCAGAGCTCGGGTTCAAGTCCCAATCCAGGACTTGATGGCCATGGAAGGTGCATTCATAATGTGGCCAAAAAGGTTGATTATCAACCTGTAAATCCTTCCAATACGCTTGATAGCAGGTGATAAGAACAGGAGAGTTTCTTGGTCAGCCATACTACGGAAGGTAACAGCAAACCACTGCAGTACTTTGCCAAGCATAACCATGGACCAATCCAATGAAAGTCCATGGTCACCAATGTGCTCTTAGGGAATGATACCTGAAGAGAGAGAAAGGGAGAGAGAGAGACTACTGACCTGCTTCTCAAAACTTACCCTTTGTAAACTTGTATTAATCCAAAACTGCTGTCTGTGTCTTTACACACACCAAGTCCTGTTCACCCATTAAACCTGCACTCGTCAGGTTGCATAGAGGCAGGGCAGGCAACCATTGATAATGATATGGGTCTGGGAGAGTGAGTCGCCTAATGGATGAGGGCAAGACACCTTCTGGCAAGCACAGAGCTCATGTGTGCACCGCTGGTCAGATGGCGCCCCAAACTAGGAGCAGTCAGAATACTGTTTTGCAAAGAGCATGGCTCTCCCAATACGTTTATTTTTTCTGCAGGTCATTCAACCTGACACCTTGTGCCTGAGGAACTCCAGCGAATCCTGTGGCTCTGAATCCTATAACCCTCTCAGCCTGACTATCCAGATTGGTGTGGAAGCACACCTATTGGCTGGCCTTCTTGAAGATAGAATCAGCGACCATCTTGAAGCAGCAATGAGTTGCTATCTGGGAGATCTCACAGATATTTCCAGGAGAACCCTGGGATGATCCTGAGTCCTAGAAATTTAGTGACATGGTGACTTTCAATGGTTGCCTACAACTTCCCATTGGGCTCAGTTCCTCTTTCATCATAACTCGATGATCATGACCTTGAAGATGTGCAGTCTTCAGAAGCACTGTTGCTCTGACATTTGCTGGAAGCAGAGCCTCTGATGGTAGACCCTCCCTGGTGGGTACCATCTTCTGTGCTGAAGAGGCTGGTTGCTTGCACCTCCATGCCCTCCTCCTCCTTGCCCACTTCCAGCCTCCTGTTCTTGGTGCCCCTTCAAGGGCTGCTGCCTCACCCCCAATGGCTTTTGTTACCTTTAGACTTGATTCTTCCAATGTACTTCTGGCCTTCTGGGACACTCTATGATGTTCCTCCTCACTGGAGATCTCAAAGTCTCACAGAATGAAGCCCATAGCAAGTTGATGCAATCACTTTTCAGGGCTCCCAGCTCCATTACTCTGTGTACACAAATGCCAAGTCAGAAAAGACACTCAACCAGAATGCCTCCGCTGTGGTATCCAAGTTTGACTTGCCTACCTACCATGATACCTTGCCCAATGGCTGCTAACTGTAGCTAAGATTGACCTGCCGCTGAGCTTCCATCTCTTTTAGCTAGTGAGGCTCTGAAGCTTCATTGTTCTCATGCATTGATTGTAAAAAGAAAAACACTGGTAAAATTGCAATTCATTTTCAACAAGTTGGCCTGCTCCTGCCAGCTGAATTGCCTCTGAGAATATCCCCTGCTAGTGTAAATATGCCGGGCTTCCTTCACGAAGCATTTTGCTACCATTTTCCCATCCTTTCTGCTCCCATCTCCAATGGGCTTGCAAAATCTTGGCCATTGTTTTGGGTACAGTGATGCTGGACACTCCAATAATAAGTCTGAATTTCTTAAACTCATCAGTGTGCCTGTTATATCCAATATCTAATAATTTGATATTGCAAACCAGGGGTGTATGACCCTCATGTAATCTGAACTGAATGTTGTGTGTTTCACTCATGTCCTCAAAGGTGCTTCACAAATCTTTTTGAGGGTGAAGTAAAATACTTGATGAGCTGAGGCCAGATACAAATAGTTAAACTGTTTTATTTCACAGACTGCAAGTGAACTTACAGAGTTCCAAGGTAAATTCCAATTACTTAGCCCAGACTCACTTCTACCCCTGAAAACATAGAAAAGGTAGCTTAAGGTTCTATGGCACATAGAATTACATAGATATTACAACATGGAAACAGGTCATTCGACCCCACCTGTATTTGTCAGTGTTTATCTTCCACACAAGCAAATAGGTCCAACCACTGTTACAATCCCTGTGGGAATCATAAACTAAAAGAACCAAATTTATCGAATTACCCTCAAATGAAGAAATTTACTGAACAAGATTTCAATTTTTGTAACTTTAACACAGATCAGAATCAATGTAAATTAAACATAAATTAACAGGCAAATCATAGTCAATACGAACTATAAGTTACACATGGAATAGCAAATGCCAGATTATCCTATTATGACACAGCCGGTTGTAAATGCTGAGTTGTTCAAATCCCAGAGGGAAACTTGAAACAATTGTCATAACCAGTTTTTGCAATTTGTATGTTTTGAGATGCAGGCTTTGAATTTAGTTATAATGAGACCACTGAGTCTCAAGAGGTTTTTATAAAACTAAATTAAGCATTCATTAGTTAAAAGATTGTAAGCACATACATATGTCTACAAATTACTATGATAATAACTTCTAAAAAATCCCCTAATTAATCTGACTCTCAGTAAAACGCATGGGGGAAATTTTTTCCCGCCCTGTCGGGGGTGGTGGGGTTGGGGTTGGGTTGGGGTGGGGGGTGGGGGTGGGGGGGGTAGTGCAGGAGCGGGCGAGGGCAGGCGCGCCTCCGATCGATCATTTTATGTCGGTGGGCCAATTAAGGCCCACCCAGTGTGACGTCTGCCAGGAAGTGCTATGCACTCCTTGTGCGGGCAGGTGGGGAGGGATTCCCTCAGCCAGGAGTGTGCTCTTTCGCACATGCGTATGGAAGAGCACATTGATCTCCCTGAGGCTAAGTGCTGCCTCAGGGAGACTTGCTCCAAATTAAAAATTGTTAAACAAAAGATTTCCCTGGCATGTCCCCTCATGTGACACTGTCCATAACTTTTACTGAAACCTTTATTAAATATTTAAAAACCCTCATGAAACCTCATCCCACCCATGGATGAGGTTTCATGCCTTTTCTTAAGCCCGCCAGGGCTCCCGGCCTGCCCGCCAACCTTAAGGTTGGATGGGCAGGTCTGTTAATGATGTTCATGACTTTTTCAATAGCCTCAATAGGCCGTTAACAGGTTGACGGGTGCGTAGCTGATTCGGCTGCATCCCCGCCGACCTGAAAATGGAAATGATGCGGGGCAATGTCGGGAGTTCCACCCGACGTCATCCCCCGTCATTTTACGTATTGACAAGCGGGCCCCGCCCACGCTCGCTGACCGGAAGATCCTGCCCATAAGTTTAAACAGACCTCTGGCAAAGCACACTATGGACAGTCAAATTCAAATGAGTTTCTTTCAGTTGTGGGTCCTTGCAGACAGAGCTTGAGGCTTACAGGCTGGAGGCTTTAGTTCTTGGAAGCTCTCCCCATTTACCAACAGCCTTCTCTTCATTTTATACACATTTCCCTCTTTGAATGCAAATTATCATTGTATCACTAGATTTTTTGAACTTTACCTCTTCCAACAATAAAACCTTTTCACCAATTTTATTAATAAGCTTTGGAAAAAGTAAACACAATGTTTGGCTTCTGGCTAGGTGTAATATTTCACCCATTCTTTTGAATGGTGTATTTAAAAATGCAAATTGCCTCCTTTATACTTCACCTTGTAACTTCCCTAAGTTTACCTAATTAACATTTCAAACCTGCTTCTCTTCCATACATTAAAGCCTCTAGACCAGCAGGCTTTAATCCAATTAAGGCACACACACACATAGACACAGACACCACTAGAACTCTATTTTAAAATAATTTCCAATAACATTATAGATATTATTCTATCTTCTTGGCAATCCCGCAAATCTTACAGGCAAGTCGAGTACCTATTCAAGTTCCAGCCACACAGTTCTTCCGAGCAGATGTCTAGTCCCTGTTCCCGCAAGGATTTAGCACATTCTCCACTGACAGAAGCTTCCATGTAAACAGGATTCCACCCAGGCAATCTTCCCTATGTAGCACACTTCTTTCCAGAACCTCCTCAACTTGCAGCTCCATCTCTTCTCTTGGTCTCCCTGTTCTTGTCTGTTGCCCACAGGGCCTCATATTTAAACTTCTTTCCTGTTGGTACTGCTTACAGGTATAGAGTCACCTGGCCACATGGACCAGTATTTCTTATCATCCAAAAATTACAACGCATCCCTTTACAAGTGATACAAACTCTTAAAAGTCCTTTTCAAACTTTTAATAAAAACAATTTCAGATCCCCAAACATTTTAAAGTAATTATGAATTTTCCTTACTGTTACTTCTTACAGAGCAAAGGTCATCACATGACCCTTTTCCCATGTCCCTTCATTTTTCTTTCTTCACCCATCTATCTAATCTAATGTTAAATGTTAGCACAGTCCCTTGCTTAAAACATGGCTCTTAAGTATCCCCAGCTTGGCGAGGACTACAACTCAGATTTCTTTCACATAGTGATCTGTAGGTAGACTTGTCAATAAAACCAGCCACATCTCCACCCCCTTAGGATATGGTTTTGAAGAAAGCATCTCCTATGTGCAAAATGAATGTAAACCACCTAGGTTAACAAACCTGGGATGAGACATTTGACTCTGATTACCTGTTTAAAGCTGATAACATTTCACAAACTGGTCCATTTCATTTCAATGGAAATACTCAGTGCCTGCAGGCCATGATTTTGGACTTCTTAAACAGATACAAATTCACTTTGTATCAGAAGACAACATTTCAACCCAACCATGTCCCAAGTTTCTTTCTATAAAAAGAAAATTAAAAATTCTGATAAATGACAGCCTGTGGTACATTAGCAGACAGAGGAACTTGATAGCAACATGTTAACATTAGTCCATTCTTGCTTCAAATAACTTCCAATAGTAATTTCTAGCCTTTAGTTATCTACCCCTATATTTATTCTCATATCTTCAGTCTGAATATTCCACGAGACGTGACTCCAGTATGGTATGTTGCCTCCCTGGTGCCAGGGTCAAGGATGTCACGGAGCAGCTACAGGACATTCTTCTGGGGGAGGTGATCAGCCAGAGGTTGTGGTCCACGTTGGTACCAATAACTTAGGTAGGAAAGGGGATGAGGTCCTGAAAGCAGAGTTTAGGGAGCTAGGAAGGAGATTGAAAAGCAGGACCTCTAAAGCAGTAATCTCAGGATTACTCCCAGTCCCATGTGCAAGTGAGTATAGAAATAGGAGAATTGAGTGAATAAATACGTGGCTGGAAAGCTGGTGTGGGAGGGAAGGCATCAGATTTCTGAGGCATTGGGACCGGTTCTGGGGCAGGCGGGACCTGTACAATCTGAACGGTCAACACCTGAACAGGACTGGGACGAATATCCTCACAAGTGATTTGCTAGTGCTGTTGGGGGATTTTAAACCAGGATGGCAGGGGATGGGAACTGGTGGGCAAATTCAAAGCAGGGAATGGGAGATGGAGAATTAGTAAGTAACTCTGAAAGACAGAAGCAGCACAGGTTAAAAAGTGTACAGCACAGGAATTTGGCAGTGTTAAAAGGTATATATGTAAATACAAGGAGCATAGTAAATAAAGCCGATGAGCTGAGAGCACAGATAGACACATGACAGCATGATATCATTGCTATAACAGAAACCTGGCTTAAGGAGGGACAAAAATGACAGCTCAACATCCCTCGATATAGAGTTTTCAGGCAGGAAGGAAGGGGGATAAAAAGTGTGGGGGTGGAGCATGATTGATTAAAGAATCAATTACAACTGTGAGGAGGGATGATTTGCTAAATGAAGCATCAAATGAGGCCATATAGAGTGAGCTAGGAGTGTACTATAGACCCCCAAATAGTGGAAGCAAGTTAGAAGAGCAAATATGTAGACAGATTTCTGAGTGCAAAAACAATAGGGCAGTTGGGGACTTCAACTTCCCTAACATCAATTGGGATATGAACAGTGTGAAGCGCACAGAGGGCGCAAAATTCTTGGACTGCATTCAAGAGAACTTTTTGAACCAGCAGGTAACAAGCTGCAATTTTAGATTTAGTCCTAGGAAATTAAGCTGGGCAAATGGATGAAATAGCAATGGGGGGCCATTTTGTAGATAGTGACCATAATGTAGTTAGATTTAGCATCATTATGGAAAAGGAAAAAGATAGAACAGGAGTAAAAATTCAAAATTGGGGAAGACAAGTTTTACAAAGCTGGGAAGTGAACTGGTGAGAGTGAACTGGATACAGCTATTAGAAGGAAAAACTGTGTCAAATCAATGGGAGGCATTCAAAGGCGAGATTCTACTGGCACAGTGTAGACATGTTCCCGCAAAAAAAAAGGGTGGTACTGATAAATCTAGAAGCACCTGGTTTATCTAGAAGCATACAGGCCAAGGCAAAGCAGAAAAAGAAAGCTTATGACAGTCACAAAAGACTTAATACTATTGAAAGCCAAGTGGAGTATAGAAAGATAAAAGCAAAATACTGCGGATGCTGGAAATCTAGAACAAGAACAAAAGTACCTGGAAAAACTCAGCAGGTCTGACAGCATCTGCGGAGAGGGATACAGTTGAGGTTTCAAGTCCGTATGACCCTTCATCAGAACTAATCTGCGGAGAGGGATACAGTTGAGGTTTCGAGTCCGTATGACCCTTCATCAGAACTAAAAAGTATACTTTTTAGTTCTGATGAAGGGTCATATGGACTTGAAACCTCTCCGCAGATGCTGTCAGACCTGCTGAGTTTTTCCAGGAGTATAGAAAGTACAGGGGTGAGGTAAAAATGGAAATTAGGAAAGCAAAGAGAGGATACAAAAAAATATTGGCAGGTAAAATCAAAGAAAATCCTAAGATGTTTTACCAGTACAATAAGAGCAAGGGAATAACTAAGGAAAAGGTAGGGCCTATCAGAGGTGTACATAGTAACTTGTGGGTTGATGCTGAAGATGTGGGCAGGATTCTCAATGAGTACTTTGTTTCTGTCTTCACTAAGGAGAGGGATGATGCAGACATTCTAGTTAAAGAGGAGGAGTGTGAAATATTGGATACAATAAGCATAGTGAGAGAGTAACTACTGGCATCCTTGAAGGTGGATAATTCACCAGGGCCAGATGGATTATATACCAGGCTGTTGAAGGAAGCCAGGGAGGAAATAACACATGCTCTGAGGATCATTTTCCAGTCCTTACCAGACACAGGCAATGTCCCAGCGGATTGGAGGCCTGCGAACATTGTGCCATTATTTAAAAAGGGTGCAAGGGATAAGCCAGAAAATTATAGACCAGTCAGCCTGACAGTGGTGGGCAAATTATTGGAGACAATTCTGAGAGACAGGATAAACTGTCACTTAGAAAGGCACAGATTGATCAGGGATAGTCAGCATGATTTTGTTAGGGCAAGATCATGTCTTACTAACTTAATAGAATTTTTTGTGGAAGTAACAAGGAGGATTGATGAGGGCAGTGGATGTTGTCTACATGGATTTCAGTAGGCATTTGACAAGGTCCCACCTGGCAGACTGGCCAGGAAAGTGAGATCCCATGGGATACAGGGGAAGGTGGCAGGTTGGATCCAAAATTGGCTCAGTGACAGGAAACAAAGGGTAATGGTTGATGGATGTTTTTGCAAATGGAAAATGGTTTCCAGTGGTGTTCCACAGGGCTCAGTTGGGGCCGTTGCTATTTGTCATATATATTAATGATTAAATGTGGGAGGCATGATTGGGAAATTTATAGGTGACACAAAAATTGGCTTGTGTAGTTGATAGTGAAGAGGATAGTGTCGACTGCAGAACGATATCAATGGTTTGGTTGAGTGGGTGGAGAAGCGGCAAATGGAATTCAATTGGAAATGTGTGAGGTAATGCATTTGGGGAGGGCAAACAAAGCAAGGTGTAGTAATTATAGTTTTGGGAAATGTAGGACTGTAGCTTTAAGAATAATCCTGTGTTGTAAGATCACATGATCTGTGTAAACCAACATGTTAGCAGCGCAGGAAACTTCTACAGGAGAGTTCTTCTTTAGTTATGGCGTTTGATGCACACGTGTAGTTACGGCTGCTGCCTTGTAAATGAAGTTAAATGTTTCCACTAAGAAAAGTTGTCTGAAGATCAGCTCTATAACAAACTGGCGATGAGGATAAATCAAATTCGGTGCTGTACCTCACCCAGCGATTGTGAGTATTCGTTAAAAATAAAAGAAGATATACTCATCCAAAATGCCAGAGATTGGCAGATGATTTGTCTCAATATATAGAATGTCTTGCCTTCTTCTTTCAAGCAAACAAAATCATGGGGGAGGAAAAGAGGAGAGCGATTCTCCTGAGTATTTTTGGGAGCAAGACCGACAGTTTAATTAGACACCTGATCGCCCCCAGTGTCCCAGATCAAAGATTTTCAGTGAATTAGTAGACCTTGTTAAGGGACATTTTCAATCCAAGCCCCCAGTCACAATGCAGAGGTTCAGGTTCAATTCATGGAATAGAGCCCCGGGGGAGACAATTGCTACCTATGTGGTGAAATTAAAGCAACTAATGGAATATTGTGATTTCGGTGAAACCCTGAAAGGCATTACAGGCCAGTGAGCCTTACGTCAGTGGTAGGGAAATTATTGGAGAAGATTCTTCGTGACAGGATTTACCACCATTTGGAAGCAAATGGGCATATTAGTGAGAGGCAGCATGGTTTTGTGAAGGGGAGGTCCTGTCTCACTAACTTGATCGAGTTTTTCGAGGAAGTGACAAAGATGATCGACGATGGAAGGGCAGTGGATGTTATATACATGGATATCAGTAAGGCCTTTGACAAGGTACCTCATGGCAGACTGGTACAGAAGATAAAGTCGCATGGGATCAGAGGTGAGCTGGAAAGATGGATGCAGAATTGGCTTGGTCATAGAAGACAGAGGGTAGCAGTGGAAGGGTGCTTTTATGAATGGAGAGCTGTGATTAGTGGAGTCCCTCAGGGATCAGTGCTGGGACCTTTGCTGTTTGTAGTATACATAAATGATTTGGAGCAAAATGTAACTGGGCTAATTAGTAAGTTTGCAGACGACACTAAGTTTGGAGGAGTTGCAGATAGTGAAGAGGATTGTCAAAGGATACAACGGGATATAGATCGGTTGGAGACTTGGGCGGAGAAATGGCAGATGGAGTTTAATCCGGACAAATGCGAGGTAATGCATTTTGTAAGGTCGAATACAGGCAAGAATTATACAGTAAATGGCAGAACACAAGTGCATTGACAGGCAGAAGGATCTGGGTGTACAGGTCCACAGATCACTGAAAGTGGCAACGCAGGTGGATAAGGTAGTCAGGAAGGCATATGGCATGCTTGCCTTCATTGGCAGGGGTATTGAGTATAAAAGCTGGGAAGTCATGCTGCAGCTGTATAGAACCTTGGTTGGGCCACACTTGGAATATTGCATGCAATTCTGGTCGCCACATTACCAGAAGGATATGGAGGCGTTGGAGAGGGTGCAGAGGAGGTTTACCAGGATGCTGCCTGGTATGGAGGTTATTAGCTATGAGGAGAGGTTGGAGAAACTCGGATTGTTCTCACTAGAGCGACGGAGATTGAGGGGCGACTTGACAGAAGTTTACAAAATTATGAGTGGCATGGACAGAGTAGATAGAAGCGTTTTCCCAGGGTGGAAGAGTCAATTACTAGGGGACATAGATTTAAGGTGAGAGGAGAAAACTATAGAGGAGATGTGCGGGGCAAGTTTTTTACACAGAGGGTAGTGAGTGTCTGGAATTCGCTGCCAGAGGAGGTGGTGGAAGCAGGTACGATAGTGGTGTTTAAGAGGCAGCTTGACAAATACATGAATAGGATGGGAATAGAGGGATATGGACCCCGGAAGTGCGAAATGTTTTAGTTGACGGGCAATATGATCGGCGCAGGCTTGGAGGGCCTGTTCCTGTGCTGTACTTTTCTTTGTTCTTTGTTCTTTAACATGCTCAGAGATTGTTTAGTACGTGACATGCAGGAAGACACTATTCAGCGAAGATTGCTGGCTGAAGTGAATCTTGATTTTAAGAAAGCGTTAGAAATACTGCTGGTGATGGAAAGTGCTGTAAGGGATGCATAAGCAATTCAAGAGGCACGAAATGGCAACATTCTCCATTTTGCGCGGGAGCAGTCAGCCAAAATTGGCGCGATAAGCCGGGACTCCTCCGCGAAGTGGGAAACACTAACCGAAAAATGAGAGAAACCAGCTTAGCAACTAAATCGAAAAATAACTTTCATCAACATGGAAACTAATAGTCTTCTAGCAATTGGCAATTTAAAAAAGTAGAAGGTTATTTTTGTCACAGAAGTGGACAATAACGAGACAGTGCAAAGCGAGATTTAAACAGGTGGACTACTGGAGCTGCTAAAAAAATATGACACCATCTTCAAGGATGAATTGGGAAAAATTCAAGGCCTACAGGCCAAGATTTACATGGACCCAGAAGCAACCCCTCGCTTCTTGAAAACAAGATTAGTGCCATATACCCTGAGAGACAAGGCTGGGTGCCATAAAAGCGGTTCAGCTCTCAGAGTGGACAGCATCCATAGTCCCTGTCCTTAAACCGGACCAGACGGACTGGATCTGTGGGGACTATAAATTAACAGTCAACAAAGCAGCCAACCTGGACAGGTACTCTATTTCCAAGATTGAAGACTTATATGCCAAACCATTTCTAAACCAGTGGTTCCTGTTGAAGCTACTCAACGAAAGACAGACATGTCCAATATCTCTGGCAGAGTCGAAGACATTGAACTGCACGTACCTAATGGGGTACCCAATGTTAATGTGGTTCTAAAGAATGTATTTCCTACAAAATAATCTGAAGTGGAGCTGTGACGTTCTGCACGGATCAGCCAACGACCTGAAAGACTGAACTTGTAATTTCATGACCTGTGTAAATATTGTAATGTCATGAGATAAATATCCTTGTAAATACAAAATGTACAAAAGTTAAAGGGGGAGGAATGTAGTAATTATAGTTTTGGGAAATGTAGGACTGTAGTTTTAAGAATAATCCTGTGTTGCAAGATCACATGATCTGTATAAACCAATGTGTGAGCAGCGTGGGGAACCTCTTACAGGAGAGTTCTTCTTTAGTTATAGGCCAGGATTTTTCATTGGTCGGGCGGGCTTGTCGGGAGTGGGCAGGGGTGGTCGCGGAGCCAACTGCTGCCCGCGATCGGCTTGGCACCACGATTTCACGTGGGTGGGCCAATTAAGGCCTGCCCAGTTAGATCGCAAGTGATAGCGCTGAGCTCTACCTGTGCGGGTGGGGGGAGGAGGGAGAGTCGGGTACAGCACTCTTTTACGCATGTGGGCGAAAGAGTACTTCAATCTCCCTGAGGCATGGAGGAGCCTCAGGGAGATTGAAACACTTTTCAAAAAAATACATGAAAACATTAAAAATTTAATGAAATGTGTCCCCTCATGTGACTGTGTCACATGAGATGGGACATGTTTTTATTTTTCAAAGAAACTTTTTATTTAATTTGTAAAAGCTTTAGGAAACCTCACCCCGCTTGTGGATGAGGTTTCCTAAAAAACGTAAAGGCCGCTTGGCCTTTTTGCCTGCCCACCAACTGTAAGGTTGGACAGGCAGTGTAAAATTAAAGTTAATTACCTCGTTAATGGCCTTAATAGGCCTTTCAATTATTGGCAGGCGCACAGCCGACTCCGGCGTGCACCCACCGAATGAAACATTGTGAGACACCATGATGACGTCGGGATGCACGCCCGGCGTCATCGTGCATCATTTTACGTTCCGGCGTGTCAGGCCCGCCCCTGCACGCCGAATGTAAAATTCTGCCCATAGAGTTTGATACACGTGTGTAGTTACTGCTGTTGTCTTGTAAATAAAGTTAAATATTTCCACTAAGAAAAGTTGTCTGAAGATCAACTCTATAACACAAGGGAATACTGAATAAACAGGAAGTTATTGACAGGGATTGAGGAAGTGAGAGACCTAGGAGTACAAGTCCACAGGTCCTTGATGGTGGTAGGGCAGGTGGACAAGATGGTCAAGAAAACATGTGGAATGCATTCCTTTATTGGGCGAGGTATTGAGTGCATAAGCAGGGATGTAATGATGGAACTATATAAAATGCTGGTTAGGCCACAGCTGGAATTTTGTGTACAGTCCTGGTCACCACATTACAGGAAGGACATAATTGCCCTAGAGAGATTGCAGAGGAAATTTGCAAGAATGTTGCCAGGGCTTGAAATTGCAGCTATGAGGAGAGATTGGATAGGCTAGGGTTATTTTCCTTAGAACAGAGGGGGCTAAGGGGTGACATAATTGATGTGTAAAAAATTATGAGGGGCCAAGATAGGGTAGACAGGAAAGACCTGTTTCCCCTAGCGGAGGGGTCAATTACTTGGGGGGGCATAGATTTAAGGTGATTGGTAGGAGGATTAGAGGGGACATGAGGAAAAACTTTTTGACCCAGAGGGCGGAGGGCATCTGGAATTCACTGCCTAAATTGGTGGTTGAGGCTGAAACGCTCAACTCATTTAAAAGGTACCTGGATCTGCATCTGAAGTGCTCTAACCTGCAAGGCTACAGACCAGGAGCTGGAAAGTTGGATTAAAATGAGCGGCTAGTTTCTTTTTTCTCTTTTTGGCAGATGCAGACAAAATGGACTGAATGGCCTCTTTCTGCACCGTAACTTTTCTATGGTTCTATGGTTATTGGAAGTCTAATCTGAATTTCTGGTGGCGGTGCAGATAACTCAGGGAGGTCAAGTTGCTGTGGTAACATGCACTCTCCTCCTCCAGCTGAATCGATCTTGTGTCGCTCTCAGTGCTCTAATGAAACTCAAGCACATTAGTTCCATGATAGTCTTCTACAACTCTACCATTTTTAAAACTATTTTCCTCTAATATCTAGCCTGATTTGAGGCTTGTTAATCCAATGTTTTTGTCCACAGTCCAACTCAAGTAGCTTATTTACATCAGTTATCTGTGCTTCCCAGCATTTTTAAAACCTGGAGGACCTGCCCCACCACCCCCCCCCACCCACCGCCCCCCTCCCCCACCACCCCATCCCTTTCTATAAAGAAGTTTAATTCTGTAAGTCTTTCTCCTTATCTTACTGCATTAAATTTTACACCAAATCAATTACTGTCTATTGCAATTTTGGACAAAGAAATTTCGTACATACGTGTTATCACACAGCACCTGTAACATTTGAAATACAAGAATTGTTCTGTCAACCCTCTCTGATGACTATATTATTTACTTGAAAGTAACGCAGCTGCAATTGTGCATACCAATTCAAATATGGCCTTAACAATGTGCTGAATTTTACCGGAATGGCTGAGATCCTGCCCTCGGGGCCAAGAGTAGGAGGCAACCCTGCTTCAGCAGGCTGTAGGGCCCAGAGTGGTATAATCCCAACAGTAGCCACAATAGCCAATTAAGCGTCTGCCACCAGAAATCAGAGGGTCACTAGCCATGGTCATTGATGAGGCTACAGCTGCAGGATTATGGCGCCTTGATGACAGGATGACCTCATAGAGTGGTAAACGGGGTCTTGGGATCAGGCAGATAGGTCGCAGAGATCAGGGGGCTCCCCATGGCCAGGTGACATCGTTGCTGCGGGGGGTGACCATTGCCACCAGCAGACCTCTCCATGGGCCATGACGTGCCCAAAAAGGAGGGCCTATCCTCGGAGCCCTCTGGGAGGCTGCCAGTTTTCACAACATGATCTACCTACGCCATTGTGGGCCTGGCTGACATGAACAGAATGACCATGAAGGTGGGAAGTGCCCTTAATTGGCCGCTCAAGTGGCTTGATTTGGCTCCTGAAAGGTGGGTGATCTGCTATCATGCCAACATTGGCAAAATGCATGGCATAGCCTGGTCCCATGCTATTTTACAAATTCTTCCTGCCTCTTAGTCTGTTGCCAAATTCTGAAATTTTTGGTAAAGTTTTGATGAATGATTCATAAAGGGATGCAATAACTGGCTTAGCATGTGCTCAAATTCCATTGAGATGCCTCTCAGTGTTGGAATTACTTTGTTGCTAATAGCTTCAGAGATGCCAATAGAAAATCAACAAACAAAAGATTGGAAGGAAAGAAATTTAGTAGTCAATGTGTTAATTAAAGTGGGACAGCTTTACAGGATATTTTCGGGCTTTGGGCAAGATTCTTTGTGCTTGACATTTTCATGACAATATGAGATGCATGTCGATATGTGAGAGGTCAACCATTACTTAAACAGCAATTTGGTCTGGTATATCAATTTAAACAATCAGTATACTTGATTCAACGTAACACACTCAGCTTTGTTGTTTGGTCCATACATCTTTTGAGTGAAGTATCTCAACAAGACCTTACATACTATCTCTGGGGTGTGTAATACATCATGTATATGCTATTTAGTAACAGGCTTCATCTGTGTATAAAGTTAAAAAAATATCTTATTATGTGATTATAAGCCAATTTTAAGAGCCTTCCCTAAAATGGCAAAGAGAAATCCCAGACAGATGTCTTGCATGACCAGAAAACTATTATCCCATAATGTAATTTCAAGACTATCATTGTTTTCATCTGAATGAAGTGTTGTCGACGCTGCCAGGTGCTCCAAGATTTAGCCAAAGCCTATGGTTTATGTAGAAATTGAGCTGTGTCTGTAATAACTGTTATTTTATATCATAATATAGGCTGACATAATCCTTGTCTGCAGATAAAAATGAGAAGCAGATGCCTGTTAATATATATATATATATAGGCAACAAAAACACTATCATTCAGTGCAAATCCCTTCCATATGTAAAAATATCTGCTTCATATTTATGTGTTGTTCTGAGCTAGTACGTGACAATTTAATGGGAAATTGTGCAGCAGAACAGTATAACTGATAAGCAAAAATGACTGGAGCCACAAAACTGTATATCCACCAGGTATCTGCTCAGCAGAAATGATGGCATGCAAGCACTTGTTTCTTTGAAATAAATTGGTCTGCTATCAGTTATCTTCTTGCCAGTTCTCACCCCAATTTTCTGCCCTTTTTTCTTGCAGCAGCTACAATTCTACAGACAATAGTTTCCCTCAAGCACTCATCCCAGCATCTATTATTCTTATGTGAAACCCAGCAGTGAGTGTCAGGTCACTGTTGGACTGGCAAAAAGGAGATTATAGGCAAGCTCGAGGTACACAGTTGTGGACAATTACCAGGAGTTTACTAAAACATGCTGAAGAATGGGAATCCTGAACAATCTCCCCCCACTCCCTGCCAGATCAGTACAGGTGTTAGTTGCAGTGTCACTACTTCTGCCATAACTGAAATCAGTACAGAAGTGGGACCTAGATCATTCCTGGTCAGAATGTATCAGCTACTCACTGGATTTATTTGCGGAGCAGCACATTTTGATATTATTGCATCAGATGTAGTTCATGTAGGGGGTTTACTTGTTAGAAATGGCACTATGCTAGTTGTTTATTAATGGTTAGTAATTTCCTGAGGGTGTTAATTGAATGCATGTTAATTTGTATGCATACTCCTAAATTTGCTCTTGGGAATAAATATTTCCAAAATGTATTGAGGCGCAGACCTATCATTAATATTATTTGACTTTTACATGCTTGTTAAGCAGCAATTAACATGGAATGGATTTACATGCAAAGGATCATCCTCCGCCATTTCCGCCAACTCCAGCATGATGCCACCACCAAACACATCTTCCCTTCACCCCCCCTGACGGCATTCCGTAGGGATCGTTCCCTCCGGGACACCCTGGTCCACTCCTCCATCACCCCCTACTCCTCAACCCCCACCTATGGCACCTCCCCATGCCCACGCAGAAGATGCAACACCTGCCCCTTCACTTCCTCTCTCCTCACTGTCCAAGGGCCCAAACACTCCTTTCAAGTGAAGCAGCATTTCACTTGCATTTCCCCTAACTTAGTCTACTGCATTCGTTGCTCCCAATGCGGTCTCCTCTACATTGGAGAGACCAAACGCAAACTGGGCGACCGCTTTGCAGAACACCTGCGGTCTGTCCGCAAGAATGACCCAAACCTCCCTGTCGCTTGCCATTTTAACACTCCACCCTGTTCTCTTGCCCACATGTCTGTCCTTGGCTTGCTGCATTGTTCCAGTGAAGCCCAACGCAAACTGGAGGAACAGCACCTCATCTTCTGACCAGGCACTTTACAGCCTTCTGGGCTGAATATTGAATTCAACAACTTTAGATCTTAAACTCCCCCTCCCGCCATCCCCAACCCGTTTCTCCCCCCTCCCTTTTTTTTCAATAATTTATATAGATTCTTCTTTTCCCACCTATTTCCATTATTTTTAAATCTAAAACTAAAACTTTGTTAGTCTTTCCACCCCACCCCCACTAGAGCTGTACCTTGAGTATCCTGTCCTCCATTCTTAATTAGTACTTTTCTTAGACAATATCACCACCTTCAACACCTCTTTGATCCTTTTGTCTGTGACATCTTTTGATTATCTGCTCCTATCACTGCTTGCTTATCTCCACAATCACCACACCCTCAACTTCTCTCTCCCCCCGCCCCCCCACCTTAGACCAGCTTATATTTCACCTTTTTCCTAACTATACTCAGTTCTGCCGAAGGGTCATGAAGACTCGAAACGTTAACTGATTTCTTCTCCACCAATGCTGTCAGACCTGCTGAGTTTTTCCAGGTAATTCTGTTTTTGTTTTGGAATGGATTTGGTTGGGCATTACTTAATTTCAGTAATGCATTAATATTTCCCATTTAAAGCTGCATTAAAGCACCAGAGGGTGATTACGGGGTTTCAATGGTGGTAGGGACCAGAATTCATGACCTGAGAGGCTCAAGGTTAAGGGAGTCAGACTTATAGGATCTGCTACCACTCAATGCAGCATAAGTTCCCTTGATGTAATACCTACCTGAACCATAAGTAATGTGTTTCAATTTGGCCTCTACAGGTCATGAAAACAGATGTGCAACTAAAGGGCAACCTCTGCTTGACACTCGATAAAAATGAAAGTGACATGACATTATCAGTCGCCACATCACCAGTATTCAGCTCACCATTACGTCACTGATGCCTTTTTTTGCTATGGGTTCACCAAGACACAATTCAAAGTGTCATGCTTGCACCAGCCAGCTGTACCCTCCCTTTAATTAATAGAAAGCTTTATTGTTCATTGGTTATTCTCCAAGAAGTGCTCACAATGCACACATTTTGAAGCAAATAGGAAGGTTGTAATTGCAAAGACATGCTCTGGAATTCTCCAGGCCCTTTGGGAACAGAGGCAAGGTAGAAAACTGGGACAGAGGATGTCAGGCCAGAAGCCCAACACCTTCATGTCATTTCTGCATTTTTCCAACTGCGCCTGACATGTCGGGGGACATTACACTACAATGTGGCAGGAAAGTCATTAAGAAAATTAATTGGCCAATTGACAGCAATTTCATGGGGCTTTCTGAATTTTGTAAATGGCGCATGGGAATCATGGGGCTTCAGAGCCTCACCCAGTGAAAGGAAGTGGCAAGTAAGTGGGAGCTCAGTGCTAGCTTCATCAGTAGTCATCAAGAGAGCCAGCTTGGCGTGCCATGGAGGGTGGAGCAGCAGAAGCAGTAACAACAAACAAAGCCAGGGGGAAGGGTGGAAGACACCAGCACTGCAGGGATGTGCCACCAGAGTCCCATCAGGGCATTGACGGAAAAAACTGGTGGAGGAAAGGGGGTGGGGGGTATTTGCATAAAAGGCTTTGCATACCATGAGAAACCACCTGCCATGGGCCTCAATCACTAGGCTTCAGGGCCCTCTTTGAGGGGGAGGAACAGCAGATAGGGTGGGAATACCAGGCAGAGGCAGTGGGAGATCAGCAACCTTGGAGCCAACAAGAGGGCCTAGCTTGGGACAGGAACATTGGAGGTCAACACGAACAGCCTCCTGCAAGCAGAAAAGGCTACTTTCCAGAGAGGATCTACTGTCTGAAGCTGCAGATGTCCGAGTGGCAGTTTCAGTGAAGATAGTGCTCCTCCAGGGAGGCCGTCACTGATCTGTGTGCCATGCTGCACAATGAGCTTAGTCTCATGGGAGTCGATAGCCATCCAATGCCAGTGGTGCTGAAGATCAATGTGGATATGAGCTTCTCCAGCTCAGGAACTTTCCAGGGATCACTGGAGATATGTGAGGGATCTCGCAGTCTGCGGCAAATCAATGCACCAAGCTGGCGACCAATTCCCTATTCAAGATGGCCAGTGACTATGTGCCCTACTGTACCGATGTGGGCAGTCAAGCGGAAATATCCATTGGGTTCAGGGTAATTGCTGAGTTCCCCCAGGATGTCATCAACTGTGCTCCTGTTGCCATCAAGGCTCCCACACATCAGCTTTCATCAATTGCAAGACTTTCCACTCACTCAATGTACAACTGGTCTGTGACTACTGAAGATGGATCCTTCAGGTGTGTGCATGGTTTCTGGGAAGCAGCCACAATGTATGTATACTTTGGCGGTCCCAAGAGCCACAGCTTATCTGCCTCCCACACATCTTCAGGAATGGATACACAGGCTATCCACTGAGGACATTTGCGCTTGTGCCTGTGAGGAACCCACAAAGGAATGCAGAGGTGAGGCACAATGCCTGCAACAGGGAAACCAAATGGACCATCGAGCAAGCCATATGTTGCCTGAAGATTGGATTCAGGTGCCTTGATCGCTCAGGTGGAGCCCTTCAAAATGCCCCTGCAAGGGTCTGCTGTGCACTGCACATCCTGGTTTTGTAGTGTGGTGAGGTGCTGAGCTATGTGGATCTCGCAGATTAGGGTGCATCCTCTTCCAATGCGGATGTGGAGGAGGCTGAAGACCAGGTGACGCAAGATGAAGGATCCCAGGGCTACAGGCTAGGAGCAATGAGATCTGCACAAGTAAGACTTGGGGGACACGTTTTTATAGACGTTTCTTACTATCTGTTGAATCCATACCAATAAAACATGGTCTTTCTGCAGCCCCCTGTCACCTCCTTCATTTACCATTCCATCACCCTATGCCTGTACCCAGCAATGCTTTCTTACATCCAGCTCCATAAGTGGAGACAGATCTAAATGAAGTTCCAAAGCGTAGCAAGAAATGGAAGGAGATGGTTCAAAATATACATTAGTTCTTTATAAGAGTCACAAAAAATGCAATGCTTAACATTTTGACACTCTGTTCAACCACATACACCAAGTGCAGCTAGGTGCTCTTCTTAAATTTCTCATACGAACATACAAATTAGGAGCAGGAGTAGGCCACTCGGCCCCTCGAGCCTGCTCCACCATTCAGTAAGATCACGGCTGATCTGATTGTAACCTCAACTTCACATTCCCACCTACCCCAACAACCTTTCAACCCCTTACATATCAAGAGTATATCTAGCTCTGCCTTTAAAATATTCAGTAATAAAAACAGAAGATGCTGGGAAAACTCAGCGGGTCTGACAGCATCTGTGGAGAGAGAAAAACAGAGTTAACGTTTCAAGTCTCTATGACTCTTCTTCAGAGCTAAAGAGAAGTACAAATGTGATGGAATTTATACTGTTTAAGGGGGGTGGAGCAGGTGAAGCTGGATAGAAGGTCAGCGATAAGTAGGGGCTAAGGAGAGATGGACAAAGGTGTCATGGACACAGGACAAAGGGAGTGTTGATGGTAGTAGTAAAGGCTAAAGAGAGTGCTGATAGTGGCATAAAGGTACGAAAACAGAATGTGTGAAAAGCAGAACAAGGATCAGCACTCTGTGAAAGAACAAGATGGAACAACTAACAGATGATGCCACCTTCCAAGACAATGCTTCTGACATATTTCCCTTCTTCCTTAACTGAGGTTACCCACCCACTGTGGTTGACAGGGTCCTCAACCGTATCCAACCCATCTCCCACGCCTCTGCCTTCACACCTTCTCCTCCCTCCCAGAACCATGATAGGGTGCCCCTTGTCCTCACTTTTAACCCCACCAGCCTCCGCATTCAAAGGATCATCCTCCGCCATTTCTGCAAACTCCAGCATAATGCCACCACCAAACACATCTTCCCCTCACACCCCCGTCAGCATTCTGTAGCGACCATTCCCTCCGGGACACCCTGGGCCTGTCCTCCATTACCTCCAACACCTCATCCTTTTCCCATGGCACCTTCCCATGCAATCGCAGAAGGTGCAGCACCTGGCCATTTACCTCCTCCCTCCCTACTGTCCAAGGGCCCAAACACTCCTTTCAGGTGAAGCAGCGCTTCACTTGCACTTCCCTCAATTTGGTCTACTGCATTCGCTGCTTCCAATGCGGTCTCCTTTACATTGGAGAGACCAAACACAGACTGGGTGGCCACTTTGTGGAGCATCTTCAGCCTTCAAGCATGACCCAGATCTCCCTGTTGCTTGCCATTTCAACACACTATCCTGCTTTCATGCCCACACGTCCGTCCTTGGCCTGCTGCAATGTTCCAGTGAAGCCCAACGCAAACTGGAGGAACAACACGTCATCTTCCGATTAGGCACTTTACATCCTTCTGGACTTAACATTGAGCTCAACAACTTCAGATCATGAACTCTCTCCTCTCTTTTCATGCCTTTTAACCCCATTTTAAATTTTTTTATTTTTTATTTACTTATTTTGACTTTTATTCATTTATTTATTGTTTTATCCCCTTTTTATCCCCCTTTTTTATCCCTTTTTCTATCCTTTTTCCCCAACCGCTGCCCCCTCCCTCCACCTCACCCCCAGGTTGCAGGTTGTTCTTTCACAGAGTGTTGCCCCTTGTTCTACTATTCACACATTCTGCTTCCTTAACTTTATGCCACCATCAGCACCTTCTTTAACCCTTACCACTACCATTAACACTCCCTTTGTTCTGTGTCCATGACATCTTTGTCAATCTCTCCTTAGCCCTGACCTATCGCTGACCTTCAATCCAGCTTCACCTGCTCCACCCCCCTTAAACAGTATAAATTCCATCAGATTTGTACTTCTCTTTAGCTCTGAAGAAGAGTCATACAGACTTGAAATGTTAATTATGTTTCTCTCGTCACATGTTGTCTGACCTGCTGAGTTTTTCCAGCATTTTCTGTTTTTATTTCAGATTTCCAGCATCCGCAGTATTTTGCTTTTAAAAATATTCATGTCTGCTCCTACATGTCCCTGCAATTGCAGCTGAGGTGGAGGTAGTTTGCTGACCTTTCTGCCTTGTGGCTTGTGATGACCTTGGCAGCAGGTGCAGGACTTTCCTCAGTTGTCACAGGTACTCAAGGTGCTGGTATCACTGGCAGAGGGGCTGAGGAGCCACTGCCCATACCAGGAGTGCCCTGAAAAGAGCAACCAGAAGCTCTCTTCTGAGGCAGACTTATATCTCCCTGCTGATCTGGGGAGTGGAAGGGCCTGGCACCTCATCCCCCTCTCACCTTGCCACTACTGGATAGAACACATGTACAAGTTGATGGTATGCATCTCTGCATTTGCCTCCGGCATTCGCTGAGTGGTCTGCAGGATCAGGCTCTCTATGAGAGTCACCAGTCTCTCCACTGAGGAAACCATTCATGCACACACCAGAAACATGGCAGTTTTCATGGTCTGGATAGACTCCCCCGTCATCCCCTAAGGGTGTGTATAGCCTCTGACAGCTCCATCGGATGTTCCCTTGCCTCTTGCTGTAGATGGTGAGCATAACCTGGTCTCCCACAGTCCTCCAACTGTCATTGGCCTCAGCTGTCACAATCTCTGTCAGCTGTTCAAGTGTGTCTGTGATGTGCTCACCAGATTGTGTGCCTGAATCTAAGTATGAACAGGAGCCCACCAATGTAAGAGTATCTGCACTGGTGGAGGGTGATGTGACTTTGCACCCTCTGAGGTTACTTGCCCCTCCTCAGAGAAGGCCGGCTGTCCCCAATCACTACAGCTCTCTGCTCTTCGGTCTGAACCTGACCTGCTTGGTAGACAATAGATGGATTGAACAGGTAGATGAGCTTCTCATTGCATCATTCTAATTATTCCTACTATGGAGTTCTATGTATCTAGTGGTGCACTCATGATCTCTATGCCTTATGTGTGGCATAGTGCCCTGCACTTGGGCACTCACTCTCTTGGGTTTGCAATCCTGTTTCTCCATCAGCAATGGAGCAGCTGCCCTTCCCGCCTTTAAGCCTCAACCTCAATGGGGGTCAATGCCGATCTTGGCCCATACTCTGAGGCTACATGTTTTTTTCTCCTGCAAACACAAAGATCAACACTGTTAATTTCCCCACAGAAACAAGCACAACATCCATACATGTGGCAGCCCCATAGTCCATATTGGTGACACACAAATGCCTCCTTTATGCAGCCACTCCCGAAGGAACTTGGGGTCAGCAATGACAGACAGGCACCTCTCACTGAGATGCAGCTGTATATCTAGCAGCGACTGCTATATCCTGATCCCATTGCCACAGACCAGGTCATCACTCCTCCTCCACCAAACTCACCCTCTTACATTGCCAAACACAAGCCCCGAAGGGAAAAATTATCTGGAGTACTCATCTTGACAGACTAAATAAAGTCACTGGTATATGTGCACCACTGGATCCAGGTTCTTGGGGTTACACATCTGGTTCACTAATATCCTCCAGGGAAGGAAACCTGCCATCTTTATCTGGTTTAGCCTACATGTGACTCCAGACCCACAGCAATGTAGTTGACTCTTAAATGCCCTCGCAAGCCACTCAGTTCTCAAGGGCAATTAGGGATGGGCAATAAATGCTGGCCCAGCCAGTGATGCCCACATCCCATGAGCGAATAAAAAAAAAACCCACGGCTATTGATCTCTTCTGCAATCTCTGTCCAGGCTTGCTTGGTCAGGCGGACTGGTCTTCTCCTCCTGTCCCTGGGGAAGAGGCTCTCTCACCTTGCCCATGCTCCTGGAGAAGAACCAGCAGGGAGGAATTGTTGAACGTTGGGGCCACCTGGGGTTTTCCTTCTGCCATTCTGGCTGCAGGTTTCCCTTAAATTTCACAACTTTCCAGCCAGTTACCATTACATGCAGTGCTGGCAGCCTTTAAATATGGTGCCACCACCTATTATGGCATCACATCTGCCATCTCTTTGCCCACCCCCATTCTCTCAGTGGACAGCTCCCATGCCTCACCACTGCTAATTGGGAAGCCATTCCACGCAAAGCGGAAGTGGCACCCACTTCCAGCCACTGCAGCCTAACCACAAAGCTCAGCTCATGAATGCCCTTCCTCTGAATTTACTAACCCAACACGAGAAGACTTTCAATAACATACATTCATGACACTGAAATAAAATGAAGCGCACCTTGGCCTCGCAGGTGATGTCATTCAGTGTAAGTCAGAGTGAGTTGACAGAATTATTCTAGTATGTGGCATGTTGCCAAATATTGTCATTGGAAGATGCATCTGCATGTTCATTAAAAAGAGCTGCAGTAAAGCAAGTTCCAAGAAGATGATGAGGGGGAACTTGAACTCCCTGCAGCACACCAGATGATGTGCTAAATGGCACACAAATATGACAGGTACTGATCGGCAGTTATTCCCTTCCTGAAAACAGAAGGAAGGAATGAAATATTCTGTAGTTGCACTTTAATGGGAATTGGCTGCATTTATTTTTTGGCACAAGTTTTTTAGGGGTTTACTATTATCACTTTTCCACAAGCAGCTGCTAGC
The DNA here is from genome assembly GCF_964194155.1 of Cetorhinus maximus. Taxonomy (NCBI): domain Eukaryota; kingdom Metazoa; phylum Chordata; class Chondrichthyes; order Lamniformes; family Cetorhinidae; genus Cetorhinus; species Cetorhinus maximus. The sequence continues at coordinate 152,012,998 of NC_135880.1, read as the reverse complement.
TTGGAGCTAATGACAACTTGAAAGCCACCTGCCTTTTTCTGTGCTTCGAGTACAGATTTTTGTATGAGATGCCAAGTGCTAACTGCGAGCAATGAGCTGAGACCATACTCTATGAGATCTCTGAATATCACCTTCACTGCTGTTCTTCGACCTTTACCTCCAGCACTGGGGATCTCTTGGACATCAAGGAGAGCATCTCTTCAACCCCCTCTGGCGCATCCTTCTTTCTCCTGGCCCACCAGGCAAAGCAAGCTATCCGTACACTGGTCATGAATCCGCATCTCTCTTTATTTTCTCTTACCTCTCCTGCTCTTTTGACTACATTCATGCTAAATGCTGACATCCAATTTCCCTTCGGTGACATGCTTGCTGACATTGCAAATCGTTCCCCTTCCTCAGATATCTTTCAAAACCACTGATTGGACTCATTCTTCATAACATCCACCCTCAACTTCTTTGCCCTTGCGATCTAACCCCAATCTTTAACCCTTTCCCCTGGTCCTGAACATGTCCATATCTGTGCCCACTTTCCTTCTTTGTCCAGCTCAGTGAGACTGCAGTTGCTTGGTTGCGCATTTACATAACAAATCATGGCCAGAGCTTAAAAGCATAAGATCATAAAAACTAGAAGCAGGAGTAGATCATTTGGTCCTTCAAGCCTACTCCACCATTCAACAAGATTATTGCTGGTCTTCTACCTCAACTCCACCTTCGTGGACTATCCTCATATCCAGTAATTCCTTTAGTAACCCAAAATCTATCTACCTCTATCTTGAAAATACTCAGTGACTAAGTATCCACAGCTTTCTGGGATAAAAAAACTACCAAGATCCACAACATAAGAACATAGGAACAGGAGAAGGCCATTCAGCCCATTGAGCCTGCTCCGCCATTCAATATGATCATGGCTGATCAAACATTTAAATGCCTTTTACCCACACTATCCCCATAACCCTTTACATTATTGTTAATCAAAATCTGACAATCTCTATCTTAAACATACTCAACAACTGAGGTTCCACAGCCCTCTGGGGTAGAGAATTCCAAAGATTCACAACCCTCTGAATAAAGAAATTTCTCCTCATCTTGGTCCTAAGTCACTTCCCCCTTATTTTGAAATTGTGTCCCCTGGATCTGGACTCCCAACCACGTGAAACATCTACATCTTCTCTGTCTATTCCTTTAAGTATTTTGTAGGTTTCAATGAGATCACCTCTCATTCTTCGAAACTCTAGACAATATAGGCCTAGTTTGCCCAATCTCTTTCAATAAGAAAGTCCCACCATCCCCGGAACAAGTCTGGTGAACCTTCGTTGCACTCCCTCAATGGCAACAATATCCTTTCTGAGGTAAGGGGACCAAAACTGCACACAGTACTCCAGGTGCGGTCTAACCAAGCTTCTATACAATTGAAGCAAGACTTCACTATTCCTGTACTCAAATCCTCTTGTGATGAAGGCTAACATTCTATTAGCCTTCCTAATTGTCTGCTGTATCTGCATGTTGGCTTTCAGTGACTTATGGACAAGGACACCCAGGTCCCTTGTACATCTACACTTCCTAATCTCTTACCATTTAGGAAATGCTCTGCACATCTGATCTACTAAAGTGGCTAACTTCACATTTTTCCACATTATATTCCACCTGCCATTTTCTTGCCCACTCACTAAGTCTGTCCAAATCCTCCTGTAGCCACTTTACATCTTCCTCACAACACACATTCCCGCCTAGCTTTGTATCATCTGCGAACTTGGAAATATTACATTTGGTCCCCACATCCATATCATTGATATATATTGTGAACAGCTAGGGCCCACGTACTGATCCTTGTGGTACCCCACTAGTCACAGCCTGCCAACGCGAGATTGACCTGTTTATTCCTATTCTCTGTTTTCTGCCTGTTAGCCAATCCTTAATCCATGCCAGTATATTGCCTCCTATCCCATGTGCTTTTATTTTGCTAATCAACTTCCTGTGGAGGACTTTATCAAAAGCCTTCTGAAAATCCAAGTATACTACGTCTATCGACTTTCCTTTATCAATTTTGTTAGTAACACCCTCAAAATACCCCAACAATTTTGTCAAATATGGTTTCCCATTTGCAAATCCTTGCTGACTATGCCCAATCAGATCATTATTATCCAAGTATCCATTTATCACACCCTTTATAATAGACTCTAGCATTTTCCCTACTACTGATGTAAGGCTAACAGGTCTATAGTTCCCTGTTTTCTCTCTCGCTCCCTTCTTAAATAGCGGGGTGACATTTGCTACCTTCCAATCTTCAGGAACCATTTCAGAATCTATAGAATTTTGGAAAATGATCACCAATGCATCCACTATCCCTATAGCAACCTCTTTCAACACTCTGCGATGCAGAATATCAGGTCCCGGGGACTTATAAACTTTTAGTCCCATTAACAACAACAGAAAATGTTGTAAAAACTCAGCAGGCCTGACAGCATCTGTGGAGAGAGAAACAGAGTTGATGTTTCAAGTCTGTATCACCCTTCTTCTTTATAAGCCTTTTCTTTTAATCTTATACAATCCTTAACTTCCTTTGTCAGCCATGGTAGCCTGACATTTTTGGGGTCTTTGCACCTTGAAGGAATGTATAGGTGCTGTAAGCTATGTGATAGTTCTTTGAAGAATATCCATTGTCTATGTACAGTCATACCTTTTAATGTATTTTCCCAATCCACCTCAGCCAATTTGTCCCTCACACCTTCATAATTTCCTTTATTCAATGTAACACCCTTCCTTCAGAGTGAACTCTCTCACTTTCAAACATAAAGTAAAATTCTATCATATTGTGGTCACTCATCCATAAAGGTTCTTTTATGACAAGATTATTAATTAGCCCTTTTTCAATACATAATACTAGATCTGAAATAGCCTGTCCTCTAGTTGGCTCCTCAACATACTGCTCTATCATGTCCCACATTACCACTTTTGTTTGGTGATCTATAAATAACTCCAACCACTGCCTGTTGGCCTTTGCTGTTTCTTAGCTTCACCCAAACAGAGCCCACACATTATTCTTCCAATCTGAGATCCTCCCTTACTAATGCACAGATCACATCCCTTATTATCAGCACAACTCCGCCTCCTTTCCCTTCTTGTCTGTCCTTCCTAAACGTCGAATATTCTTGAATATTCAGTTCCCAGGCTCGGTCACCATGCAGCCATGTTTCCGTAATGGCAATTATATCACACCCATTTATCTCTATTTGTGCCTTTAGATCATCTACCTTACTGCGAATGCTGCGCGGATTCAGGTTGATTGCCCTTAACTTTGTCTTTTTGACATAATTTCGCATTCAAAGCATATTCATTTCTCTGCTTTGTTTCTCCTGCCTTCTAGTCTCACTACTACTTCCTGTTACGAACTTTACTTTCTTCTAATTTGGGCCACCCCTCAGGTTCCCACACCCCTGACACACCCCTAGTTCAAACCCACCCCAACAGCACTAGCAAATCTCCCTGCGAGTATATCAGTCCGGATCCTGTTAAGATGCAACCCATCCAGCTTGTACAGGTCCCACCTGCCTCAGAACAGTCCCAATACCTCAGAAATTCCCTCCTACAGCAGTTCTCCAGCCACGTATTTAATCAATCCTATTTCTATACTCACTAGCACGTGGCATTGGGAGTAATCCTGGGATTACTGCGCTTGAGGTCCTGCTTTTTAATTTCCTTTCTTTCCTTTCAGGAGTTCCCTGGAATCTGTTTCCAGGACCTCATCCCTCTTTCTACCTATGTCGTTGGTACCAATGTGGACCATGACCTCTGGCTGATCCCCCCTCCCCCCGAAGGATGTCCTGCAGCCGCTCCATGACATCCTTGACCCTGGCACCAGAGAGGCAATATATAATCCTGGAGTCACGTTTACTGCCGTAAAAATGCCTGTCTGATCCTCTGACTATAGAATCCCCTATCACTATTGCCCTTACATTCTTCTTCCTCCCCCCCTCCTCCTCCCCCCACCACCCCACCCCTCCCGTACAGCTGAGTAACTTACGAACAACTTAACTTTACTACACTTATGCTAACTTTATCTTACTTTTTAAAAACTCATTCACAGGATGTGGGCTTCGCTGGCTGGGCCAGCATTTATTGCCCATCCCTAGTTGCCCTTGAGAAGGTGGTGTAGAGCTGCCTTCTTGAATCGCTGCAGTCCATGTGGTGTAGGTACACCCACAGTGTTGTTAGGAAGGGATTTCCAGGATATTGGCCCAGCGACAGTGAAGGAACGGCGATACATTTCCAAGTCAGGATGGTGAGTGGCTTGGAGAGGAACCTCCAGGTGGAGGTGTTTTAACTTTGCTTCCCTATTGCTGGTGTTCCTTACTAAAATCCAAGCAGCTACTCCTTTATAAATGATACATTTTTCTTGTTTTAAGCTATTTAAACACTCCCTAAAAGTAGCTTCTCACCAACCAATGAACCTACAGTGTTCCTGTGATATCCCTGCTGGATTTTCTCTAACTCAGCCCGCGAGTAGAGGTGTCCCTCGCAGATCCTGCTGTCTCCACGCCCGGCAGCTGAGTCTTTGTGCAAAGAAATTTCTCCTCATCTCAGTCCTCAATGTCTGAAGCCTCACTCTGAGACTGCAGCTCCATTCTCCAGCTTGGAGGTTTAAGCTTGAAGCTTGAAGCCTTTCTCTGCCCCTTACTCTTAACTTCACGTTACAGGACCTTTTCCAGGTTTCTGTACTTCCTTTGACTAGAAGGTCTGCTTGGGACTTTCTCCTGTTCCACTACCCTGGATTCTTGGGGACTTTCTTCTTTAGCTTGGGACTGTCTATCTGTCCCCTTCGCTCCAGTCTCTCCCTGGCAACTACTTTCAACCAACTTTAGCTTGGAACTGGCTGTCTGAGCCTTCTAGGCTGCTTCTGCATGACAGCTGTCTTCAAAACTAAACTCAAAAACTGCTGTTTCTAGTTTCTTCTGTGTGTGTCTGTGCGAGGGACCTGCATCTCTGGACCCCTGTTGCTAGGCAACAGCCCAGTTTTTCTACTCTTGTGTTTGCTTAATTTCTCTTACAATCATAAATTCTCATTAGAAATGCAGGCATCTTTTAAAGTGAAACTAAAACTCAACTTAACCTTTTCTTACCACACAGATGCATAAATACAAATCAAATTTAAACATTAAAGCTAAAACGCATTCCTACCACCCACAAATACCAATATAACTTACTTAAACTATCTCTACTTCCTAACACAATGCACAATGCATTCAGTGATTGTACACTGCTACCATTTTGTACTGATGGTGGAGGAAGTGAATGTTTAAGGTGGTGGATGGGGTGTTGATCAAGCGAGCTGCTTTTCCTTGGATGGGTTGAGCGTCTTGAGTGTTGTTGGAGCTGTACTCATCCAAGCAAGTGGAGAGTATTCTATCACGCCTGGCTTGTGCCTTGTAGATTTGGATAAGCATAGGATTCCCAACCTCTGACCTGTTATTCTGGCCACAGTGTTTATGTAGCTGGCCGTGTTAAGTTTCATGTAAAAATGTTGTTCCAGTCATGTTGCTGTCATCATCTTATATCTTCAACACTGATGTCTCAACTCCACCTGATTTTATCAAATTTCTTGAATCTGCACCTAGCTTTTCCAATTTTATATTGAATTTCCTTCCCAGTATCTACATCATTTGTCACTGTGCTGCCAAAGTACATGAATGTATCAGCCTCTTCAATCAGTTACTCATCAACTTTAAAGCACAGGCTCTCAAGTCCAACTGTGTTTTCTTTGTATTGACAATCAATTCAAAATGCTGCATTTTTTCTTTGGGATTCCCCTGTGATGTTAAGGATGGAGCTGTGGATAGTCACATCTCTCTGATATATGATATATGGTATGCATTATACCTGTTTTTGATATAAAATGATACAGTACTGTAACATGTAGCACTGAGACAGCCCACAGTTGATTGGATATGTGTTTGAGCCACTGCTAAATTTGTCAGTCCCCAGTTTTTTTAGGAGCCCCCAGCACTCGCTGAGAAAAGACATTAGACCTTTTGTGTATGTTATTGAGGAGCTGAACGTGATTGAGAAGTTCTCATGGAAATTAGTTTCTAACAGGTGCAGTGAATGTGGAAAGGGTTGTTCATACTTGAAAAAGCTGATTAAATTTTCCACAGAGTATTAGGATGGTTACAGCACAGAAGGAGGTCATTCAGCCTCCTGTTACATCTATGCTGGCTGTCTGCAAGAGCGACTCAATTAGTCCCATATCCCTACCTTTTCCCCTGAAGCCCTGCAAAATTTTTCTCTTCAGGTGAATATGCAATACCCTCCTGAAAGTCACAATTAAACCTGCCTTTCAGACAAGTGTTAAGGGATATGGGGCAAAGGCTGGTGTATGGAATTAGGTTGCAGAATAGACATGATCTCATTGAATGGTGGAGCGGGGTCCACGTGTTAAATGGTCTTCTATGTTCCCATGTTCCTAGCAGGCTTTTGCTGTGCTCATGATTCTTCAGCTACCAACAAAAGGTAAAATTTAATATTTTTAAAGTTGAAAAAAGTTCCTGTAGAATTAAGAGGAGCAGAGTGTTTCCTTGACTCCATGGTCCTTGCAATTACTCCCCACAATTCTCCACTCCAAGTCCCCTCCAGGTGATTGCCAGCGATGCAAGTAACCTGACATCCATCCTTTTAAATACTCAAGTTGCTTGTGGAAGCACAGCTGGAGGTGGCAAATCTCGCTAGAAACTTAATAAAGCACAAGGACTGATTTCTAGACACCTCAGATCTCCTGGTTGTCAATGCACCACTGATTATCAACCCCATAACCAATTTCCGTCCTATTCTTTTTATTCTCGGGTAGGTTGTCCATTCAATAATTATTTTTGTTAATGCATGATTGATTAAAATTCCGAGTGAAATTGGGAAAAGGATGAAGTCTTCTGTCTCACTGCATTGTTCGTAATGATTTTCCTTTGCTTTGCAGATAAGGAACATTCATTTCATGTACAGGGGCAGAAAGCCAGAAAGTTCAATCAATCAGAGGTCACTGAGATGAGGGGAAATGACATTACCGTGAACAATGCCCACAATCAGATGACCTTAACCATTGTGCCCAAACCCTCACAGATGGACAGCCTGAGCAATGCAGGTTGCAAGGGCTTTCCCAAGAAAGATAAGTGACTTTTTTCTCACAAATGTAGCAAAAGATTTCTAGTCCTGAGTGCTTCAGGCTGCTGTTCAAAAGTGGCTGCTTACATTTTTGGCTCTCCAATAGCCATTGAAATAATAAGGGAAAGGGAATGTTCAGGTAAGTGTAAATTTATAAGTCTTTACAGAGAAAAATCAAGGCTGTAGAACAGAGTAGTGATTTGAGTTAAATCAAACAGATTGTGTCAGGAAGAGACAGAGAGTTCAATGATAATAATAGGGTATTAGTTACTAAGGCAACATCTGTGGAAAAATAGTAAAAAGTTAAAATTCTTCTTTTGGCTTCTCCCATTTTACTAGGGGTCGCCACACTGTTGGTCGATCACCCTTCTCCATCTCCTCCTGACAGGCACCCATTCCTCTTCCAATCCCTCTGCATTTAAGTCTCTTGCCACTGCATCTTTCCATTAGATCTTAGGCCTTCCTCTTTTCCTTCTTACTGGCAGTCCCATCTCCATCACGGAGATTTCCTCAACAAATTCCCCCTTTCTCTCCGCAACAGATGACCATATTATTTCAATCTCTTCTGGGCCACTTTCATCAATGCTCCCTCAATATTCACTGACCCCCTGATAAATGATTCATGCATTCAGATATAACAAAATACATGAATTAATGGCGCAAATAGAGATAAATGGATTTGACTTAGTAGTTATTACGGAGATGTGGTTGCAGAGTGGCTAAAGTTGGGAACTAAATAGTCCAGTATACTAACCTTTAGAAAAGAAAAGGAAAATAGAAATGGTCCTGATAATAAAGGATGAGATAAGGTCAGTTGTGAGAAAGGGTCTTAGTCCAGAAAATCAGGATGTAAAGTCTGTATGGGTGGATCTAAGAAGTAACAGAGGCTGAAAACGTTGGTTAGAGTAGTTTGTAGGCCTCCTATCTGAAATCAAGGCCAAAATTTTCTGTTTGGCGGGTGGGCAGAGCAGGAGCAGATACAGACCCGATCGATGCCCGCGATTGGGGCCGCACCGCCATTTTGCGCGGGCAGGCCAATTACAGCCCACCCAGCGCATTTCCAACTCCCATGAATAGTGGGAGTGTGCAGACTGCAGTGGGCGTGCACAGACCGCCGGGTCCAATGGCAACCCAGCAGTCTGTTTAAAGGAAGGCCTGGCAGGCTCCTGTAGGCTGTTCACAATGGCCACCTGGGGATCCAACCGCAGGGGGTCTGCTCAGCAGGGCACTCTGGAGGGAAGGGCAGAGGAGCAGGGCAGGCTGCAGGGTCTGCCATAGGAGTAGGGCAGGCTGCAGGGTAGGCCAGCAGGGGGGCCAATGTGCCCCTCGCTTTTCTGATGACTGCCTTGCTGCCCTCCTCGAGGAGGTGGCAGCACTGCGGGAGGTGTTGGTCCCCCAGGATGGGAGGAGGAGGCCCCCCCACATGACAAAGTGTGCCTGGGAGGAGGTGGTGAGCTCCTGTGACGTGGTGCGGTGCACCTGGATCCAGTGCTGTAAGCGCTTCAACAATTTGTTGCGCTCTGGAAGGGTGAGTACCATGTTGGCATTGGGCATTTAACCCAGCAGGTAGCCTTAGGCTTTGAGGGCCACCCCTCCAAGTCTTACTGGCATGACTGCATTGAATTATGTTGGGCATTTTTCGTACTCTGGGTGGGCAAGCAGGTAGTGCCCATGCTTACATCAGCCTGAGTGGTTCATGAGAAGATGGGTTCTCCCCCGCACCATGTGTTGCTCTGAGATGCACCTGACTAGTCTGGGGGCAACCTGCAGGAGATGCAGCTAGATGCATATTCAGAACTCCAACACACGTCCTATTCATGGTGATGAGATTGTGGAAGGGGAGCCACAAGGTCTCGTGGCCAAGAGCCATTGGCTGCCCTCAACACTGCACATAGTTGCGCCTCCTTGCTATGGGAGCTAAGACCGTGTGTTTCCTAAAATGATGGACGCAGAGTGTGTCCAAGGTGGCCGTTGGGGGCGGTTGGCAGCAGGCATACAATCTTTGTGTGACTGATCAGCAGTAGCGGGGAGAGGAGGCACTGGATGCCTGATATGGACCACTGTGGCTGGGGTGTGGCGTGCGCGTGCAGAGTCCATGTGCTATTAGCCGCAATGAATGGTCTTTTCTGTTTTTCAGGAGAAGAATGCTCACAATGCCTGTGAGCATTCGCAGACTGGAGGCGGCCAGGCCCAGCTGATGATTTTGAGCCAATTCGAGCAGGAGGCTCTGGAGCTTGAGAGGTGCCATGCACCCAGGTCCACTGGTGTCGGTGAGGCTGGGGTGGAATGGCCAGGTATTTGAGGTCAACAGTGAAATCCGCTAGACCCTCCCACCATCCATAGCACTGATTATTGTTTGATTTGTTATTGCTCAACATTGTTCATTCACAAGACTGATAGAGTCAGACGTGTGGATCATAGACAAAGATCCCTCGGCCCTTCGGAGATGCGCGTGTCAACCACCTTCCAAATTCGCCTTATCCCATTTCCGATCGCTATTCCCATGGCCTTGTATGCCATGGCATCACAACTGCACATCCAAATACTTATTACATGTTAGGAGGGTTTCTGCATCCACCACCCTTTCAGGCAGTGGTTCCCACATTACTGTGTGCAAAAGTTCCTCATCACCTCACCTGTCAACCTCATGCCCCTTACCTTAAATCAATGCCACCAGGTTACTCATCCCTCCACCAAGGGGAAAAGTTCCTTTCTGTCGAACCTATCTATGCCCCTCATAATGTTTTAAAGCTCAATAATGTCACCTCCCAATCTCCTCTGCTCCAGGGGAAATATCCCCAGTCTATGCTATGTCTCCTCATAATTCCAACTCTCCAGACCAGCATGCATTCTGGTCAGTGACCTCTGCACTCTCTCCACTCCAATCACATCCCTCCCATGAAGCGCTGATCACAACTGCACGTAGAACTATAGCTGTGGCCTTGGCAGCGTTTTCTGCACTTGCAACATGACCTCCCTGTTCCTATATTCTATTCCTCGGCTAATAAAGGCAAGTATGGCATTTACCTTTTTAAACGCCTAATGTACCTGTCCCGCTACCTTAACGGGCCTGTCGATATGCCCAGCAAGGTCCCTCTGATTCTCCTTACTTTCCACGGTCCTACCATTCCTCGTATATTCCCGTAACTTGTTTGTCCTGCCCAAGTGCATCACCTCACACTTACCCACATAATATTCCATTTGGCATTCCTTAGGCCATCTGACCAGCCCGTCTGTATCCACCTGTAATGTTTGGGTTTCCTCCTGACTATTTACCACCCCACCAATATTCATCTCCAGAGGTTCTGGAAGGTTGAACGCATAATGAGCCAAGGGGAAAGGGATGAAGTGTGTCACTGTGTGCACGCTAACTGATCCACTGTCTCTGTTGTTAATTTCAGCAGGAGGAATTCCAGATACCCCCCTCTCTTGCCTGACATCACCGTGCATCATTTTATACACTGACGTGCGGGGAGTGGGCAGGCCCTTAGTCAAGCACAAAATCCTGCCCATCGTGTTGGACAGAGTCTAAATCAGGAAATCAGGGGAGAATGTAACAAGAGTAATGCAATAATGCAATCAAGACTTTATCTTGATAAATACCCGGCAAACCAAATTCCAAAAGTAGCTTGAAGGTTGAGATGTGGCCAGTTTCCTTTGTTTCTTTTCTTGCACCATTCACCGCTCTCTTTGGCCCTACGTAACAGAGGGCGGCAGTGAGAAGTGACTGAAGCATTCTGGGAGAAGCCACCGCAGACACCGCGACTCAGAAGGGGATCAAGGAGAAGGACTCTTGCACACAACAGGAGAAAGAGCATCCAACAGAGGGCGGTAGTGAGAAGTGACTGAAGCATTCTGGGAGAAGTCACTGCAGACACCATGACTCAGAAGGGGATCGAAAAGGACCCACTGTCAAAGAACGGAATAGCCCCAAACTTTACTTTGCTGTCGTGTTTCCATTCCTCCCTCCTCCTCAAACCAAAAAAAAAGAGAGGGAGAGGTAGTACCTTCAAGAGTGCACCAGACCTGCGACGGACACTCTTCTGAAATTGAATTCTTAAAAAAGCAGCTGATTGGTGAGTAAATCCTGCTGAGTTTTTTTTACAATCTATTTAAGTTATTCACTGCTTAATACTGAGGTAGGAGCTAAAACAAAAGTATAGAGTAGTACTGTACAGGTATAATTGGTCAAGAAACAAGGTTCCTAGCTAACATAAATAAGGCTCCAAGCGAGCTTAGTTTTTAAGGGAGTAACTAGTGTAATCGAGAGGGACGTCATGGCAGGAGATCACAGACTGTTGATATGCTCCTCCTGCAGGATGTGGGAAATGAGGGATGCTTCCAGCGTCCCTGTTGACCATGTGTGCGGAAGGTGTGTCTAAATGCTGCTTCTAGCCAACCGGATTTCGGAGCTGGAGCTGCGGGTGGACTCATTGTGGAGCATCCGCGATGCTGAGCAAGTCGTGGATACCATGTTTAGCGAGGTGGTCACACCGCAGGTGAAGATTGCGCAGGCAGAAAGGAAATAGGTGACCATCAGGAACAGTAAAAGACTCAGGAAGGTAGTGCAGGAGTTCCCTGTGGTCATCCCCCTCTCTAACAGATATACCACTTTGGATACTGTTGGGGGGGGATGGCCACGCTGGGGAAAGCAGCAACAGACAAGTTCACGGCACCGTGGGTGGCTCTGCTGCTCAGAGGGGCGGGAGGAAAACAAGTGGCAATGTTATAGTGGTAAAGGATTCAATAGTTGGGGGCACAGACAGACGCTTCTGTGGCCGCAAACGTGAATCAAAGATGGTATGTTGCCTCCCTGGTGCCAGGGTCCAGGATGTCATGGGGCGGCTGCAGGACATTCTGGGGAGGGAAGGTAAGCAGCTAGTGGTCATGGTACACATTGGTACCAATGGCATAGGAAAACTAAGGGATGAGGACCTGCAAACTCAGTACAGGAAGTTAGGAGACAAATTAAAATGCAGGACCTCAAATGTAGTAATCTCAGGATTACTCCCAGTTCCACGTTCTAGCAAGGGCAGGAATAAGAGGATAGACCAAATGAACACATGGCTGGAGAGATGGTGTAGCCGGGAGGGATTCAGATTCTAGAGGCACTGGGACCGGTTCTGGGGAAGGTGGGACCTGTACAAACCGGACGGGCTGCACCCAGGCAGAGCTGGGACCAGTGTCCTTGCGGGGGCTTTTGCTAATTCTATTGCGGACTATTTAAACTAGTGTGGCAGGGGGATGGGATCCCAGGAGTAGGATCAGATAGGTCAGATTCAGATCAGAAAAATGGAGGTAGAACATTAGCTAAGGACATCGTGGTAGACATGGAGTTACAAGAGAAGCAAAGTTTAAAAAGTGTCCAGCAAGGGAAATTGACTGGGTTAAACTGTTTATACTTCAATGCAAGGAGTATTACAAACAAGGTAGATGAGTTAAGGGCACAGGTAGAAACATGGCCGCAGGATGTCATTGCTATAACGGAGACATGGCTAAAGGAGGGACAAAAATGGCAGCTTAATATCCCTGGTTATAGAGTCTTCAGACACGGTAGAGTAAGAGATAAAAAAGTAGGGTGGGTAGCACAAATGGTTAAAGAATCAATTCCAGTTGTGAGAATGAATGATATACTAAATGGGTTGAGCATAGAAATATAAAAGGGGCAGTTACACTACTGGGAGTATACTACAGACCCCCAAATAGTGAAAGGGAGATAGAAGAACAAATATGTAGGCAAATTTCTGCTTGTAAGAACAAGAGGGCAATAATAGTAGGAGACTTCAACTATCCTAATATCAACTGGGATTCAAACAATATAAGGGGCACTGAGGGAGAAAAATTCATGCAGTGTGTCCAGGGAAATTTTTTCAACCAATTAGTGACAAACCCAACGAGAGGAAATGCAATTCTAGACCTAGTCTTGGGGAACGAAGAAGGGCAAGTGGGTGAAGTGACAGTTGACGACCATATCGGGGACAGTGATCACAATTCAGTTAGATTTAGCATTACCATCGAAAAGGACAGAGATAACGCCGGAGTAAAAGTATTGAACTGGGGGAAGGCAAATTTTGCAGAAATGAGAAGGGACTGGACAGCGCTGCTGGAGGATAAAACAGTGGAAAACCAGTGGGAAGAACTAAAAAGCGAGATCCTAATTGTACAAAGTAGACATGTCTCCTATAAAAAGAAGAGTGGTACTGCCAAATCTAGACCTTCCTGGTTGCCTAGAGGAATACAAGGGAAGATCAAACAGAAAAAGAAAGCGTACAATAGGCACAAAGAACTAAGCACTGCAGATAGCCTAGATGAATATAGGAAGTGCAGGGACGAAGTAAAAAAGGAAAGAAGGAAATCAAAGAGAGGGCATGAAAAAAGATTAGCAAGTAAAGTTAAAGATAACCCAAAGATGTAGTACCAATACATTAATGCTAAAAGGTTAGCTAAGGAAAAAGTGGGACCTATCAGAGATGAAGATGGAAACTTGTGTGTAGATGCAGAGGCTGTGGGAAGGGTTTTGAATGAATATTTTGTCTCCGTGTTTACAAAGGAAAGGGAGATGTAGATATAGTAGTCCAGGAGGAACACTGCGAGATGTTGGACGGGATAGTCATAAAGAGAGAGGAAGTACTCGAAGGGTTGAAATCCTTGAAAGTTGATAAGTCACCAGGGTCAGATGGATTGTTTCCGAGGCTGCTGAAGGAAGTCAGGGAGGAGATAGCAGATGCTCTGAGGATGATTTTCCAATCTTCACTAGATACAGGGGAGGTACCGGAGGACTGGAGAAATGCAAACGTAATTCCATTGTTTAAAAAGGGATCAAAGGAAATGCCAAACAATTATAGGCCAGTTAGTCTTACATCAGTGGTGAGCAAATTAGTAGAATCAATCCTGAGAGATAGGATTAACTGTCATGTGGAAAGGCATGGACTAGTCAGGGATGGTCAGCATAGATTTGTTAAAGGAAGGTCTTGCCTCACAAATTTGATTGAATTCTTTGAGGAAGTGACAAGAAGGGTTGATGAAGGTAGTGCAGTGGATGTTGTGTACATGGATTTTAGCAAGGCATTTGACAAGGTCCCACATGGCAGATTGGTCAGGAAAGTAAAATCCCATGGGATTCAGGGTAATGTGGCAAACTGGATAAAAGATTGGCTTTGTAACAGGAAACAAAGGGTAATGGTCGATGGATGCCCTTGCGAATGGAAAGTTGTCTCAAGTGGTGTTCCACAGGGCTCGGTGTTGGGAGCCTTGCTGTTTGTGTTATATATTAACGATTTGGACGTGAACGTGGGGGGCAGGATTGGGAAATTTGCAGATGACACAAAGATTGGCTGTGTATAGTGGATAGTGTAGACGATAGCCATAATCTCCAAAATGATATAGGTGGGTTGGTGGAGCGGGCGGTAAATTGGCAGATGGATTTTAACATAGAGAGGTGTGAGGTCATATATTTAGGGAGGTCAAGCAGTTATAGGGATTACACAATAAATGGGAATATACTAAGAAGGGTGGATGAAGTGAGAGATCTTGGCGTACAAGTACACAGGTTCTTGAAGGCAGCAGTTCAAGTTGACAACGTTGTAAAGAAGGCATATGGAATGTTCTCCTTCGCTGACAGATATAATGTTGGAATTGTATTAAACACTGGTGAAGCCACAACTGGAGTATGGTGTGCAGTTCTGGTCACCACATTACAGGAAGGACGTAATAGCTCTGGAGAGAGTGCAGAGGAGGTTTACAAGAATGTTGCCAGGGTTAGAAAAGTGTAGCTACGAGGAGAGATTGGATAGGTTGGGGTTATTTTCCTTAGCACAAAGAAGGCTGAGAGGTGACTTGATTGAGGTGTACAAAATTATGAGGGGAATAGATAAAGTGGACAGGATAAAATTGTTTCCCTTGATGGAGAGTTCTAGAACCAGGGGACATAGATTCAAGATAAGTTGCAGAGGGTGTAGGGGGGACATGAGGAAGAACCTTTTTATGCAGAGGGTACTGGGTGTCTGAAATTCGCTGCCCAAGTTGGTGGTAGAGGCAGATACTTTAAACTCTTTTAAAAAGTACCTGGGTCTGCACCTAAAGTGCTGTAAGCTGCAGGGCTATGGGCCGGGTGCAGGAAGGTGGGATTAGAAAGGGCACCTGGGTGTCCTCGGGCTGGCATGGACAAGATGGGATGAATGGCCTCCTTCTGTGCTGTAACTCTTCTATGGTTCTATAACAAATTCTTTTGATGTTTAACCTCTTCTCTCAAAGACCATCTCTTCTGTGGAATTTTCCAACCTCCCTCATTTCACCTGCTTAAATCCTATTACATTGCTAACATTTCACAGTTCCTAAATGTGGCTCAGTTCATAGCACACTGGCCTTGTAATCACAAGGTTCTGGGTTCATGTCCTACCCTAGGGCTTGAGTACATAAGTCAATGTTGATATGCAAATGAAATACTGAGGGAGCATTGCACTCTTTGAGGTTTGCCTTTTGGATGAGATGTGAAATCAATGCCTTACCTGTCTCAGGTGGATGTGAAAGATTCATGGCACTATTTTGAAGAGTCCTGGCCAATATTCACCCTTCAATCAACATCACAACAAACAGATTACCTGGTATCTGACTGCTATTTGTGGGAATTTGCTGAGCGTAAATTAACTGCCATGCTTCCTACATTACAATAGTGACTACACTTCAAAAAAGTACTTCATTGGTTGTAAAGCACTTTGAAATGTCCGGTGGCTGTGAAAAATGCTATATAAATACAAGTCTTTCTTCTTTTTTACTCTCTTTCTAGTGAAAGGTCACAAACCTAAAATGTTAACTTTATTTTTTCTCCACAGATCCTACAAGACCTACTGAATATTTCCAGCATTTTCTGTTTTTATTTCAGATTTCCAGCATCCACAGTATTTTGCTTTTCACTAGATTGATTCCTGGGATGAGAGGGCTGTTCTATGCAGAGAGATTGAATAGAATGGACTTAAGTTCCCTGGTGTTTATAAGAGCGAGAGGTGATCTAAATGAAATATAAAGGGCCGGTTTTTCACTAATGAGGTAGGAAGGTCGAGATGGGAAATTTCCTGACACAGCAGCAGACCTGTCTCATTATAAATGGCTCCCAGCTGCACAATTTCTCTCCAGCAAGGTAGGGGTCAGGATCAAGTTGGGCTCGCCGCCCGAGAAACAGTCTGGAAGTGTCACGGAGATGGGCAAGCGCCAAGGCAGGCTGGTTCTCTAGGACTTTGGCCCTGTTCTAGTAGGCCCACTAGCACTCACCCTTCAAACCTCTCACTTTTCACCCAGTCCCATGCCACCTCCATGCCCCCATACCCCCCCTGTTCTCTCTGCACCTCCTCATATCGCCCATTTCCCCTCCATGTCCCTTTATGTTCCTCAGGCCATCCACATGCCCCATCTATGTCCCCTATGTAACCTCCATTACCATCCACCCAGTATCCACTATAGGCAGGAGCCATGTGGAAATGAAAAAAAATAAACTTCTGACAATCTAATAGAGGCCTCACTCAAGCACAAAGCTCTCATTCATGAAATCCATTCAAAAATGTAAGTCCCCTCAACTGATCAATCTCTTGTAAAAACAAACAGACATCTATTTTGGTAACTACAACAAAGACAGCTCATCCTTTAATAACCATTTTAAACTGTCATTCAAAATCTGCAAGCAGACTCCTAGGCAGGATAACTCAGCCAAACAATAGGCTCAGCTATAATGACAAACCTTGGAAAGTGCAAACAGTGGAGTCTATTCTGTTCACATTTACCAATAATGATTCGGTGCTTAGCAAAATATTCTTCCACCTCAATCATTGGCGGCAGCTTTCTCTCAATTCGAAGATGGTGTCTACTCAGAGTTGTGAGTTATTTTTCTTTATTCTTTCATGGCATTACTGGCATGGGACTTCATGTGACTGAACAGGCCAATTCTTGACCCGGAGATCTTTAGACAGATGGGGCAGGATGTTCCAGGAGGAAGTGGGATTAGAATGCAGGATTTGCTTCTTTTTCTTTTCTTCTCTGCCACCACTCTGCTTCATCACGAAGGTGTTTAGACTTGATGAACAAACTCTTTCGAGTTATCAACAGTCACAGATTGCAACTCTTTCGAGTACAATCACAGTTCTTGGTTTCCGGGAGTGGGACATGAACCCACAACCCTCTGATTCAAAGGCGAGGGTGCTATGAACTGAGCCACAGCTGAATTTGTTGCCATTTTGATTGATTGATAACAAGCTCCTCCCAGTCATTAATGTCAACACTGCTGTGCTTCAAAGAGAGCTTCAGAGTGCCTTTGAAGAGTTTTCTTTGTCCTCCCCTGGAATGTTGGTCATTTGAGAGTTGAGAAAACAGGACCTGGTGCTGGAGACGGTTTTGGGCCATCCGGACACAGTGTCCAGTCTGTTGTAGTTGATTTTGCAGAAGTTTTGCCTGAATGTTTGTGGAGCTGGTTTCAAGAAGGACACTAGCATTTGTTCAAAAGTTCTCCCATTGAATCGATCGGATTTGGCAGAGGCATTGCAGATGGAATTTCTCTAGCGCTGTATTGTCTCACTGATACACAGTCCAGGTCTCTCTGCAGTGCAGGTGTGTGGTGATGACAACTGCTCTGTAATCTAGAACTTTTGTTGAATTGAGGAGGTCATTGTTGCTAAACACTCACTGCCACAGTTTTTACAAGGCTGAGCTGGCGCAGTGTTGGATCTCCTCATCAATGGTGGCCTTTTGCTGGTGGGGACAGTGCGATGCACTCAGGGAGCTCCTACAGTACCTGCCTGTTTCTTTTTGACTGCCTGCTGGTCTCACAGCCCCTCTTTTCCTGCATATTCTTAAGCAGCAGTGTGACGGAATCTAAAAATGTGTATCCACATATCTCTTAACATCACGGATGCACCACAGTGACACCAGCTTCTGCTCAAATTCCAGAACTCAAGCCACTACAATTGATGACACTTTCTGCACAAATGGTTATCCAAGACACGGGAGATGTCCTGGAGCTTCCACATAGGGCAGGATTGGTGCTCTAGAGCAGCCCTGCCATTTTTCTATATATTAGTTAACCTTGCTATCACTAATAAACCTTTTAATACTAATAAATCTTACTGCTGTTAGTAAACCTTCCTACTATTAGATATATTTTATTAGATATATTTTTTTAGATATATAAAGGGTAAGAGAGAGGAAAAAGTGGACATTGGGCCACTGGAAAATGACACTGGAGAAGTAGTAGTGGGGAACAAAGAAATGGCAGAGGAACTGATTAGGTACTTTGCGTCAGTCTTCACAGTGGAAGACACAAGTGTCATCCCCAAAGTTCAAGAGAGTCGGGGGGCAGAGGTGAGTATGGTGGCCATTACCAAGGAGAAGGTGCTAGGAAAACTGAAAGTTCTGAAGGTGGATAAATCACCTGGACCAGATGGATTACACCCCAGAGGTCTGAAGGAGATAGCTGAAGAGATAGTGAAGGCATTAGTGGTTATCTTTCAGGAATCACTGGAGTCAGGGAGGGTCCCAGAGGACTGGAAAATCGCTAATGTAACCCCCCGTTTAAGAAGGGAGTGAGGCAAAAGATGGGAAATTACAGGCCGATTAGCCTGACCTCGGTCATTGGTAAGATTTTAGACTCCATTATTAGGGTTGAGATTTCAGAATACTTGGAAGTGCATGGTAAAATCGGGCAAAGTCAACATGGTTTCATCAAGGGGAGGTCATGCCTGACAAATCTGTTAGAATTCTTTGAGGAGGTAATGAGTAGGTTAGACAAAGGAGAGCCAATGGATGTTATCTACTTGGACTTCCAGAAGGCCTTTGACAAGGTGCCGCACAGGAGGCTGCTCAGTAAAATAAGAGCCCATGGTGTTAGAGGCAAGGTACTAGCATGGATAGAAGATTGGCTGTCTGGCAGGAGGCAGAGAGTGGGGATAAGGGGGTCCTTCTCAGGATGGCGGCCGGTGACTAGTGGAGTTCCGCAAGGGTCAGTGTTGGGACCACAACTTTTCACTTTATACATTAATGATCTAGATGAAGGAACTGAGGGCATCCTGACTAAGTTTGCAGATGATACAAAGATAGGTGGAGGGACAGGTAGTATTGAGGCTGCAGAAGGATTTGGTCAGGTTAGGAGAATGAGCAAAGATGTGGCAGATGGAATACAATGTGGGGAAGTGTGAGGTCATGCACTTTGGTAGGAAGAATAGAGGCATGGACTATTTTCTAAATGGGGAGAAAATTCAGAAATCTGGAGTGCAAAGGGGCATTGGGAGTCCTAGTCCAGGATTCTCTTAAGGTTAACTTGCAGGTTGAGTCGGTAGTTAGGAAGGCAAATGCAATGTTGGCATTTATTTCGAGAGGACTAGAATATAAAAGCAGGGATGTGCTGCTAAGGATTTATAAGACTCTGGTCAGACCACGTTTAGAATATTGTGATCAATTTTGGGCCCCGTATCTTAGGAAGGATGTGCTGGCCCTGGAGAGGGTCCAGAGGATGTTCACGAGAATGATCCCAGGAATGAAAGGCTTAACATATGAGGAACATTTGAGGACTCTGGGTCTATAGTCGATGGAGTTTAGAAGGATGAGGGGGGATCTGATTGAAACTTACAGAATACTGAAAGGCCTGGATAGAATGGACGTGGGGAAGATGTTTCTATTAGTAGGAGAGACTAGGACCCGAGGGCACAGCCTCAGAGTAAAGGGAAGTCCTTTTAGAACAGAGATGAGGAGAAACTTCTTTAGCCAGAAAGTGGTGAATCTATGGAATTCATTGTCACAGAAGGCTGTGGAGGCCAGTTCATTGAGTGTATTTAAGACCGAGATAGATAGGTTCTTGATTGGTAAGGGGATCAAAGGTTACGGGGAGAAGGCGGGAGAATGGGGTTGAGAAACTTATCAGTCATGATTGAATGGCGGAGCAGACTCGATGGGCCGAATAGCCTCATTTCTGCTCCTGTGTCTTATGGTCTTATAAGCAGTCTTATAATTTAGCAACAGTGGAGGAGTTTAGAGAGGTGGTGGTGAGCTAGAGCTGTGTGCCGTCAGGGTTCACGTGAAACTTAATGCCCTGCCTTTGGATGTTGTCAACAAGGGAAGCACGTAGATGAGAATTGGAGGAGGCCAAAGGTAATGGTGCAGAAGCAGGAAGAGAAGCCATTGCAAGTGATTCTCTGACTATGATTATATAGATAAGAATGGAACCACATGAGAGAAGTCCCACTCAGCTTGACAACAGTGGTGAGGCACTGGGGGAGGATGGTGTGGTTAACTGTGTCAAAGGCTGCAGACAGGCCAAGAAGAACGAGGAGGGAAAGCTCACCTTTGTCACAGTCAATTTGCCATTTATGACTTTGATTAAAGCTGCTTTTGTACTGTGGTGGGGTGGAAACCTGATTGGATGGATTCAAACATGGAGTTCCGAGAAAGATAGCTTGACAACAGTGGAGAGGTGTTGGAGGAGGATGGTGTGGTCAACTGTATCAAAGGCTGCTGACAGGTCCAGAAGAACGAGGTGGGAAAGTTTACCTTTGTCACAGTCACATAGCATGTCATTTGTGACTTTGATTAAAGCGGTTTTTGTACTGTGGTAGGGGTGGAAACCTAATTGGAGGCAGTCAAACCTGGAGTTGAGGAAGATAGGAACAGATTTGGGAGGTGACAATACGTTCAAGGGCTCTGAATAAGGACTCGAAACGTTAACTCTTTTTTTTTTCTCTCCACAGATGCTGTTAGACCTGCTGCATTTTTCCAGCATTTTCTGCTTTTGTTTCAGATTTCCAGCATTCGCAATATTTTGCTTTTGTACATTCAAGGATTTTGGAAAGGAAAGTGAGGTTGTAGATGGGATGGTAGCCTGCAGGAGATGGGGTCAAGGACAGCTTTTTGAGGAGCGGGGCAATGGCCGCAGATTAAAATGAGAAAGAGGCAATGCCTGAAGAGAGAGAACTACTAGGGGGCCAGGAGGGGAAGCTAGGTGATCAGTTTAGAGGGAATAGGGTTGAGGGAAAAGGAGTTGGGTCTTATGGAGTACATAAACTCAGAGAGGCTGTGAAGGGAGAGAAGGGAGAAACTAGAGAAAGATGTGAGTTCAAGGATAGGTCATGGAGGAGCATTAAAGGAAGTTTGGCCAGGCGGGCTAGTGAAAGGGAAGGAATTACAGAAGCAGTTGATTAGATTGTCTCAATCTCAGTGATGAAGAAGTCCATGAGCTCCTCGCACTCATTGTTGGAAGTGGGGGTGGAGGGGACAGGGGAGAGGAGTTTAAGAAGAAATGGAACAAAGAAGCTGGAGGCTATCTTTGCATTCCAGGATGCTCTTGGAATAGTGGGCAATTTTAGAAGATGAGAGTAGGACCCGGTTGTGGTTTAAGTGGTCCAGGTAGATCTGGAGATGGATGGCTAAACCATTTGTTCACCACGTCTTTTCAAATCTTAGATGTACATGAGAGAATTTCAGGGCCGTACCAGGGGTATTGGCCAGACTGACAGAGAGAAATGATTTTATTGGGGACTAGTTCATTAAAGGTGGAAATGAAGGTGTGGTTGAGTAAATCAGTAGCTGCAGAAATGTTGTGGTGAAAGGAGAGCCGAAGGCTAGACAGTTGGGATTTTGAAGTGCAGCTGCCAGTGAATTGAGAGATACCTTTTAGCAGGGAGAGGTGTAGAAGGAGGTTGGGTTGTGGTGTGGAATGAGGATGTGTTTGGTGAGCGATACAAGGAAGTGATCAGATATGACCTTATCTCTGATTGAAACTATGGGAATAGCAAGACAGCATGAGGTGGCAATGTCAAGGGGGGTGCCATGGGTTGGGGAGTTTATTTGGAGGGAGAGATTTAGGGAGGATAAGAGGGCAGTAAACTCAGAAGAGAGAGAACATGATGAGCTGAGATGGAGGTTGAAATCGGCGAGGATGAGAAATCGTTTGATGCAGAGGATGGGGTGGGAAAGCAGTGAAGAAATCTCGGTGAGAAAATTTTTATTGTATCTGGGAGGGTGGTACAGAATGGTGATATTAAATAAAGGTGAGAGGGGTGGAACAAGGCGAGATTCTCAAAGGAGGAGAAAGTGCCAGAAGCGTAGGGGTCAAGTCAAGGTGTGATCTTGTGATAAGCTCCACACTGCCACAGTAATACCGTGACAGGGCGAGTGGTAGAAGAGATAGCCAGGTGGGGAGGCTTGATTAACGTAAGATCACAAGGGGCTGAATTTGATGGCCCCCCCAACTGGAGTATTTGAAGGTGGGGGAGGGGGGTTCGTAAAATAAAGCAGGTGGTCTTCCCACTGCCTTCCGCCCACCCCCTGACTTGTCTCTCATATTGCAATTGGGGGCAGAAGACGTCAGGCAGCCTGTCCACACTTAGGCCTATTAAAGCCCTTATGTAGCCACTCAGGGGCCTCATTCTGTCTCTGCCACTGGTTAACATGCAGCAGGGGAAGACTGGAGCAAAGCGGAGAGCCCGGCAGCTTTCAATATGTGGGCTACTCTCGGGCAAGAAGGGGCGTGCCTCCTTAGAGGTTCCCATGAGGTCACCAGAGGCACTCCCAGCCCCAAAAAAATCTGACCCTGCACTTTAACCTCCCCCCCACCCACCGGCCTTTCTAAACCAAGCCCTACCCTCCTCACCCTCTTTGCTGCGGTCTCCCAGCCAGGCCCATCCAGAATACTGGACTTACCTCTGAATTCAAATTCTATGATTTGTTCCATGGGGATTACCTATAGTCCCAGCACTGGCCACCACTCGATCGTGGCGCTGCAGGAACCAGTGAGATGGTCTCATCCCTCCCTATTTCTGTAATCTCCTCCAGCAACAAGAGATCTGCACTCCTTGAATTTTGGCATCTTGAACAGCCCTAATTTTAATCGCTCTATCATTGGTGCCTGTGCCTTCGGTTGCCTAGGCCCCAAACTTTGGAATTCCCTTCACAAGCCTCTTTATTTTCTTTATTCTTTCTGGGATGTGAGCATCACTAGCAAGACCAGTCTTGAGGTGGTGGTGAGCCACCACAGAGATGTTACAGCCCATACTTGCAAAGTGCTCCCTTTAGAGAATAGTTTCAATGAAGTCACTTTTCTTTGGTAGTATAGCAATGATTCTGCCCTGCCAAATTTTGTACAATCTTTGTGGCACAATTCTATTCAGCAGTATTGTTAACCTTTGTATTACAAATCATCCTGCAGTCAACTACTTCTGATATTATGCCACCTACTCACTGTAATTTGCTATTCATCAGCTGCTTTGCTGCCTTACTGATCCGATGCTCAATAACACAAGAACACTCAAGAGCTAGAAAAAGCTGCTCAGCCAAATTGAAGCTTATCCCTGTCAGTCTTGCATCCAACTGCCTTATGGTTTAATTTGCTTTTAGTGCACTAATTGTACACTAAATGACAGTTAATTGTTTCTTTTTCTTAGTACAATATGCAGCTTCAATCAGAGAATGTCCTTGGAGTTGGGTGCTTCAAAATGAATAGGCAACTGAGCGCTGCAGCAATACTGTTGAGCTACTTGTTAAGCTGATAACCAGGTAGTTAATGAGCTCAGACCTGCAAAACTGATCATTCTTCTGGGTAACGTGCATGCCTCTAGTTTTTTTTTGTTCTGATTGGCATGGATAAAGGCGTGAGGAGGCCTATCCAGGATCTCTCACCTTAGTTTATGTCCACAGTAGCAAGCACACTTGTTTCTACATATTAGAAAATGGAAGCATGGGTTGAAATAATTATATGCAGGATTTCCAAGATTGCCAGGATAACCTGCTGAGTACTTCCACTATTTTCTGTTTTAATGACAATGCAATTTAGTCATACCAGTTATATTTCATTACATATTCATGATTTGGGTAAAATTCTTGCTGTTTTGCGGTATAAGTTTGAGAGAAGTGGCAAAGCCTGCAAATGTTCCTGAACTGGCAATAAGCATTAGCCATATCCTGTGCTCCATTCAGAAAGTCATGTTCAAAAATCTCAACCCCTCATCCAAAATTCAACGGCCTTACAGTCTATGCTGTACAAAATCCTGCTCATCCAGCATTCCCTCCCATGCTTTTGAATAAACTAATTAAACTAAATTGGGGAAAACAAGGGACAAAATAAGATGCAGCCCCTTAAAGGACACGGCAAACAGAAAGTCAAATGTTAAAGGACCCTTACAGACATTAAACTAAAATGTGATCAAAGGGGTCCATAAAGCACCCCAGTCGGTGCCCACCGAGCACAGAAGGCCTATATCATGCCGGTAGACACTGCATGCTCCCTCTCCAGTGACACCCGGCTGTGAACGTAGCCACGCAAGAGGGTCAAACAGTAGGGGCAGACGACCCCCTCAGTCACCTGCTGCCTGGACCTGTTAATGGCTAACCTGGCAAGGCCCAGGAGCAGGTTCACGAGGAAGTCCTCCTCCCTCCCCGCCCCTCTGCACTGGTTGTCTGAAGATCAGGAGCGTGGGGCTGAAGTGCAAATAAAACAAAATCAAAAGGCTTTTTAAATAACCAAAATGAGGCACAGTATACAACGTGAAACATAGACATGGTCCACAGACTCCACAAGGCCGCAAAACATACATGCATCTTAGGAGTCCGTGAACCGAGACAACCTATGGTTGTATGGGACTGTTGCATGCAACACCCTCCACCCCAGGTTCCCGATGGTAAGTGTGAGGACTCCTGAATAGAGAGACCTCCACCACTGGACAGCAACAAGGCACACCAGGGCGTGTCCAGATGGCAGGTGAAGGCAAAGAGGTGAAGGTTGCGTAGCAGCAGCCCATACAGGAAGCCCCTCGGCGCCGAGCTAAAGGGCACAGAAGGCATTTCCATGAGGCAGCTCAGGTTGCGGGGCCCCGCTACCCGATGGAGGATTTGAGATTTGGAGCCAATGTGGAATTCCGTCCGAGCAGGGATTCGCTTAGACGGGAGTCCACCGCGCACCTGCGCCTCCTCGAGCCCAGGTATGCAATCAGGACCGAGCACGGCCATCCTAAGGTCTTGAATGGCATCAGCCATGAGCTGGACATCCGCAGACACACAAAGCACCAACTCCTGTGGGATCATCCAAGCCACTCCTCTGCCACCTAGCACGTCCCTGATCCTAGTCAGCCTGGCTAGTGTGTGGAGTAATGCACTTGGGGAGAGCTAACAATGCAAGGGATTACAGTATGAATGGTAGGATTCTGAGGGACCTTAGTGTGCATATCCATGGATCCCTGAAGGTAGCAGGACAGGTAGATAAGGTGGTTAAGAAGGCATATGGGATACTTGCCTTTATTAGCCGAGGCATAGAATACAAGAGCAGGGAGGTTACACTGGAACTGTATAAAACGCTGGTTAGGCCACAACAGGAGTACTGCGTGCAGTTCTGGACACCACATTATAGGAAGGATGTGATTGCGTTGGAGAGGGTGCCTGGGCTGGAAGGTCTGAGCTATGAGGAAAGATTGGATAGGCTGGGGTTGTTTTCCTTGGAGCAACAAAGGTTGAGGGGGTACCTGATAGAGGTGTATAAGATTATGAGGGATATAGGGTGGATAGGAAGACACTTTTTCCATTAGTAGAGGGGTCAATAACCAGGGGGCATAGATTTAAGTTAAGAGGTAGAAGGCTAAGAGGGGAGTTGAGGAGAAATGTTTTCACCCAAAGGGTGGTGGGAGTCTGGAACTCACTGCCTGAAAGGGTTGTTGAGTCAGAAACTCTCGTAACAATTAAGAAGTATTTAGATATTCACTTGCATTGCCATAACCCCCAGGGCTATGGGCCAAATGTTAGAAAATTGGATTAATGTAGTCAGATCTTTGTTGACTGGCACAGACAAAATGGGCCAAATGGCCTCCTTCTATGCTGTAGATGTCTATGAGGCTGCCCCGGCACTCCCCTATGCTAGCCACCTGAAAGGGTGGAGGTGTCCCTCCCTTGCTATCTTACATTATTATCCGGTCCTGCAATGCGTGGAAATTAAAATTCTCATCCTTATGTTTAAATCCCTTCATGGGCCTCAACCCTCAATAGCTCTGTAACGTCCATCAGCCATAAAACACCTAGAACTTGCCATTGTTCTAACTCTGTAATTGTTTGCATCCCCCTTTCTCTTCACCCCACCTTTGGCAGATGTACCTTCAGCTACCTAGGGCCTGATTCAAATTCTTGCAAAATAAATGGGTTTGTAATGAGTTAAAATTCCAACCCTAGCCGCCACATTATGCAATTTTGTCCTGAAGGTAAACCATCCTTCCATCCCCATCTTTTCCTTCCAGTCCCTACTAAGATCGCACTGCTCAGCAAGCTTTTGTGCATCTTTCCTTTTAGGTCCTTCTTCAGCTCAGTAT
The DNA here is from genome assembly GCF_964194155.1 of Cetorhinus maximus. Taxonomy (NCBI): domain Eukaryota; kingdom Metazoa; phylum Chordata; class Chondrichthyes; order Lamniformes; family Cetorhinidae; genus Cetorhinus; species Cetorhinus maximus. Next base: position 151,986,536 of record NC_135880.1, on the reverse strand, counting down.
TCATTTTGCCTGATTATAGGTCTGTGCTATGCCTTGGGATATTTTTCTGCATTAAATGCACTATATAAATGTAAGTTGTTGTGAATTCATCTGCCCTAATACCCTCCTTTTTATGTTTGCAATTTGAATTCTAGTCTGGGAAAGTTAAATGTAATCATGTCATGCTAATAGCAGGTTAAGTATCAGCATTAGCAGTAAAAGTACCAGTTGTATTAGAAGTGACATGCTGCGCCTGAACACACACTCACTAACGCAACACTAATTTCAGTTTTTTCGGGTCTGCCTCCTCAAGAGTTGAAATAGAAACAACACCATAGATTTGGGATCAATGTAAATACCTAACCTAGGTATAATCTGAAGGTATTTGTAGCATATGTGCTTTTTAAAAATTCATTCATGGGATATGGATGTCGCTGGCTATGCCAGCATTTATTGCCCATCCCTAATTGCCCTTGAGAAGGTGATGGTGAGCTGCCTTCTTGAATCGCTGCAGTCCATGTGGCGTAGGTACACCCACAGTGCTGTTAAGAAAGAAATTCTGGGATTTTGACTCAGCGACAATGAAAGAACAGCAATATATTTCCAAGCCAGGACAGTGAGGGCTTGGAGGGGAACTTCAAGGTGTTTGTGTTCCCATGCAACTGCTGCCCTTGTCCTTCTCGATGGTAGTGGTCATGGGTTAGGAAGGTGCTGTCTAAGGAGCCTTGGTACGTTCCTAAAGTGCATCATATAGATGGTACACACTGCTGTCACTGTGCGTCAGAGGTGGAGGGAGTGAATGTTAATGGAAGGGGTGCCAATCAAGCAGGCTACTTTGTCCTGGATGGTGTCAAGCTTCTTGAGTGTTGTTGGAGCTGCACATATCCAGGCAAGTGGTGAGTATTCCATCACACTCCTGACATGTGCCTTGTAGATGGTATACAGACTTAGGGGAGTCAGGAGGTGAGTTACTCATTGCAGGATTCCTAGCCTCTGACCTGCTCTTGTAGCTACTGTATTTATATGGCTAGTCCAGTTCAGTTCCTGGTCAATGGTCACCCCCAGGATGTTGATAGTGGGGGATTCAGCGATGCTAATGCCATTGAATGTCAAGGGCGATGGTTAGATTCTCACTTGTTTTAGATAGTCATTGCCCGGCACTTGTGTGGCACGGATGTTACTTGCCACTTGTCACCCAAGCCCGGATATTGGCCAGGTCCTGCTGCATTTGGGCATGGATTACTTCAGTATCTGAGGAGTCGTGAATGTGCAATCATCAATAAATATCCCCACTTCTGACCTTATGATAGAAGGAAGGTCATCGATGAAGCAGCTAAAGGTGGTTGAGCCGAGGATACTACCCTGATGAACTCCTGCAGGGAGTTCTGGAACTGAGGTGACTGACCTCCAACAACCACAACCATCTTCCTTTGTGCTAGGTATGACTCCAACCAGTGGAGAGTTTTCCCCCCTAATTCCCATCGACTCCAGTTTTGCTAAAGTTCCTTGATGCCACATTCGGTCAAATGCAGCCTTGATGTCAAGGGCAGTTACTCTCACCTCACCTCGGGAGTTCAGCTCTTTTGTCCATGTTTGAACCAAGGCTCTGAGGTCGGGAGCTGAGTGATCCTGGCGTAACCCAAGCTGAGCGTCAGAGAGCAGGTCATTGCTAAGCAAATGCCATTTGATATTACATTTGGTGACCCTTCACTTTACTGATGATCGAGAGTAGACTGATGGAGCAGTAGTTGGCCGGGTTGAATTTGTCCTACGTTTTGTGGATGGGATATACCTGGGCAATTTTCCACATTGCCGGGCAGATGATAGTGTTGTAACTGTACTGGAACAGCTTGGCTAGGGGCACGGCAAGTTCTGGAGCACAAGTCTTCAGTACTATCGCCGGATTATTGTCAGGGCCCATAGACTTTGCAGTATCCAATGCCTTCAGCTATTTCTTGATATCAAGTGGACTGAATTCAATTGGCTGAAGACAGACATCTGTGATGCTGGGGACCCCCAGAGGAGGCCAAGATGGGGTGAATTCCAGTGATAACAGGACAGAAATTACATTGTGGAAAATAATAGAGATTATTTTATAATTTCCTGCTGCTTTACTCACTAGCTGCATATAACAGGAAGTGGTGCTGTTCTGTACCTTTCCTGCCACATCCCTTTGGTAGTGGCGCAATCAGGAACTGCACAGAGTTCTCCAAATATGGTGGAATAAAGCAGCACATTATAAAGCCTCGGTACTTGAAGAGTTGAAGTACTTGCTTCTGATGATGTATTTCAACATTGATTTTCCACTGTAATCAAGACTGGAAGATACAAGTTTACAAAATAAGCCTCTAATGTTCCTCTTAGTCTTTCTATACTATACTTTTCATTGCACATCTATATTGTGTATTCCTTCTGCCAGTAAACATTGCATTATTCCAAAAGGTACTGCTTCCTGATTGAATATTCTTGATACAAAGACTTGAGTTGATCCGCCACTATATGATTAGCTCATTTGTTAGCATTCTTGTCTCTTGAGTTGAAAGGTTCTAGGTGCAAGCCTCACTATAGATCTTAACATGTAGGGCCCAAAATAGGTTACAATCAAGCCTGTAATTTATATCTTATTTCAGTACAGTATAGAGGTAGTGCCGCACTGTCCGATGTGCCATTTTTGCTAAGCCATTAAACTGAGGCCTGACTTCAAAGATGTCAGAGCAATATTCAAATAAATAACACCAGTATCCAATTTTTTGGTAATTCACCTCACTTGCTATTTGTGGCACCTTGCTGTGCACAAATTGGCTATCAGGTTTATCTGCATAATAAAAGTAACTGCAATTCACAGATAACCCATTGGCATTATAGCACAATGACACATACCAAAATGTGATTAGCAAGTTAGTATTTTTTCCCACCAACCAGATTAGTTCCCTCAATGGTTCTGACATCCCATGTTTTATATTGACAAACATTACCTCAGTTAGTATCATGATTGATGTTTGACTTTCTACCAAAATGCTAAGCCAAGAATTACGAAGCATGAAATAGCTTTCATATTATACATTTGTTATAATTACAATTCAAATTGTAAACTAACTGTAGCTCTGAACAATGAGTTTATTGTAAATAAGCTATTTTATTGCACACATGGGATAATATTGACAGGGTAATGGAATGATTTTTTCTTTATAAGAATGACATCACATTGGAGGTGCTATTCTCATTTTCGTTTCATGAGTGAAAATGACATTAAACTGATGTGATATATTTGATTGAAATATAGTAGCATGTTTTTTAAAAATCTTGCACATACAGTTCAGGGAAATATCCTTTTGGACTAACAAACAAAAGTTACACAGACTTTTAAACTTCATAAGGATGTTATGCTTCAGTTATACGGGGCATTGATGAGACCGCATCTTGAATAGTGGAAGCAGGGTCTTTGAATATTTTTATGGCAGAGCTAGACAGATTCTTGATTAACCAGGGGGTGAAATGATGTCAGGTTAGGCGGGAGATTACAAATTGAATGGTGGAGCAGGCTTGAGGGGCCGAGTGGCCTACTCCTGATGCATGTTCATAATACTGTGAGCAGTTTTGGTCTCCTTATTCAAGGAAGGATGCAAATGCGTTGGAGGTGGTTCAGAGGAGGTTTACTGGATTGATACCTGGAATGACCAGGTTGTCTTATAAGGATAAATTGGACAGGCTTAGCTTGTTTCCACTGGAGTTTAGAAGAGTGAGGGGTGACTTGAATGAAGTATATAAGAGCCTGAATGGTCTTGACAAGGTAGACATGGAAAGGATGTTTCCTCTTGTGGGTGAGTCCAGAACTAGAGGGCACAGTTTTTTAAACCTAGGGGTTGCCCTGATAAGACATCGATCAGGGGAATTGTTTTCTCTCAGAGGGTTGTGCGACTTAGGAACTCCCTGCTTCAGAAGGCAGGGCAAGCGGGGTCACTGAATATTTTTAAAGCAGAGATAGATAGGTTGTCATTAGGCAAGGGAATCAAAGGTTATCAGGGATAGATAGGAATGTAGAACTTGAAACATAAACATATCAGCCATGATCATATTGAATGGAAGAGCAGGCTCAAGGGACAAATGGCCTATTTCTGCTCCTATTTTGTATGTTTGTATGTTGGTACAACATCCTTTGGTTCCGTCCAGCAATCAAAATTTATTTTTCTTTTTGCTTGAGGCATCTGACACATCATTCTGCAGCCAAGAGAAAGGTTCATTGACTTCCTCCTCTGCCTCCGATATCGGTGAGGAGCTGAATGTCAGACTTTGGCTCATTCTTCAATTTCCTCTCCTTATATTTAGCAGAATATTGACCTCCATCCCATCGAATCATAGGAACTTACAGCACAGTAGGAGACAATTTCACTTGATTTTTGCCTATTTTGGTACTTTGAAAGAGTTGTCATGTTTGGACCCAACCCCTGCTTTTTTGCCTGCAAGTTCCTCATTCTCAAGAATCTGTCCAACTCATTTTTTAAATTATTTATCTAATCAGCTTGCAGCACCTTTTCATGTGGAGTGTTTCAGATCCTGACAGCTCTGAGTGATAAAAATTATCCTTATCTCCCGTCTAGATCTTATGTCAATGTATGTAAATCCAAGACAATTGGTTATTTACCCATTCACCAGAGTGAATAGTTTTTCTCTATTTACTCCATCAAAATCTCCCATCATCTTGAAAATCTCTATTAGGTCACCTCTTAACCTTCTTTGTTCCAAGGAGAATAGTCCTAACTTTTCCAACCTCTGCTCCTAATTAAGTCCTTTAACCTTTCTAATAGCCTGGTTACCTTTCTAAGCCTTTTGCATTTTTTTTTGAAGTGCAGTGCCCAGAATTGTCCACAATATCCCAGTTAGGGCCTAACCAGTGATTTATAAAGTTCTAGTATGATCTCTTTGCTTCTGATTCTATGCCTCTATTTATTAACCCAAGTAACCCATTTTTTTTTTTTTACATCATTTTATCAACCTATCTTGCCACTTGGAAGGATTTGTATATATAGACACCAAGGTCTCTCTACTCATCTACACTTTTCAAAGTCATGCTGTTTATAATGCCTTGTGCTGTCTTTCCATATTTGTCCTCGCGAAGTGCATCACTTCATACTTCTCCACATTGAACTCCATCTGCCATGCTTCTGCCCATTTCATCGTCCTGTCTATGTCTTCCTGACATCTACAACTACACTTATCACTACTTACTAATGTTGTCAACTTTATAATGCTGCTCCCTACACCCGAGTACAGCTTGCGTATAAACATTGAAAAGAGTAATGAATCCAAAACTGAGCTTTGGGGAATATCACTGTTAACCACCTCCCTATTTCTGAAAAATATACATCATACATCCACTGCTTCCTGTTACTGAACAAACTTCATGTCTATTCCCTTTATTTCCATGGGCTTCTTCTTAACAAGCCTCCTCTGTGACTTTTCATCAAATGCCTTCCAAAAGTTCATATATAAACTATCTATGGTACTACCTTGATCAACCTACTCTGTTGAGTCATCAGAGATTTCAATCAAGTTAGTCAGATTGAAGAATAACTGCTATTGGGAAGCAACCATGAGGGCAATGGCATGTCACTTTGTAGCCTGGTACATTGACTTCCCAACATACTGTGCTATCAAATCACTCCTCTAAATGGTTTGTAGAATAAAGGGACTATCTGTCTGGTTCAGGGGCCTGAGAGAAGATTTGAATGGTCAGCAACCAAAGTAATGGAAGCAATGGATCAATAAATCATTCCACAAATTCTTTGACTGCTACAGCTCTGTTTGTGCCAGGAACATAAGAACATGGGAGCAGGAGTAGGCCATTAGGCCCTTCAAGCCTGCTCTGCAATTTAGCCAGACCATGGCTGATCTTCTACCATAACGCTAACTTCCCACACTATCCCCGTATCCCTTAATGTCATTGGTATCTAGAAATCTATCGACCTCTGCTTTGATCCTACTCAATGACTGAGCCTCCACAGCCCTCTGGGGTAGAGAATTCCAAAGAGTTACCACTCCCTGAATGAAGAAATTCCTCCCCATCTCAGTCTTGAATGGCCTACCTCTTATCCTGAGACTGTGTCTCGTGGTTCTAGACCCCTAACGGGGGAAAGCATTCTTCCTGCATTTACCCTGTCGAGCCCTGTAAGAATTTTGTACACTTCAATGGGATAACCTCTCAGTCTTCTAAACACTAGAGAATACAGGTCCACTCTCCTCAATCTTTCCTCATAGGACAATCCTGTCATCTCCAGGATTAGCCTGGTGAACCTTTGTTGCACTCCCCCTATAACCAGTGTATCCTTCCTTAGGTAACGAGACCAAAACTGCACACAATACTCCAATTGTGGTCTCACCAAGGTTCTATACAACTGCAGCAAGACATCCTTATTCCTGTACTCAAATGCTCTTGCAGTAAAGGCTAATATACTATTTGCCTTTCTAATTGCTTTTTGCACCTGCATGTTAGCTTTCAGCAATTAATGAACAAGAACACTCAGGCCCCTTTGGATATCAACATTTCCCAATCTCTCCCCATTTCAGAAATACTCTGCATTTCTGTTTTCCCTGCCAAAGTGATAACTACATTTTTCCACATTATATTCCATCTGTCATGTTCTTGCCCACCCACTTAGCCTGTCTAAATCTCCTTGAAGCCTCTTTGCATCCTCCTCACAACTCATATTCCCACTAAGTTTTGTGTCACCAGCAAATTTGGAAATATTACACTTGGTCCTCACATCCAAATTATTGATATAGATTGTGAATAGCAGGGGCCCAAACACTGATCCTTGCGGTACCCTACAAGTCACAGCCTCCCAATCAGAGAATGATCCCTTTATCCCTACTCTATTTCCTGACCGTTAACCAATCCTCAATCCATGCCAGTATATTTCCCCCAATCCCATGAGCCCAAATTTTGCTTACTAATCTCCTGTGTGGCACCATATCGAAAGCCTTCTGAAAATCCACATCCACTGGTACTCCTTTATCTATTCTGCTAGTAACATTCTCAAGAAGCTCCAACAGGTTTGTCAAACATGATTTCTCTTTCATAAATCCATGTTGACACTGCCCATTCATACCATTATTTTCTAAATGCCCAGTTATCACATCATTAGAATAGATTCTAGCATTTCCCCTACTACTGATTTCAGGCTCACAGGTCTGTAGTTCCCCGTTTTCTCTCTCCCTCATTTCTTAAAGGTGGGGTCATATTTGCTACCTGCAAATCTGCAGGCACCATTCCAGAATCTATAGAATTTTGAAAGATGATCACCAATGCAGCCATGATCTCTACAGCCACCTCTTTCAACACTCGGGGATGTAGATCATCAAGTCCAGGAGATTTATTAACTTTAAGTCTGGGGTTGCAAGCATTAAGAAGTGTGTGCCCGGCTGCATTTTAAATATGGTGCCCGGCGTGATGAAGCGGCGAGGTAAAAGTGTGATGGGCCAATTGGAGGCCACCTGCCAGCAATCTGGCATGTTTCCCATGACTGCATAATTGTCGAGGCAGGAAGGGGATGATCTGGCGTGAAAACTCACTCCAACAGAGGGCGGTAGTGAGAAGTGACTGAGAAGCATTCTGGGAGAAGTCAGCGCAGTCACCGCAACTCAGAAGGGGATCGAGGAGAAGGACCCTTGCCCGCAGTAGGAGGAAGAGCATCCAACAGAGGGCGGCAGTGAGAAGTGACTGAGAAGTATTCTGGGAGAAGTCAGCGCAGTCACCGCAACTCAGAAGGGGATCGAGGAGAAGGACCCTTGCCCGCAGTAGGAGGAAGAGCATCCAACAGAGGGCGGCAGTGAGAAGTGACTGAAAAGCATTCTGGGAGAAGTCAGCGCAGTCACCGCAACTCAGAAGGGGATCGAGGAGAAGGACCCTTGCCCTCAACAGGAGGAAGAGCATCCAACAGAGGGCGGCCGTGAGAAGTGACTGAGAAGCATTTTGGGAGAAGTCAGCGCAGTCACCGCAACTCAGAAGGGGATCGAGGAGAAGGACCCTTGCCCTCAGCAGGAGGAAGAGCATCCAACAGAGGGCGGCCGTGAGAAGTGACTGAGAAGCATTTTGGGAGAAGTCAGCGCAGTCACCGCAACTCAGAAGGGAATCGAGGAGGACCCACTGTCAAAGAACATTACTGTAGTGTTTCCATCCCTCCCTCCTCCTCAAACCAAAAAAAAGAGAGGGAGAGACAGTACCTTCAGGAGTGCATCAGACCTGCAAGGAACACTCTTCTGAAGGTAGATTTTTAAAAAAGTAGCTGATTGGTGAGTAAATCCTGGTGAGTTTTTTTCTCTCAATCAATTAAAGTAATTTATTGCTTAATACTAAGGACGGAGCTAAAAAAAAGCATAGAGTAGTACTGTACAAGTATAATTAGTCACGAAACAAGATTCCTATCTAACATAAATAAGGCCCCGAGCAACGTATTTTTTAAGGAAGTAAGTAGCTTAATCGAGAGGGCTGACATGGCAGGAGAGCTCAGTCCTGTGATATGCTCCTCCTGCAGGATTTGGGAAATGAGGGACACTTCCAGCGTTCCTGGTGACCATGTGTGCGGAAGGTGTGTCCAAATGCAGCTTCTAGCTAACTGGGTTTCGGAACTGGAGCTGCGGGTGGACTCGTTATGGAGCATCCATGATGCTGAGCAAGTCGTAGATAGCACATTTAGCGAGGTAGTCACACCGCAGGTGAAGATTACACAGGCAGAAAGGGAATGGGTGACCATCAGGAACAGTAAAAGACTCAGGAAGGTAGTGCAGGAGTGCCTTGTGATCATCCCCCTAACAGATAGTTAGGGAAACAGACAGATGCTTCTGTGGCCGAATACGTGAATCAAGGATGGTATGTTGCCTTCCTGGTGCCAGGGTCCAGGATGTCACGGAGCGGCTGCAGGTCATTCTGGGGAGGGAATGTAAACACCCAGGCAGAGCTGGGACCAGTGTCCTTGCGGGGGCTTTTGCTAGTTCTGTTGGGGAGTATTTAAACTAGTGTGGCAGGGGGATGGGATCCCAGGAGTAAGATCAGATAGGTCAGATTCAGATCAGAAAAATGGAGGTAGAACATTAGCTAGGGATGTTGTGATAGATATGGAGTTACAGGAGAAGCAAAGTTTACAAAGTGTCCAGCAAGGGAAATTGACTGGGTTAAACTGTTTATACTTCAATGCAAGGAGTATTACAAACAAGGTAGATGAGTTAAGGGCACAGGTAGACACATGGCCGCAGGATGTCATTGCTATAACGGAGACCTGGCTAAAGGAGGGACAAAACTGGCAGCTTAATATCCCTGGTTATAGAGTCTTCAGACACAATAGAGTAGGAGATAAAAAAGGAGGGTGGGTAGCACAAATGGTTAAAGAATCAATTCCAGTTGTGAGAACAGATGATATACTAAATGGGTCAACAAACGAGGCTTTATGGATTGAGCTTAGAAATATAAAAGGGGTAGTTACACTACTGGGAGTATACTACAGACCCCCAAATAGTGAAAGGGAGATAGAAGAACAAATATGTAGGCAAATTTCTGCTTGTAAGAACAAAAGGGCAATAATAGTAGGAGACTTCAACTATCTTAATATCAACTGGGATTCAAACAATATAAGGGGCACTGAGGGAGAAAAATTCATGCAGTGTGTCCAGAGAAATTAATTCAACCAATTAGTGACAAACCCAATGAGAGGAGATGCAATTCTAGACCTAGTCTTGGGGAACGAAAAAGGGCAAGTGGGTGAAGTGACAGTTGGCGACCATATCGGGGACAGTGATCACAATTCAGTTAGATTTAGCATTACCATGGAAAAGGACAGGGATAAGACAGGAGTAAAAGTCTTGAACTGGGGGAAGGCAAATTTTGCAGAAATGAGAAGGGACTTGGCTGAGGTGGACTGGACAGCGCTGCTGGAGTATAAAACACTGGAAAACTAGTGGGAAGCACTAAAAAGCGAGGTCCTAATTGTACAAAGTAGACATGTCCCCTATAAATATAAGAGTGGTACTGCCAAATCTGGACCCCCTTGGTTGTCTAGAGCAATACACAGGAAGATCAAACAGAAAAAAGCATACAATAGGCACAAAGAACTAAGCACTGCAGATAGCTTAGATGAATATAGGAAGTGCAGGGACGAAGTAAAAAAGGAAAGAAGGAAATCAAAGAGAGGGCATGAAAAAAGATTAGCAAGTAAAGTTAAAGATAACCCAAAGATGTAGTACCAATACATTAATGCTAAAAGGTTAGCTAAGGAAAAAGTGGGACCTATCAGAGATGAAGATGGAAACTTCTGTGTAGATGCAGAGGCGATGGGAAGGGTTTTGAATGTATATTTTGTCTCAGTGTTTATAAAGGAAAGGGAGGATGTAGATATAGTAGTCCAGGAGGAACACTGCGAGATGTTGGACGGGATAGTCATAAAGAGAGAGGAAGTACTCGAAGGGTTGAAATCCTTGAAAGTTGATAAGTCACCATGCCAGATGGATTGTTTCCAAGGCTGCTGAAGGAAGTCAGGGAGGAGATAGCAGATGCTCTGAGGATGATTTTCCAATCTTCACTAGATACAGGAGAGATACTGGAGAAATGCAAACGTAGTTCCATTGTTTAAAAAGGGGTCAAAGGAAATGCCAAACAATTCGAGGCCAGTTAGTCTTACATCAGTGGTGAGCAAATTAGTAGAATCAATCCTGAGAGATAGGATTAACTGTCATGTGGAAAGGCATGGACTAGTCAGGGATGATCAGCATGGATTTGTTAAAGGAAGGTCTTGCCCCACAAATTTGATTGAATTCTTTGAGGAAGTGACAAGAAGGGTTGATGAAGATAGTGCAGTGGATGTTGTATACATGGATTTTAGCAAGGCATTTGACAAGGTCCCACATGGCAGATTGGTCAGGAAAGTAAAAGCCCATGGGATTCAGGGTAATGTTGCAAACTAGATAAAAGGTTGGCTTTGTAACAGGAAACACAGGGTAATGGTCGATGGATGCCCTTGCGAATGGAAAGTTGTCTCAAGTGGTGTTCCACAGGGCTCGGTGTTGGGAGCCTTGCTTGTTATATACTAATAATTTGGACGTGAACGTGGGGGGCAGGATTGGGAAATTTGCAGATGACACAAAGATTGGCCGAGTAGTGGATAGTGTAGAAGACAGCCATAATCTCCTAAATGATATAGATGGGTTGGTGGAGTGGGCAGTAAAGTGGCAGTTGGATTTTGACATAGGGAAGTGTGAGGTCATACATTTAGGGAGGTCAAACAGTTACAGGGATTACACAATAAATGGGAATATACTAAGAGGGGTAGATGCAGTGAGAGATCTTGGTGGAGAAGTACACAGGTCCCTGAAGGCAGCAGTTCAAGTAGACAAGGTTGTAAAGAAGGCATATGGAATGCTCTCCTTCATTGGCAGAGGTATAGAATATAAAAGTAAGGATATAATGTTGGAATTGTATAAAACACTGGTGAGGCCACAACTGGAGTATTATGTGCAGTGCTGGGCACCACATTACAGGAAGGATGTAATAACTCTGGAGAGAGTGCAGAGGAGGTTTACAAGAATGTTGCCAGGGTTAGAAAAGAGTAGCTACGAGGAGAGATTGGATAGGTTGAGGTTGTTTTCCTTAGAACAAAGAAGGCGGAGAGGTGACTTGATTGAGGTGTACAACACTATGAGGGGAATCAATAGAGTGGACAGGATAAAATTATTTCCCTTGGTGAAGAATTCTAGAACCAGGGGACATAGATTCAAGATAAGTGGCAGAAGGTGTAGGGGGAAATGAGGAAGAATTTTTTATGCAGAGGGTAGTGGGTGTCTGGAATTCGCTGCCCAAGATGGTGGTAGAGGCAGAAACTCTAAACTCTTAAAAAGTACCTGGATCTGCACCTTAAGTGCTGTAAGCTGCAGGGCTATGGGTCGGGAGCAGGAAGGTGGGATTAGAAAGGGCACCTGGGTGTCCTCGGGCTGGCATGGACAAGATGGGCCAAATGGCCTCCTTCTATGCTGTAACTTTTCTATGGTTCTAAGATATATCTGATACTCTTAACATTCAGGTTAAATATGAGGTACATGTGAATTAACAGACAAACTGGTCAAACATACCATACTACAGAACAAAAACAGAATTATCTGGAAAAACTCAGCAAGTCTGGCAGCATCGGCGGAGAAGAAATCAGTTAACGTTTCGAGCCTTCATGGTCCTTCGGCAGAACTGCAGCATAGTTTCAACAAGGGAGAAATATAAATTGGTTTAAGGTGGGTGGCGGGGGGGGCGGGAAGAGACACATTGAGGGTGTGGTGTGAGCAGATAATCAAAAGATGTCACAGACAAAAGGGTCAAAGAGGTGTTGAAGGTGGTGGTCTTTGTCTGAGAAAAGTGCTAATTAAGAATGGAAAACAGGATCTTCAAAGTACAGCTCTAGTGGGGGTGGGGTGGAAAGACTAAAGGTTTTAGTTTTAGATTTAAAAATAATGGAAATAGGTGGGGAAAGAAGAATCTATATAAATTATTGAAAAAAAAAGCGGGTGGGGGGGGAAAAGAAACGGGGTGGGGATGGGGGGAGGGGGAGTTTAAGATCTAAAGTTGTTGAATTCAATATTCAGCCCAGAGGGCTGTAAAGTGCCTAGTCGGAAGATGAGGTGCTGTTCCTCCAGTTTGCGTTGGGCTTCACTGGAACAATGCAGCAAGCCAAGGACAGACATGTTGGCAAGAGAACAGGGTGGAGTGTTAAAATGGCAAGCGACAGGGAGGTTTGGGTCTTTCTTGCGGACAGACCGCAGGTGTTCTGCAAAACGGTCGCCCAGTTTGCGTTTGGTCTCTCCAATGTAGAGGAGACCGCATTGGGAGCAACGAATGCAGTAGACTAAGTTAGGGGAAATGCAAGTGAAATGCTGCTTCACTTGAAAGGAGTGTTTGGGCCCTTGGACGGTGAGGAGAGAGGAAGTGAAGGGGCAGGTGTTGCATCTTCTGCGAGGGCATGGGGAGGTGCCATAAGTGGGGGTTGAGGAGTAGGGGGTGATGGAGGAGTGGACCAGGGTGTCCCGGAGGGAACGATCCCTGCGGAATGCCGTCAAGGGGGGTGAAGGGAAGATGTGTTTGGTGGTGGCATCATGCTGGAGTTGGCGGAAATGGCGGAGGATGATCCTTTGAATGCGGAGGCTGGTGGGGTGATAAGTGAGGACAAGGGGGACCCTATCATGTTTCTGGGAAGGAGGAGAAGGCGTGAGGGAGGATGCGCGGGATATGGGCCGGACACGGTTGAGGGCCCTGTCAACGACCGTGGATGGAAAACCTCGGTTAAGGAAGAAGGAGGACATGTCAGAGGAGCTGTTTTTGAAGGTAGCGTCATCAGAACAGATGCGACGGAGGCGAAGGAACTGAGAGAATGGGATGGAGTCTTTACAGGAAGCGGGGTGTGAGGAGCTGTAGTCGAGGTAGCTGTGGGAGTCGGTAGGCTTGTAATGGATATTGGTGGACAGTCTATCATCAGAAATTGAGACAGAGAGGTCAAGGAAGGGAAGAGAAGTGTCAGAGATGGACCATGTGAAGATGATGGAGGGGTGGAGATTGGAAGCAAAATTAATAAATTTTTCCAGGTCCCGACGAGAGCATGAAGCAGCACCGAAGTAATCATCGATGTACCGGAGAAAGAGTTGTGGGAGGGGGCCGGAGTAGGACTGGAACAAGGAATGTTCCACATACCCCATAAAGAGACAGGCATAGCTGGGGCCCATGCGGGTACCCATAGCCACACCTTTTATTTGGAGGAAGTGAGAGGAGTTAAAGGAGAAATTGTTCAGTTCTCACACACTAGATTATTACCAGGAATGGGTGCGTTGTCTTATGAGGAAAGGACAGACAGGCTAGGCTTGTATCTACTGGAATTTAGAAGAGTAAGAGGCAACTTGATTGAAACCTTTAAGATCCTGAGGGGCCTTGACAGGGTGGATGTGGAGAGGATGTTTCCTCTTGTGGGAGAATCTAGAACTAGGGGTCACTGTTTAAAAATAAGGGGTCGCTCATTTAAGAGAGTTGAGGAGGAATTTTTTCTCTCAGAGGTATTGAGTCTTGGAACTCTCTTCCTCAAAAGGCAGTGGAAGCAGAGTCTTTGGATATTTTTAAGGTAGAGCTACATAGATTCTTGCTTAACAAGAGGGTGAAAGGTTATCGGGGGTAGGCAGGAATGTGGAGTTGAGGTTACATTCAGATCGGCCATGATCTTATTGAATGGCAGGGAAGGCTCGAAGTGCTGACTGGCCTACTCCTGCTCCTAATTCGAATGTTCATATGTTCTTATGTAGGCCCAGGGCCTGGAGGGCCCCAACTTGCTTTGGGCCTCCTGCTCTGGGGCAGGTGGATCCTCCTCGGCTTGAGCAGCTGAAGCTGATGGGGTCACAGACCGAGGGAATCGGGAACAGCTGGACAGTCTTGAAGTCTCCTGGCGAATGGCCCTGGGATGTCTGGCAGATGCTGTCTACCCTTTGGGTACGCAAGAGCCCCTGCCTGTTTCCTTGAGGAATAGAAGCACTTGGAGGGAGATCCGTGTGCCTCGTCTTCCTCTTGCCTAGCCACTGATGGGTCCAACCTCTGCCTAGAGTGATGGAGTGCAGGCCCATGCACAAATCTAGCAGAAACTGTGGTCTCCTAGCAGGCAGCCATGGAGACCTCAATGCGCTCACATGCTGGAGCCACAACATCAGAGAGAACGGACTGCTCCATCCTTTGTTCTAGTCTGGGGACTGCCTCTGCAAGCTCTGCCTGGTGTTCCCCTGCCTGCCTTTGCATCACCAGCATGTGCGCAATGGTCAAATAAGAGACGCATCATCTGACTCAGACTCAGCAGGGGCATGATCCCCAGCAGTCCTCTGAGTGCCAGAGACATGGGCCGTCGCTGCCTCCGACTGCTGGGGAGAAGTGTCCACGAGGTGTTCTCCAGATAGTGAGCCCAAGCCTAATCTAGATCTAGGACCCACCAATGCGTGTTCCTCTGCTGGTGGAGGGTGCAGGTTAACGCAGGAACAGCTCGACATCTAGTGGGTCCTCAGCATCATCATCTGAGGTGGGGCAGGCTGGAGGTTTGTCTTGGCCTGCTCCTGCTGGTGCTTGGAAGAGACAGGAGAAAGAATCAGTCCCTAAGGCGGCAGAATTCAGCATTACCTTTAACTCACTGTGAAAGTCATGATGTGTTTGACTAATGGAGGGTTCATCCATAATGCTTTGATGTGGGAGGTCGATCTCGCCTTCGCCACATGAGCAAACCCTGTTGTCCCCTGCCAACTCAGCTGCCTCCTCCTTGAGGGGAGTCAGCTCCTGTATTTTGGGGGTTCCCTCATTGGTCTGGGATCCCTCCCTCTTGTTGTAGACCAGCTTTGCTTGCGTGAGGACAGATGGAATGGAATGTGATGAGAACAGGCAGAAGAGAAGCTGGGAAACATGCATGGCTGCTGTGTATACTGTGCCCTCCCCAGTAAGGGCAGAAGATGTTGTTTGTGCAGGGTGAATCATGAGATGGTTGCGATGTTAAAGTGTATAGGAGACATTCAGTGCAGAACTCCCTCTGCTAATAGTGTTTGAGGTCCCTGTGGGCTGTAACCCTTAGAGTGCCTGATACCCTTATGAGAATGTGAGTCTGGAGTGAGTAGAAGATTGACTTACTCTGGAGAAACGGATGAAGGCATTCATTGTTTTCCTGCACTGCAGGGTGTTTCTTTTCTGTGTGCTGTGGGCGCAGACCTCCCTGGCAACCTCCTCCCAGGCCAGTGAGGTCAGGCTGATCACCCTCCTGCTTCCATCCCTTGGGAAGAGTTCATCTCGGAACTCACGGATAGCCTGGAGCAGAGTCACCAGGGAGCTGTAGCTGAGTCGAGGTGCAGTTCGCTTGCTTCTCCTGGAGGACATGTTGCACAACCACACCACGTAGCTGGCCTGTAGAGAGTGAATGTGTGCTTAGGTGCTGCTTAAACATGGCACCAGGAATTTCGACCTTATGAAGTAATGGCAGGCGGACAAATCAGTTCCTACCCACCACATGATTCAGCGAGCAGCTGGCCTATGCATAATTAATCAGCTTTCAAGCAGAAGGCAGGGCATGAGAAAGCACCCCATCGATCAGCAGCAAGCTTACCGACTACCCTGCCTGCCACCACACTTACTCTGCAAAATGGAAACTTCTGCCCACAGTCTATGGTGGAGACTTCATCACAAAGATGACAGGCAAGTTTCCTTATTAAGCTTGGTGAATTGGTGATCATGGTATTCATGGTAAGGACTTCTTTTCTGTTGAGAAAATGGGGGCAGATCCATGCTGTCAATAATACCCTTCATTTTAGGAAATGCAGCAAGTTGATAAATGTGTTGGAATTTCCAAAGTTGTTGGTCACCAACTGTTTTATGTATGAAGACAACGGCCTTCATCAGCGCTTGTCTCTGTGAGAGGCTTTATTGAACTGCCTTAAGATGTCTCCAGAGGCTGCCTCCTGGCATAGTCACATGACTATGACAGAAAGTCAGATGTGACAATCAGACTGTTACATTTCAAAATCCAAACATCCTCCTTTTCATATCGAACAAAAGATACATCCCCCTTTTCCTAGTGAACAAAAGACACCTTTGCATGCACGATCCTGTGTGACTGAGAGTTACCAAAGTTATGCACTCTACCCAGTGTTCTCATACATTAACCACCGTCTGTTCTATTAGTCAGTCGCTGCACATGCATTGCACACATATGGCGGAATCATTCCAGATTCGCACTAAGTGCGATAGCGGGCGGGAAAAACAATGTTTTACCCGCCGGCCGCAATGGCGGCTAGTCATGCCGTATTGTCCCAAGCCCGCCGCATTAATTATGCATTCCCAGGAAACACAAGGTTTCGATGGCAGCTGGGCTCGCATTCACCCGCAACGCCATCACCTTCATCACGCTGAGCGCCATAGTGCAGCACACACCCCTCAGTACTTCTAGCCCAGGGCTGCTGCACGGAAAACATGGCCCCGAGAGGCAAAAGAACTGCAGCCCCCAGGTTCAATGATGTGCCCCTTGAGTGCCTTTTGGATGCAGTGGAGACCCACCGTGATGTCCTCTACCCTCGCTCTGGCCACAGGATGGGCAGTAACATCACCAATCTGCTTGGTCAGTGCCAACACCCTGCAAAAGAGGACAGCCACCCAGTGCTGCAAAGAGAATGAATGATCTCCTTCGTTCAGCCAGGCAAAGTCACTATTCTCATCGCTCTCAACTCAGACACTCACAAACCCATCACACATCCACAGGCCCCTCACTCACTGCCAGTTCAAGGGACATCACCATTCGCTCTCTCACAAACATCTTCATTGTCCTCATCCAGTCCATGGGACCTCTCACCACTCTCACAGGCCAGGTATACTTATCATCTGGCCTTGCAGGCATCCTGCTTCCACTCTCTCCATCTGTATTCATGCAGGACAAGCTGGCACACAACAAGAGAGAGAGGTCGCAGACTGGTGGAGGAATGCCTGAAATCAAGGTCCTCATGGATTTTGAAAACAGAGCCATCCAGCTGGCCGGTGATGATCCGGACCATTCCTGTGCTGACGGTGAGGTTGGGTGTGCTCTACCCAGTGAGGATCCAACAGTGCAACATCCATCAGACAACCATGCTGTGGGTGGTGTGTCCTGTTTCACAGGCCACTGCCACACACTAATATTCTCTCCTTGCTTTCACAAGTACATCTGGGAAACAGCAGACGGAGTCCACGAGCCAGGGCCTCCAATCAAGCCCCGAAGAAACCTATGAAAAGGAATCTGAAGGCACCCTCCTTGAAGTCCTGTCACAGCGCTCACCCACACTCTCTACCAGTGCAAGTGTATCTGTGGGACCTAGCTTTAGAGTAGCCTCGGAATCACAACCTGGTGAGCAGATCGCATTTTCTGATCCACAGCAGGCAGCGACAGAGGCTTCCCAGGTGTCCGGCATTCAGAGGACAGCTGGAGGCCAGAAATTTGCTGAGTCCGAGTGAGATGACGAGCCTCTGGACTTGGTCATGTCACAGTTGCTGGAGCTGCAAAGGCAAGCTCGGGAACATCAGGAAGGGATGCTCGCAGCACTCCTCAGATTGCAAGGCACGATGGAGGAGTCCATCCACCTTCAGGCTGAGATGATAGCACCTGCATGCCAACACACCAAGGTCAACATTGGTAGGATGGCAGCCTCCATGGAGACCTTGGTCCAGGACATCGCGCCTGCACTGCTGCGTGAGCTGAACTCCATTGCTGATGCCATAGTTGGCCTCCAACAATGCATACGCGAGAGGGGCGTGAGGCAGCTCGATCTCACTCCAAATTTCCCTTCTCCTCAAGGAGTCAGCCAGGCCTTGGGCACACATAGGTAGGAGGATCAGCAGGTACGCTGATCTGGCACCATCCACCCAGGTGACTGCAGGAGCATCCGGCCCATCCGAATCCCCTCTTCCTGTGACCACAGCAGCTCCAGCTCCAGCTCCACAGGTTGGGAAAGGTGCTACTGCCACACAGCAGGATCCTGAAAGCAGGCCCGGGCCCTCCAGAGGATGCCCATCAAGGTAATCACAGACAGTGAGTAGCAATCAGGAGGCTGCCTCCACCTCCACTGTGGATGTCTGGGGAGCATCAAGGTACAGCAGCAGGGTGAGGAAGGTTAAGAAGATGTAACTCTTGTAGAGTTAAAACAATTAACTAAATTAACAAAAACATGGGAGAAATCAAGCACAAAGCACTTTAAAGGAACCTTACAAACATCAAACTAAGATGTGATTAAAGGGGTCAACAAAACACCCCAGTCCCCGCGGTGCCCAACGGGCACGGAAGGCCTCGATGGTGCCGGTAGACACCGCGTGCTCCCTTTCCAGGGACATCCGGCCGCGAACGTAGCCGCGGAAGAGGGACAAACAATCGGGCGGGACTCCCTCATCGATCGCCCGCTGCCTGGACCTGTTGATGGCCAACTTGGCCAGGCCCAGGAGCAGGTTCACGAGGAGGTCCTCCTCCTTCCTGACCCCCTTCCACACCGGGTGTCCGTAGATCAGGAGCGTGGGAATGAAGTGCAAACAATATAGTAACAAAAGATTTTTTAAATAACTGACCCCCTTCCACACCGGGTGTCCGTAGATCAGGAGCGTGGGAATGAAGTGCAAACAATATAGTAACAAAAGATTTTTTAAATAACTAAAAAGGGAGTGCAGCCTAAGACACCCTATATATGCATGGTCCACGGACTCCACAAGACCGCAAAAAGGGCAAGTGTCCTGGGAGTCCGTGAACCTAAACATCCTCCTATTGCAGGGGACTGCTGCATGCAACACCCTCCAACCCAGGTCCCCGATAGAAAGGGGGAGAACACCTCCGTAGAGGGCCTCCCATCGGGGGCCTCCACCGCCGGACGGCAACAAGGCACGCCAGGGCGTGTCCGGGCGGCGGACGAGGGCGAGAAAATGGAAGGTGTGCAGCAGCAGTCCGTATAGAAAACCCCTCCGCGCCGTGCCAAATGGCACGGAGGGCATGTCCCCGAGGTGACACATATTATTGCGGGGCACCGGCACCCGAGGGAGGGTTCGGGGCTTGGGGCCAATGTGGAATTCCGTCCGAACAGGGGAACATTCAGCCGGAAGATCACCGCGCACCTGGGCCACCTCGAGACCTAAAATGACTTCGGGTCTGAGCACGACCGTTCTTAGGTCTTGGATGGCATTGGCTGCGACCTGGACACTCACTGACGCGCGGCGCGCCAACTCCTGCGGGAGCATCCAGCCCAGTCCTCCGCCACCCAGCACGTCCCCGATCCTGATCACCCCGGCAGCCACAGCCTTCCTCTCCGCCAGCCACTGAAAGGGACGGAGGGGCGGATTCCTGAGCAGCGGCTCTCTGACGATAGCCGTTACTCCTGATGGGGGAGAGCTGCGTCGCGAGGCGACCACGTTTCAGACTTTGATCAGGTCCTGGTAAAAGACGGGCAACGCCTGGAAGGAGCCACCGAGGCCCCTCTGCTCTATCACAGGAGCTGCACATCATAATTCAGGCCGTGCACCTGGCGGAAGAAATACGTCGCCAGGGCAGACCATCTCGGAGGAGGCTCGACGTAAAGGTATCGCTGCAGAGTCTGAAGACAGAAAGTCGCCACCTGTGTGCGTAGGCACACTAGCGCCTGACCGCCCTCCCTAAGCAGGAGACTCAGAACCTCAGCAGCGACCCAGTGCAATCTTTTGTCCCAGAAGAAGTCGACTAGCATTCTCTGGATTTTTACGACAAAGTCCGGGGGAGGGGTCAAAGTGACCAGCCGATACCACAACATGGCGGCGATCAGCTGGTTTATGACCAGAACTCGACCCCGGTAAGACAGCACTCGGAGCAGTCCTGTCCAGCGCCGCAGGCGAGCGGTGACTTTTGTCTCCTGTTCCTGCCAGTTCGCCGGCCAGGATTCCTCGGCAGGGCAGAGATGGAGCCCCAGGTAGAGGATGCTGGTCCTGCTCCAGGTGAAAGGCCTGAGCTCCTCAGGTAGGGGATCCATCTGCCACGGGCCGACCAGGAGTCCAGAACATTTACCCCAGTTGATCCTAGCAGAAGAAGCCGCAGAGTAGACCTCCTGGCACTCGCACATCCTCCGCAGGTCAGCCGGGTCATTAAACAATAGGAGCACGTCATCGGCGTATGCCGAAAGGACCACCCCGATGCCCGGCCCGCGCAGAACCAATCCCGACAACCTCCTCCGCAAGAGGCGCAGGAAAGGCTCCACGCAAATAGAATACAACTGGCCAGACAGGGGGCAGCCCTGACGTAGCCCTCTCCCAAAGCGAAGGGGCGCCGTCAGGGACCCATTAACCTTCACTAGACACTCCGCGGCGGTGTACAGAAGTCGGATCCGGGCGACAAAGTGCGTCCCGAACCCGAATGCTCGCAGAGTCCCGAGTAAATATTCGTGATCCACCCTGTCGAACGCCTTCTCCCGACCAAGGGACAGGAAGGCGCTCGACAGACCAGCCCTCTGGGAATGGTGGATTATGTCCCAGACCAGATGGATGTTGTCATAAATTGTACGGTCCGGGACGGTGTAGGACTGGTCAGGGTGGATCATGTGGTCCAGCACGGTGCCAAGCCGAGAAGACATGGCTCTAGCGAAAATTTTATAGTCCGTGCTGAGGAGGGAGACCGGGCACCAGTTTTTAAGGAGGCGGAGATCCCCCTTCTTCGGCAACAGGGCAATCACGGCCCTGCGCCACGAAAGGGGCATCTCCCCGGTAGCAATACTGTCCCCCAGGACCCCCGCGAAGTTGCTCCCCAGGACGTCCCAGAACGCCCTGAAGAACTCCACGGTCAGCCCGTCAAGTCCCGGGGATTTGCCCCTTGAGACACCATTGAGGGCGCCGGTCAGCTCCCCCAGACTTACAGGGGAGTCAAGCTTTCTGGTGCCCTCCGGGCCGACCTGCGGCAGGTCCTCCCACAAAACTCTGCAAGCATTCTCGCTGGACGGATCCGGAGAGAACAGGGCAGTGTAAAAGTTTCTGCTAATGGCCCTGATGCCCTCCGGATCCGAGACGAGGGATCCGTCGTCGGCCAGCAGCGTAAGGAGCTGCTGACGGACCCCGTGCCTTTTTTCCAGCGAGTAGAAGAAGGGGGAGCCACAGTCCAGGTCCTTGAGGAACCGGATCCGTGACCTCACGAACGTGCCCCGGGACCCGATGAGTTGCAGGTCCCGCAACGCGCCCTTCTTCTCATCGTACACCGACCGCAGGGCCGGGTCCGCGTCGGGCTGACGGAGACGTGCCTCCAGGTCGAGCACCTCCTTCTCCAACTCCTCCACCCTGGATTTCCGCCTCTTTGTCGACCCCTTCGCATACTCCTGACAGAAAACTCGGACGTGAGTCTTGCCCACGTCCCACCATAGCCTCAAGGAGGGGAAGCCTCCCCACTTCCTTCTCCAGCCGGCCCAGAAACGACGAAACGAGTCCAGGAACCGCTCGTCCTCCAGCAACAGGTTGTTAAAGTGCCAGTACGCGGACCCCGTCCGAGAGCAAAACGGAGCGAGCTCCGCCCACACCAGACGGTGGTCCGTGCACGGCACCTGCTGCACAGAAGCCGCCGGAACGCAGGACACGTACGCCTTCGAAATGTAAAGACGGTCGAGTCTGGACGCTCCGACTCCAGGTGACACAAAGGTGAAAACGCTGGAATCAGGATGGAGATTTCGCCAGATGTTCACCAAGTCGAAGAACCTGACCAAGTCCCGTAACTTACTCTCACCTCGCGTGCGGTTCTGGGTACCGTGACGGTCCCGGGCCTCGAGGGTGCAATTAAAATCCCCCCCGAGGACGATGCACTCGCCCGCGTCGATGGAGCCGAGATGAGTGGACACTTCTTCGAAGAAGCTCGCTTGCTGCTGCAAGCCCAGGGGAGCGTACACATTCACTAAGTGAAGCACCGCGCCCCCCAGGCGCACAGTCAGGTGCAGCAACCGGCCTGGCACCGGCTCCTTGACCCCCAAGAACTCGGGCTGAAAATGCGGGGCCAACAAGATAGCCACCCCGCCTGAATTGGAGGCTAGGTGACTCATGTAGACCCCCCCCTCGCCACTCCAGGAGCCACGTAGCTTCGTCTCCCGGAACGGTATGGGTTTCTTGCAGGAAGCACAACGCATACTTCCCATCCCTGAGGACCGAGAAGTTCTGGAACCTGCGCTGTGCGTCCCTGCTGCCACGGATGTTGAGGCTGGCCATAGTCGTCTTCATTGTCAAAGAGTATAAACAACCATCACCTTATTTAAAAGGAGAGGACTTTTAATCCTTCCTCTCCCTCAGGAGCCCAGCGAGAAATGTTTGGACCCTCCGCCGGGCATTCCTGTCCAACTCGGGAGCCTTGAGGGCCTCGCGAGTGGACCAAAACACCAGCAGAAAAGAATGCCACCGGGCCAAGGCCAACTGGACTCTGTTTCGGCGACCGCAATGACTCGCTAAAAAGTCCCGGAGTTCTCGTGGGGGGATGAGGGCAGAGTCAGTGGAGGGCACCAGGGTATCCATCGACTCGCTTGAGAACGAGTCAAGGTCATCCCCGGTTCTCACCACCGAAACTCCGTCCTCCTCCGGGTCGTCGCCTCCAGCTTCCAACCCCTCCCCCGTATTGAGTACGGGGACTGGTCCGGAGCTGCCAGTAGGCTCCACCTCCACCTCGATCCCACCCCCAGGATCAAGGCCAGAGTGGTCCTTTCTGGTCTCCTCTAATAGATTTGGGCCAGAGGGTGGCGGCACTACGGATGCCCGCTCTCCTCCCGGCACCAGGTCGTCCGGGGAGCTCAAAATGAGCTCCTGGCCTAAAACTATGACGCCCGGTGCTAAGTTTTGGGAGGGAGCGGGAAGGCCTTCCTCGCCACCACCACCCAATGACCCAGGTAAATTTTCAATTTTATTTATATCGCAGTCCCCCGACGGGCCAGAGGATACCTCGGGGGTATTGAGTGGGTCTAAAATGGGCACCCCTACAAGGGAGGTGCCCTCAGTGACCCCCGAGGGGCCCTGTTCAGGGGATTGCAGCAGGTTGGTGGGGGGAACTGTGGGTACAGGGGTAGGGGTATGTGATTCCCCAAGAAAGCAGGTTGAGGTCTTATTGGGTGGTGGAGACGCCACCACCTCTTCATCAGATGAGGGGACACACCCAACCTCTTCAGATTGGGCGTCGCCCTCCCCCTCCTCTTCCTTCTCCGAGGGGTGGCGTCTCTTCCGAGGGAGGCTGGGGGCTAGGGAGACCTCCATCTCTGGGGCCTCCTCTACCTTGTCCAGCCTACCCGGACGCCCCGCCCTCTGGGGTTTGGGGTATTCCTTTTCCCCCAGCTCGGGGACACGAGTCTCGCCCCCGCTAGCCCCGGGGACCCGTGCAGGGACGACGCCGGGCCCAGCACATGGCGCCTCGGCACCTACGGGCCCGGGAGCACGCGCGGTGACGACGCAGGGGCCGGTTGTTATCGTTTCCCCCGAGCCGGTGTCTACAGGGGTCTGGGGATCCTTGGGGGTTTGAAGGGTTTCAGGGACCACCCCCAGGTTGCGGGTCTTCCTCCGCACCTTCTTATGACGCGGGGGCTCTCCCGCCACCTCACCGGCAACCGAGATGGCAGTGGCTGCCGGCGACGCCTCCACTTGCAGGGAGGGAGATGGAGTAGTGGCGGGGGGAGGAGGGGCGGTGCCAGCCGCGGCCGCCTGAGTGGTGCTGGCGGCCTTGAGGATGGGGCAGTTCTTTCTGACATGCCCCGCCTCCTTGCAAGCATGGCACCGCACGCCCTCCGCGGTCCAAAACACCCGGTAGGCAGTCCCCTCATAATTAATGGAAAAGGCCCCCTCCAGGCACTCCTCCCGGGCCAAGCGGACGAATACTTGGCGCCGGAATGAGTACACGTGGCGGAGGGCCGGGTCCTTGAGGCCGAGCGGGATCGGCGCCACCCCCGACCTGACCTCCCCCAGTTTACAAAGGTGGGGGAGGAGGAGCTCACTCAGTAAAAAGGGCGGGACGTTAGAAATAAGAATCCTCTGGGCGGTGGCCTCAAGAGGGTCCACCGCCAGAAAAGTCCCGCCCACAGTGAGCCCCTTTTGTAGGGCGAGGTGCACCGCCCGCTCGGACCTCAGGAAAAATATGGCCTTCCCATACATTTTAGAGGCTGCAACTATGGCCGAGGGGCCGACGACCCCAGCCATAGTCTGAACGCAGGCCTCTATTGTCATGTCAGGGTGAGCATGGCTCTTTACCCCTAGGGCCCTCGTTAGGAGGCGGAATGGCGACAGGGCTGCGGGAGCAGCAGGAGCTGCAGAAGCAGCCACCCCCGCATAGGTCTTTTGACAACACCGCCTCCACATTAGCCTTTGAGGGCCCGGCCACAGGTGATGGCAAACTGGCCTTTGGGCCAGAGCCACACCCACCCCAGGAAGTATTGGCCATGATGTATATTTTTTTAATATCTATAATTTTTCTCTTTTTTTTAAATAAATTCCTCCCTGGAGAGGGGAAAGGGGGAGAAATGTTGAAATAACCTCCCCCTTTTATGCAGGAGAGGAGAGGAGGGAGAGGGGTAGAGGACAGGGAGGCACAGGAGGGAAAGGGGAAAACTCTAGGTGGGTGTCTCTGGTTCTAAGATGGAAGGTGGGTGGGAGCTTGTTGGTCTTCCGGTAGAGGGAGGCGATGGCTTCAGCCAATACTGGCCACTGGAAAAGGCTGGGTTGTGGGGGTGGGGGGGCGGAGGGGTGGCAGCAAGATGGTTTGTAACCACACACACACCCTCCCTCTTCCTTCCCCAAGTCCTCCGGATGGTCTTCTGGCCTCCCCCTACAATACACAGTTCTTAATAACCCCCACCTGAAAAACAAAACAGAAAGTCCCAACACCCACCTAGGATGTTGTAAGTCCCAAAGTCAGGCCTCCTGGCCTTCCTGTCCTGCAGCAGCCAAACAACAGAAAATGGTCTTCTTCTTCTTCTCTCTCCTCTCTCTCCTCTCTCTCCTCTCTCTCCTCTCTCTCCTCTCTCTCCTCTCTGGCCGCTCAGGAACAGCAGCAGCAGTATCTAAATGTTGAACTCAGTAGGCACAGCAGCAGCAGGAACACCTCCTCTCTCCTCTGCATCCAGCTCCAAACTGAGCAACAACGAGCTCAACAAGATTGTTAAGATGTAACTCTTTTTGAGTCAAAACAATTAACTAAATTAACAATAACAAGGGAGAAATTAAGCACAGCCCCTAAGTCAGGTCAGCTGCACAACCTGGGCACGGCTGTTAATCACTTGTACATAATGTTCACTATTGTAAATAAACTCTCAACAATGTCTCCCTGCCTGTGGCTCCTTGTTCTGATGAACAGTGTTCATGTCACTCAGATGTGAAACCTTTCTGCACAAGATAAAGGCAGGTGTCTTAGCCCAGGACCTCTTCCCTGTGCTTTGTGCAGCCTTAAGACCAAAGTGATGGTCAGGCCTCACACTTCCTGAACACATTAATGATGCCTGCACCACAATGGTGCTTGTCATTGCTACCAGAATGTTGTATGCAGGGCGTCACCATGTTTTGTCATTCCCTGTGTGCTCTCAGCACCTTTAAGATGGGGTTGGCCCCCATCTCTTCAGTATCTGTGACCAGTGACACTGTGCTCCTGAAGGGGTCAGGTGCTGAAAGCAGACAAAGACCAGGTGGTTTTAAAGTTTCATGGCTGCATATCCATGATATGGCTCTGATCACAGAGTACAAGCGAGCTGCCCTCAGCCAGACCAGAGTCAGACATTCTCAGAGGCTATGTGAAGATCTATGGAGTGTCCTCACTGCATGTTGTCATCATCTTCCTGCAACCGTGTGACTATTCGAACCTCCACTGCATCTCTATGACAGGAGCATTATCACAGAGGGTGTGCGCGCTGCCATAAGCCAGGCTGGAGTCAAATGTTCATAGATGCAATGTGAGGATCTATGATGTCTCCTCACTGCATGTCGTCATCACCCTCCATAAACCTAGCAGCTATGAGGGCCTCCCGAGCATGCCTGCCTTGACTGGCCAGTGCGAGGGCATTCACTGTCATCATCGTCACCTTCGAGGACCTCCTCACCCTCATCCCTGTCGATGTCCTTCTCATCAGAGGGAACCTCCAGCTCCTCCATCTCCACCTCAACCAGCTCCCCTCTGCGTTGTAGCGCCAGTTTGTAAATGGTGCAGCAGGCAATAGCGGTGCATGACACCCTCTGTGGACTGTATTGCAGGGCTCCATCAGACCGGTTCAGGTACCAGAACCTCATTTTCAGCATCCCGATGGTTTGCTCTACCAAGTTCCGAGTTGCAGCATGAGCCTCATTATACCTTTGCTCTGCTGCAGTCTGAGGGCGTTGCATGGGTGTCATCAGCCACATTCTCTGCGGGTAGCCCTTGTCCCCTAGGAGCCAACCCTGCAGCCTCTGTGGACCCTGAAAGTCGTTAGTGATCTGTGACCGACTGAGAATGTAGGGCTCGTGGAGGCTCTCTAGAAACCATGTGCAGACCTGCAGGATGCGTTTATGGCGATCGCACACCAGCTGCACATTCAGCGAATGGAAGCCTTTGAGATTGATATAATTGACCACTTGTTGCAACCGAGATCTGAGCAGCCTGAGTGCAATCGATTGCACCCTGCGCCTGTGGAAACCTGAGATCTTGGCAAATCCAATTGCTCTTGCACCTTGGCTCTCCTGGTTTCGGGTGAAATGCACAAAGATGTCTGCCCTCTCAAAGATGGCATCCATGACTTCATGGACGCATTTGTGGATGGAGGCTTGTGATATCCCACAGAGGTCATCAGTGGAGCCCTTAAAGGAGCCACTCATGTAAAAATTGAGCACCGTAGTCCTTCTCACAGCCACGGGCAGTGGAAGCCCTCCATGACCCCGTGGCGCCAATTCCTCAGTAGCTGGTAGATGTGAGCTGGCTCTAGCTAGGCGCCAACCAGCGACAGCTCACTGTGGCTCTTCAGCAATGTGTATGAGGGAGCCCAAGCCGCCCCTTCTTCCTAAGAGTGCTGCTCCTCCTTCTGTGCAGCCAGGATCCACAGTCATTCTCTTCTCCGTTGTGTTTGCTCTCTGTATGCCACAAAGCATACAGCTGGTTCACCAGGCTCCATGATGCTGATGGATGAACTCCATGATGCACTCCTGCAGGATGAAAGAGAGCATGCGTGGGTTAGCTTGGGTGTTCTAAGAACCTCTCTTGTTTAAGTCTAAGGCCCCTTAATACATCCAGAGAGTGCTGGCCACCACTTGGATGGCCAGAGTTTAGTGCACTGCATGGCTGCTCAAAACCCCATTCACCTCTGCCCCACTCCACCTGACCGATTAACGGCAGCTTTGCCCATTGGACTGCATGCTGTGCTCTCAGCTCATGCACAGGCATTCTCCTAACTCGCACTGCAAGGCTACATTGTTAGCTTGGGGGAGACTGGTCCAGGCCGGGATGATGACATTGCAAGGGGCTACTAGTTCCTCCACCAGTGACTGCTCCACGGCCAGCTTTAGCAAGGAGATTGTGCAACATGCCTAGTTGTCTATTTGTTCTGCAGTCCACTAAAATACTCATTAGCTTACAGTCTATGCCTGAGAGGTGAAAAGCTCTGTCTTGCTTGAGTGGGTAGATAAGCTAGAGACCCAACTCCACACATGTCAATGTGGCTGAATCTGAACTGCCTGAGCTGCAGAGGTTGTACAAGGTTTCCCGAGAGCAAGGCCGCTTCCCTCCCCTCCGAACCCGCACGTGCATTAACTTCAACCATAGGGCAGTCCTTCCCACCCCACTCCCAAGTCACCTCAACTGCAAGGTAACCCTTGCTCCCCCACATCCAACACGCCTCAACCACAAAGCAGCCCTTGCCTCCTCCCCCCCTCAAATTGCTTCAAACTTGAAGTCCAACAGGCAACCCTCATGAGCACTGTGCAATGTTACTGTGCACTCACCTCCGAGTTCCTCTCAAAGTGCAGCCCACCAAGCCCTATATATGCTGTTGTGAAATATGTCTGCTTGTAATCATGCCAATGTGGGCCTACAATCCATCACAGAGTGAATGATTCCAGCGGGCTGGCCTTATAATGATATGCAGATGTATTACAATGAGGTTCCCAACTCCAATGGCAGGAAATGTGGCCTGCCATCGATAGGATGGGCAGACAATTGCAAACTGGTTTCATGATACCATGAAACTGACTTTTGGCCTTCCTGCCATATTGTCCGCTCACACCACCGAACATGCCCAATGCCAGCGGGCACAGAAAATTCCACCCATAGTCTTTAAATTGTGCAGGTCTCTTAATGGTGCGCATGCATGCTGACATTGGCTGTTTGTCTGGGTGATGTTCTTTCTCCGAGTGTTGTTCCCATGGCTCTTGTTGCCCTGGTGAATATTGTTGTTCCATTGGAGTTGTCGGGGACATGTGGACAACCATGTTGCTTCTACACTTGCTTCAGCTAAGATGAGTGGCCCTTGCATCACATCCATGATCTGGAATTCCAGATCTTCCTTCTTGTCATTGCATTGGGTTGTCAGACTAATTTGTCCTCTCGGTCTGAGTGTCATGGCATATAGCGTTAATCTTACTTTTGAGGGCTTCATTTTCATATTGCCATGTTGAGCCACTTCACACAGGTCTGTGAAGGTCATTATGTTGCATGACACACCAGTGTCTATTTGGCATTTCCTGTTCACCTGATATTCTCCCTCTGCGGTCATCATTGTAACAGTCACAAACCATTTGTCACCTATAGACTTGACTGAACCAACATGTTGTATAGTGCATAGTTTTTCATCAGGCTTGTCTGCTGATATCTCTCCCATGGCCATCTGTATAGGATGATTTTCCTTCTTCTAGCCAAACACATGTGCAAAATGATTCTGCTTCTTGCAGTTTCCCCATGCTGGACAATCCTTCCTTTCCTGTGCATGCTGTCCTCTGCAGTATTTACATCCTGTCCATTGTCTGCGATTGCTTAACTCTTTTGGCTTGCCCTGTCTTTCAGCATAATGTATCTCCTGGTCTGCTCTGCCATACACATGCTCTAGCTGATGTTTTACAACTTCTGCATCTCGACACATGTCTATCGTTTTCTTTAGTGTTAGTTTCTCATCTTTTTGAAGGCTTGCTCTCACCGAGGGGTCTCTCATGCCTAAGACCAATCTACCTTTAATCAGATTATCTTTCAGCTGTCCGAATTCACGTTATTCTGAAAGCTGCATTACTGTTGTCACGTAATGTTCAATGGCCTCATTTTCACTCTGAACTCTAGTGTTGAATACATAACGTTCATGGGCTGAATTTTCCCTTTGGCGTGTAGGGATGGGCCCCACACATCCGCATGTAAAATGACGTGTGGTGATGTCGGGCGAGCTTCCTGACGTCACCGCACGCCATCGCAATATTTCGCTGGGGGTGGTGGTGCACGATGATACCCGCCATTTATTAACGGGCCACTTAAGGCGCCAATCGACACCAATTTTTCGGCGCTCGTGCGATCTTTCGCTCGGTGTATGGGTGCAATGGACAGGCAGGTAGGGCACATTTGTATTAACCTCATTCATGGGCGGGATAAGAGGGCTCACTGGGGTCATGAGTGTGTACTGTCAAGTGTTTATTTCTGAAAGTTATTGAAACTTGCCTGTGTGATCTGCAGTACTTCAAAACACGTACCAGCTGCTTTTTCTGGACTCTCAACCTTCAGGTCAACACACTGCAGTGAGTAATCTTTTCTGGACCTGCAGGTTTCAGGAAGCCTTCCCTTAGCCTGGGAATGGGACTGAACTGTCCACTGGAGGCAGCTCCTATGAGGAGGAAGGGAGGGCTGGAAGGAGGAGGAGGACATGAGTGCACATTCAGCCTCGAGGGGAGCCACCTTTGGGAGGACAGGCGCAGGCACAAGGGGCGCAGGGACAAAAGGTAGTCCAAGGTGGAAAGGGCTGCAGAAGACGCCACTATGCTGCTGCCAGGATGTACAGGCATCGAAGCAGCTACCTCAATATGTCTGAGGTGCAGTGCCGAAGGGGGCTCTGTCTCTCAAGGAAGACAGTCAACTATATCTGTCAAATGATAGGGCCTGAGATCTCCCCTAACTGTGTGGGTGGATACCCCATGCCAGTGGCTCTAAAGGTCACAGCTGCCCTCAACTTCTAGGCCTCTGGCTCCTTCCAGGGCTCGGTGGGTGATCTTTGCGGTGTCTCGCAATCAGCTGTCCACACTTGTGTCAAGCAGGTTACAGACGCTCTGTTCAGACGGGCATTGAACTTCACCCACTTCCGCTGGAACCAGACAAGCCAGACACAGTGAGCCAGAGGCTTCGCGGCCATTGCTGGCTTCCCCCGCGTCCAGGGTGCAAGAGACTGTACGTACGTGGTCATCAAGGTGCCAGCAGGTGAACCCAGTGCCTTCGTCAACAGGAATGGTTTCCACTCCATGATAGTGTGTGATCACAGGATGCTGATTCTACAAGTCTGTGCAAGGTACCCAGGCAGCTCCCATGACACCAACATCATCAGACACTCCTGGGTGCCGGCAGTGAAGCTCTTCACTGCTCCGGCCCGGCTGGATGGTTAGCTGCTGGGTGACAAGGGCTATCCCCTCAGAAGGTGGCTCATGACGCCTCTCCGCCATCCAAGAACAGAAGCTGAGCAGTGCTACAATAGGAGCCACGCCTCCACAAGGGCTGTGGTGGAGAGAACCATCGGTCTTCTCAAGATGCGCTTCCGATGTCTGGACTGCTCGGGGGGCACACTCCAGTACCCCCAAGATCATGTGTTACTGATAGTGGTCGCATGCTAACCTCTCCACAATCTTGCACTGGAAAGGGGGGACGCAGTGGACGATGAAGACGTTGACCCAGTGGCTGCGGCTGCACACCATGAGTCCAGCAGTGAGTCCGAGGATGAGCATGTACAGAGAAATACTGAGGGGGTAGACGTTGACCCGAGCATACTCCAGGGAGGCAGGGACACCCAGGAGGCATTAATCCAATGAACCTTTAGCTAGTACACCACAGATGGATCACCAGGACAAGCCTAGGCTGTAGGCTTGATACTCGACACCTAAGTGCAAAATCTGCCAGGTTAGGAATAGTCACTAAAGACCTTGTTAATAAAGCTGAATGTCCAACCAAGCACTCATTACAGTTTTGGAAACCATACACATGCAGAAGAAAAGAGGCACCCTCAGGTGTGGTGACATATCTGAATTTATTCTGTTAAGCAAACCAAATTATTCAAAAAAAAAGAGAATAGTGTTACAAAACAAAGCAAATCATAAGGACCTCATCTCAGGCCAACACAAAAGCACCAGTGAAAAACCCATGGTGTGCCTAAGGTGCGTTATGTTTTCGTTTCCAGGTGCTATGTCTTGGTGCTGCCCCATCGCTCGGAGTGGCATCTGAGACAGCCTGCTGACTCTGCTGTCCTGTTGGCCTTGATGACCTTGGAGGTCGTCCTCTGGCTCATGGAGCCAGTGCTGGCCCTGCCTGGGAAGGAGCTGCCAATTCCACAGCTGGCATCTCCCCATTTATAGCAGCCTCACCAGATGCTACAGTCACTGGGAATGGGGCGGAGTAGCTTCCACCCTCATCTGGAGCGCCATGAGAGGTGCCCACAGAGACGCCAGGCAGCTGCTGCGCCAACGTAAGGTTGCTTCGGAACTCCCTGCTTGCCATGAATGGATTGGCACCAAGCTGTGAAAGTTGATGCCCAAATCATCTCCCACACTAGCAGTGACCAGCTGAGGTCAATGCCGATGTGAGGGCTTGCTAGTCAGAGTGCATCCCCAGGAAGCCCTGATGGGTCTCCTGGGGTGGCCTGTCCACAAGAGTCGCCGATCTCTCCATGGAGGACACATGGCGCTTGGACATGTGGCTCATTGCTTCAGTGATCGTCTGCGTAGACTCCTCCACCACGGAGACTTAGCCAAGCACAGCCTCATTTTTCACCCCCAGATGCTCCCGCACACCCGGCCGCATTTCCTGCACCTGCTACGTCACGGTCAACTCCAGAGGCACATCATCAGGCACCGACTGAGCATGTGCCTGGTCCCCTGCAGTCCTTCGACCGCTGGCCCCATGGGCACTCTCTGCCTCTGCCAGCTCCTCCAGCGACTGTGAAGTGCTTTCACCACTGTGACCCAGGACACTAGCCAATGTTCGAATTCCCACCGAGGTGCTAGTATCTGCGCTGGTGCCTTCCTGGCAGAGATGACGTGATGCTGGTGAGATGTCAGGTGTGAGAGGGGGCCTCTGCTGCTCCTTCTCATGGCCCTGCTCCGATGATGCTGAAAGGAGGAACAAGGACAGTAGGTCAGTTAACGTGGAAAGAATGTCAAAGTGTATCCCCCTGGGTCATTATGCGCTCATCCTTCCATAACCAATGGTCAAGCCATGTTGCAAAATTAAATCAATTAACATTCAGCACTGCTATGGCTGTTGGGAAAACAATGCTGACCTCACTGTTGGGCATAAAAACCTGGCCGTGGCACCCCAGCCTCACCAACACCAGTGGACCTTGACGGAGGGTGCCTCTCCAGATCCAGAGCCCCCTGCTCGAAGCAGCTAAGAATGACAATCTGTGCCTGGCCGCCACCAGTCCTCGCACTCTCTGCCGCATTATGAGCATTCTTCTCCTGAAAATGAGAGACGAGCATTGATTAGTGAAAATTGTACATGGACTCTCTTCGCGCACGGCCCACCCCAACCAGAGTGGGACATATCAGGGCTCCAGTGCCTTCTCACCCCGCTGCTGCCAAACACTCACACAGAGATGCTAGGCCTGCTCCACACCCCTCCAGCATGTCTTGGACAATTGTTGCCTACATCACATTAGGCACCATATTGTATATCCTTTCATATATTCCAGGAGGTGCAAGCACAAGGAGCACAGAATGCAGCAGATGGTTTGTTGCCACGCCACCTTGAAGCTCCCCTTCCAGCATGTCATCACCCTGACTTGGGCATGCCCTGGAGTTCAAACACAGCACCTAGGTACAGCTCCTCCAGGTTGCCCCCAAACCAGTCATGTGGGACTCAGTGTAACACATGCTGCGGGGTCAAAATACATCTCTTCATCACCCTCTCAGGCTGACCTCAGCATGGGCAGTATCTGCTGGCCCGCCCAGCAAAGGACAAATGCCATCAATGATTCAATGCAGTCACTACACCCAGGCTTGGGATGGGGGTAAGCCTGCCTGCTGGGTTAAATGCCCATTGCCGACACGGTGCTCACCCTGCCAGAGCGCAACAAGTCATTGAAGCGCTTGTGACACCGGATCCAGGTGTGCCACACCACATTACGGGAGCTCACCACCTCCGCCACCTCCTCCCAGGCATGTTTCGTCATGTGGGGGGGCCTCCTCCTCCCATCCTGGGAGACCAGCACCTCCCACTGTGCTGCCACCTCCTCATGGAGGGCAGCAAGGCAATCATCTGAGAAACGAGGAGGACACTGGCCCCCGCCTGGCCTGTCCCAGTGCCCCACCCTCCAGCCTCGCCTGCTCTGCTGGCCTGCCCTCCAGACTGGCTTGCTCACCAGAAGCCATGTGGTGAGCCCTTCCACTTGACATTGTGAGCAGCCTTGCAAAGGCTGCCAGTACTCCTGATAAACAGGCTGCCAGGTCGCCATTGGACCCAGCAGACAATGCACTCCTGCCGTCGCCCACCCATTCCTGCTATCCTCGGGAGTCAAGCATTATGCTGGGCGGGACTTAATTGGCCCTGCTGCGTAAAATGGCGGCACAGACCCGATCGCAGGTGACAATCGGGTCTGCACCCACCCCTCCCACTCTGTCCCCCCGCTAAACAGAAAATTCAGCCCCATATATATCATTCACTCGGGGTTCAAAATGGGTGTTCAAAGCATTCAAAATCTCTGTCGTCTTTTCTCTTTGTTCATCTGTTAGTTTTAGAGTGGTATATACTTTGTAGCAGTCCTTCCCCAGCAGCACTAACAGTGAGGCTACCCTTATCAGTTCAGTATTATTAATTAAGTCAGTTGCAATCTAATAGGTTTGTCATTGAAGTGAAAAAACTGCCAGTTTTGCCATGTATCGCTTTTCAATTTGACTGGAGATGGGATTGGAAAATTTACTGCAGCCATTTTACTTACTCAGTAATTTATTTGCAGCCTTTGTTTGCTTTCCTTTTGTCCTTTCATGTCTGATTTTCCTTTGTCCTTTTGCAGTAGCAGTCTGCAGATTTGAACCTTTCTGTGTTCCTGGGTTCTCAGTGTCTTCTCTGCATAATTTCCAGCGTTCAAAAATCTATTTTTTCTTTGCTTCCTGACACCATGTCTCATGTATAAGGACAGCAGTCTTCATCAGTGTCTGTATCTGTGGGAAGCTTTATTGAACTGCCTTAAGATATCTGCCTCCAGAGGCAGCCTCCTGGCATAGACACGTGACTACAGAAAGCCAAATGTGACAATCAGACTGGTTACATTTCAAAGCCCAAACACCAACCATTACCGAAATAATGAAATCCCCAGCCCAGGCAAACAATACATTCATCACCTTCATGATGTCGCTATGAGCTGCTATCTGTTGCTGTGCTTTGAAAGAACCAGTGGCAAAATATCACTCAAGATAGTGGTCGCTATGACAGCCATTGACAGTGTTATCATGATGATAGTTTCAAAGACTTGCTCCAGGAGACTGTATAACCCTGTCACAAACTCCCTTGTGAATTATAGGCTCTCTGAACATGTCCAAGTGTGATTGCCTTGACTGCATACAAAGATGGTAGTATAAGGCCAGCTCCATTTTGAACAAATGAGTTATAAATATATTTGTTTTCCATGCCCTCTCCCCCAGAATTTGTATATAGTCACTCGTAGGATCACTCGGATTGTAGTAAGGCTATTAACAATTAAAATTTTGTTTGCAAACCCCTCAGAGGGGTCTGGAGTCCAACTTTAGCAAGGTATAGAGTCTTCCACTGCTGAAACAAAAAAAAAGGCACTGCAGAAATAGATGGATTGTTGGATAAACTTGTAGCAACTACCACAAAGGAAAATACTTCAAATGCTGAAATAAAAATAGAAAATGCTGAAAATACTTATCAGGTGTGGTAGCATCTGTGTAGAGAGAAACAGAATTAACATTTCAAGTTGATGATCGTTTGTTAGAACTGAAAAAGTCAGAGGTGTAACAAGTTTCAAGCAAGTACAGAGGCAGGAAAAGGTACGGGGAGCAGTGGGACAGGGGCAGAACAAAAGGGAATGTCTGTGTCAGGCGAAAGGCAGCAGCGATTAAATGATGATGATGGTGATGATGCAAGGCAAAAGGAGATGATAATGGGGTCAGTAAAGAAACAAAGTATCGGTCATGAGAAGATGTGAATGACAATAGCAGAATCATCACTAACAGTTGCTGTCCAAAAAAATGGGATTCTCATTTGAAAAGTTTAGAAGGCCAAGGGCAGAGAGGTCATATTGAGGGTGGGCGGAGGTTTAAAATGATAGGTATCTGCAAGCTAGCTAAAGGTCAGACTTGCAGACTGAAAGGAGGGGCTTGCAAAATGATCACACAATCTGCACTTGGTCTCCTAATTGTAAGCAGCAAATAGCATCCCAAACACCCCCTTTGTTCCCCTTCTTATGAAGCACCAAAGACCCAATGCCTGTTGTTTTATCTCCTGTATTCCCAGCGCTCAGGGACCCAAACTCTCCTTTGTGGTGAAACAGTGATTTGTTTGCACTTCTTTCAATGTAGTATATTGGATTTGCTGCTCACTATATGCCTCCTCTAAGCTGAAGAGACCAAACGCAAGTTGTGTGATCACTTTGCAGAACACCTCTGTTCAGTCCACAAACATAGCCCCAAGCTTCTGGTTAACTGTCATTTTAGTTCTCCGCCCCATTCCCACTCTGAATTCTTTGTTGTCAACCTGCTCAAATGATGCTGAATGATGGTCAAGGAACAGCACCTTATCTTTCAATTAGGCACTTTACAACCTTCCAGACTCAATATTGAATTTAACAATTTCAGATCATAACCCCCAAACCCATATTTTTTGGATGCAGCTATTGATATCAATTCTGCTATTTCCCATTTCCACCTCCTCTAGACCCATCTTTTGTTTCTTTACATGTTTCATTTGCATGCTGTTTGTGGTATATATAAACGATTTAGACTTGAATGTGGGAGGGTTGATCAGTAAGTTTGCAGATGACACGAAAATAGGTGGGGTGGTAAATAATGAAGAGGATAGCCTTAGATTACAGGAGGATATAGACGGGCTGGTCAGGTGGGCTGATGAGTGGCAAATGGAATTTAATCCGGATAATTATGAGGTGATGCATTTGGGCAGGACAAACAAGGCATGGAAATACATAATGAATGGTAGGACCCTGGGAAGTACCGAGGATCAAAGGGACCTTGGTGTGCATGTCCACCGGTCCCTTAAGGTAGCGGGACAGGTAGATAAGGTGGTTAAGAAGGCATATGGAATACTTGCCTTTATTAGCCAAGACATAGAATATAAGAGCAGGGAGGTTATGCTGGAACTGTATAAAACACTGGTTAGGCCACAGCTGGAGTATTGTGTGCAGTTCTGGAATCCCCATTATAGGAAGGATGTGATTGCACTAGAGAGAGTGCAGAGGAGATTTACCAGGATGTTGCCTAGGCTGGAGAGTTTTAGTTATAAGGAGAGATTGGATAGACTGGGGTTATTTTCCCTGGAGCAGAGGAGATTGAGGGGGGACATGATTGAGGTGTATAAAATTATGAGGGGCGGAGATAGGGTAGACAGGAAGGAACTTTTCCCCTTGGTGGAAGGATCAATAACCAGGGGGCATAGATTTAAGGTAAGGGGCAGGAGACTTACGGGGGATGTGAGGAAGAATTTTTTCACCCAGAGGATGGTGGGAATCTGGAATTCACTGCCTGAAAAGGTGGTAGAGGCAGAAACCCTCATAACATTTAAGAAGTATTTGGATGTGAATTTGCGATGCCATGGCATACAAGGCTGTGAGCCTAGTGCTGGAAAATGGGATTAGAATAGTTAGGTACTTGTTTGATCGGTGCAGACTCGATGGTCCGAAGGGCCTTTTTCTGTGCTGTAGACCTCCATGACTCTGTGATTCTATGACCATCTGCTTTTCCTTGCTCCAATATCACGTTTGTCATTTTATCTCTTTTGTCTTCCACCCTATCCAAACCTTTCATTTTGTTCTTTCTTCCCCTCCCCCTTTCCTGCCTCTGTACTTGCTTAAAACCTGCTATATCTCTAACTTTTTCCAGTTCTGAGGAAAGGTCACCAACCTGAAATGTTAACTCTGTTACTCTCTGCACAGATGCTGCCTGACCTGCTGTGTATTTCCAACATTTCTATTTTTATTCTGGCAGCTACCATTATGATTCCACTTTAAAAGTATCACAGTCACAGAATTGTTACAGTGCAGTGAGTCCATTTGGCCCATCATGTATGCACCAGATTGCCAAATGTGCAATTCACTTCATGTCATTCCCCTGTCTTCTCCCCATAACCCTGCACATTCTTCCTTTTCAGATAACAGTCTAATTCCCTTTTGAATGCTGCGATTGAACCTACCTCCATTACACTCTCAAGTATTCCAGACCTTAACAACCCACTATGCAAAAAAGTTTTTTCTCATAACACTTTTTCTCATATCGACAGTCTCAAAATGGCTGAACAGGCAACATGTCAGCAATTGTTTCATATAGATGTTGAGTGATTTGAACCTTATTTTATTGATTTTAAAATTTTCATTTTTTTTGTTTCAAATGCCTCCATGACCTTGCCCGTCCCTATCTCTAATCTTCTCCAACCCCACAATCCTCCATAATATTGGCACTCTTCTAATTCTGTCCACTTGTGCATTCCCAATAATAATTTCTTCACCATTAGTGGCCATGCTAATGGGACTAAAGGCTGACAAGTTCCCTGGACCTGATAGCCTGTATCTTCAGGTCTTAAAAGATATTGTGGATGCATTGGTTATAATCTTGCAAAATGCCCTAGATTCTGGAAAAGTCCCAGGGATTGGAAAATCACAAATGTAAAACTTCTACTGTATTTAAGAAAGGAAAGGACAGAAAGCAGGAGTCTGTAGGCCAATTACCCTAGCACCTGTCATTGCTAGAATCCATTATTAAGGTAGGAGTAGCAGGATACCTAGAAAATGCAGAGGCGACCGGCTTTTTTTTTATAAGGAAAACCATATTTGAGAAACATATTAAAGTTCTTTGAGGATGTTACAAGCAGGGTGGATAAAGGTGTAGCAGTCGATATAGTGTATTTGAATTTCTGAAAAACATTCAATATCAAGGGTTACTACACAAGATGAGAGCTCATGGTGCTGGAGGTGATATATTAGCATGGATAGAGGATTGGCTAACTAACAGGTATGAGAGAGTCAGGATAAGTGTGTCCTTTACAGTTTGGCAAACTGTAACTAGTGGAGTGCCAAGGGGATCAGTACTCGGGCCTCAACTATTTACTATCTACATTCATGACTTGGATAAAGGGACAGAGTGTATTGTAGCCAAATTTGCTGGCAATACAAAAATAGATAGGAAAGCATGTTGTGAGGAGGATACAAAGAGTCTGCAAAGGGATATAGATAGTCTAGTAAGTGAGCAGGTAGAAAAGCTGGCAGATGCAGTATAATGTGGGAAAATGCAAGGTTATCCAATTTGGTCGGAAGAATAGAAAAGCAGAATATTGGCCAAGATCTTCTGATCTCTGGATGGTCAGAGACTGAGCCTACCCTGAAATGTGAGCTACAGAACCCTTAGAAACCCCAATGCACTAACTCGGTAGGAATTACCTGAGAAGTTTGAACTCCTAATAAGCAATACCCCTGCTCCCTGAACCCTCCAAGAAATCTCCCGCCCTGAGTTAGAGTCGGAGACTTTGGACAGTTCTGACTTACTTACCTGGATTGGAAGTCTTGCTATAACTGTACACAGGGTATTGGTGAGACCGTACCTAGAGTATTGAGTACAGTTTTGGTCTCCTTAATTATGAAGGTTTATATTTGCTTTGAAAGCCATTCAGAGATTTGGTGGGCTGATTCCTGGGGTGAGAGGTTGTCTTATGGGGAAAGATTGAGCAGGTTGGGCCTATACTCATTGCAGTTTGGAAGAATAAGAGTTGATCTTATTGCAAGATAAGATTCTGAGGAAGTTTGACAGGGTAGATTCTGAGAGGATGCTCCCCTCGTGGGGGATTCCAGAACAGGGGACACAGATTAAAAATAAGGGTGCTCCCATTTAAGACTGAGTTGAGGAGAAATTTCATCTCAGAGGGTTGTTAGTGTATGGAATCTCTGCCCCAGACAGCATGGAGGTTAGGTCATTGAATATATTCAAAGCTGTGGACAGATTGTTGATCAACAAGGGAACTAAGACTTATGGAGGGCAAGCAGGAAAGTGGAGTTAAGGCCACAATCAGATCAGCCATGGTCTTATTGAATGGCAGAGCAGGGTCACAGGGCCCAATGGCCTACTCCTGCTTTGATTTCTTATGATATTATGCTCATGTCCAGTTGCCTCGGGCCCAAGCTCTGAAATTCCCTCCCTACATCTCTTCACCTTGCTACTTGCTTCCCTCCTTTAAAACACTTCTTATAACCTATCTTTTTGACCAAATGTTTGGTCATCTGGCCAACATCTCCTTAAGTGGCTACTTTGTTTTCCAATGCTCCTGTGAACCCACTTGGGATGCTTCATTTCATTAAAGACACTATATAAATATAAGCCGTTATTGTATTTCAGCATTCTGTGAGGCACCGCTGAATTTATGGACTTCAAGTCTCTGATTAACTAAGCACATGACAGATGCACCGTGCTTCAGCATCACAGGCATTTTCCAGCCACATGATGGCAAACCATGTTAAAGAGGCACACAACAAACCTGAAGTCTGAGTACCCACTAATCCAGATGATTTATGCTAAATGCACCAAAACCAACCATTTTCAGTGCTCACCACTCAGGTACTTAACAGTATTTTTAAGAAGAATTGTATTGCCAACTCAACTCAATTGTTGTCTCTTTATACAGCTGTTTAGTATATTAAATCTGTGACCACTCCCATTGTTTTTCCCTCTGTTTGCAAAAGGCTCAATTGTATTCTTTGACCAAGTTGACAATCAACCTCCATCTGCAATTTCAACCTATCCCCTCTGTTTTCGGTTTTGTTTTGATTCATGAGATATTGACATGGTTGTCAAGACTAGCATTTATTGCCCCTTATAATACAGTTAATTGAAATGGCCCAACAAACCAGAGGACTGTTAAGATTCAAATATATTGTTGGTGGAACTGGAGTCACATATGGGCCAGACCAGGTAAGGATAACAGATTTCCTTCTCAAAAGGGCATCAGCGAACCAGATGGGTTTTTACAACAGTCTGATAGTTTTGACAGTCTCCTTTACTGATTTAAAATGGCAGATTTGTTTAATGAACTGAATTTAAATTTCCAAGCTGCTGTGTTGGGATTTGAATTCGCATCTCCAGACCATTTGTTCAGGCCTCTGGAGTGCAAGTCCATTGATGCATGTGTGTCATTCAAGAACTTACTGCATTTAAAGTTCTTTTATTCCTATTAAATAAAATGTATTTGCATTTTATTAAAATAGTGACAGACTAATGATGACAGGTGACCTAAATGGACACATGGGGAGAGAAATAGCAGGATATGAAGTGGACACAATTTCCGAAAAGCAAATGAAGAAGGATCCAAGATCTTAAGGTTTGCCGTGCCATACTAACTGATAATGCTAACCACCTAGTACCAAAAATGCAGAAAGCACCTTATAATCTACAACAATGATGGCAGTGAAACTACATCATGGTTAGAAAAGAATATGCAAAGGAAGCAAAGAACCACAGTTTTTCCAAGCGAGGCGCTGACCACCCAACATAAAGCGCTGATGGTAGAGCTGATTGCAAACAAAAAATAGCAGAGGAGAATTGGTACACAGAATATCAGGTAGTGGAAGCTCAAAGATCCACAAATGAAGGAGGAATTCAGAGAGCAGATGGAGACACAGCTAAGAGAATTCTAAGTTATGGCAGACACAATGGAAGACTGTTGCAACTCGGTGGGAGATTTGATTAGGAAAACTGGTGAAGAAGTGTGTGAAAGATCATCTCTCTCTCTCTCTCTCTCTTCAGGTACCATGCCCTACGAGGGCACTGGTGACCATGGACTTCTATGTGGTCCATACTTATGCTTAGCAAGGTACTGTAGTGGTTTGCCATTGCCTGCTGCAGGTTCTGGCTGAGCAGGAGACCCACCCGCTTTTAGCGCCTGCCATAGGCATATTGGAAGGATTTGCAGGTTGGTAATCAATCTGTTTGGCCATGTTATGAATGCACCTTCCATGGTCATCAAGTCTTGGAGTAGGACTCGGAAAGATCATCAGGGAGGAGAAAGGCTGGAAAAGAAACTTGAATGAAACTGGAATGAAAACAGAAAATGCAGTCAAAGAAAAGAAGGAACTGTTAAAGAAGTGGAAACAGTCATAGCTCAAAGAACATAAAGAACAGTACAAAAAGGCAAAAACAATACAAAGCAAGTGATTGCTGCAGAAAGATTCCTGGCCATGGAAGAAATATATGAGAGTCTACATATCAAAGATGGACAAAAATAAATCTTCAGAATGGCAGCTGCTAAAGATGGGTTAACAAAAGATGTGAGAATTATCTGTACAATCAAAGATGCAGGTGAAGTAACCTTATTGAAAGAGAATGAAATCAAAGAGAAGTAGGGCCAATACTTCAACTGGCTATGAATTAAGGAAATCCAAGAACAAAAACAGAAGAGGTAGCTGCAAATCAAGGAATGACAACTTGCATCAATCTGG
This sequence comes from Cetorhinus maximus, assembly GCF_964194155.1. NCBI lineage: Eukaryota > Metazoa > Chordata > Chondrichthyes > Lamniformes > Cetorhinidae > Cetorhinus > Cetorhinus maximus. The sequence goes on along the minus strand of NC_135880.1, from coordinate 151,944,212 downwards.
GAAAATTCAGAACAGCACTGAAAGGAATCAAAACAACAAAGCAGTAGGACTGGATGAGATACCAGCAGAAGTATGGACATGCCTAGGTGAAGATGGGGTCCAGGTTCTGAACAAACTATTCAATTATGTAATGATAAGAGAGGAAATCCCAAGGATGTGCAGTCAAAGTACCAATATCAGTTGGAAAGGGAGACATTCAAGACTGTATAAACTACTGAGGAATTAAACTCCTACCACATACCACATACCTTCAAAATATGGGACAGTGTCATGGACCAGAGACTGCAAATATAAATTGGAAATCCATGAAGGATTCATGCCAGGAAGAAGTACCACTGATGCCATTTTTGTTTTAAGAAATATCAGGAAGGCCAATGCAACATGAAAAATGTATTCACTGATCTAGAGAATGATTATGATCAGGTACTTAGGGAGGAAGTCTGGAGATGTGCTAAAAAATTCTGGAGTTCCTGAGAACTACATACAATTATTGCAGGAATTTATAAGGAGTAGCAGGCATGAGTAAGAAGCAGAGTAGGAGAGAGAGAGAGTTTTGAAGTAAAAGTTGGATTGTACTAAGGAGTGACTGCATTCGATATCAAGGCAGCATTTGACTAATTGTGGCAGCAAGGAGCCCCAGAAAAATTGAAGTTAACAAGAATCTCCACTGGTTGGAGTTATAGGATGATGGTTGTGGTTGTTGAGTAAATTAAAGTTAACATAAGGGAAGCTTGGTCATGTGGAATGCATGTCCTGTAATATGTGGGAAGCCGTGAGCACTGCTGGTGTCTTAGATGGCCACATGTGCAGAAGTGCTGCCAACTGCATAAACTTGAGCTCCAGGTTTCAGAGCCCAAGTGGCAGCTGGAGTGGTGCATCTGCAAGGCTGAGGGCTACATGGATGGCATATTCAGGAGGTGGTCACACCCCAGGCTAGAAGCATGCAGGCAGTAAGGGAATGGATGACATCCAGGCAGTCCAAGGTAGTGCAGGAGTCCCCTAGGGTCCTGCTCGCTAATTGTTTTTCCATTTTGGATACTCCTCAGAGGAGTGCAGTCAGAGCCAAGTGGCACCACGAGTGGCTCTGGTGCACAGGACAGGAGAGGAGAAAGAAGAGGAGTGGAAGAGCAATAGTGATAGGGGATTCATTAGTTAGGGGAACAGACAGGTGTTTCTGTGGCCATAGGCATGAGCCCAGGGTGATATACTGCCTCCCTGCTGCCAGGGTCAAGGATATCACAGAGCCGCTGCAGGACATTCTTCTTGGGGAAGGTAATCAGCCAGAGGTCATGGTCCACATTGGTACTCACAATAAGAGGTTTTGGTGGAAGAATTAATACAGGCTGGTCTTTTGGTTCAAGCTGATTTATTTTCTAGGCAACTCCTCAGTGCTACTGACTTCCAAGTAGCTTCCATACAAAGTGCTCTAGCTGTATCTTTTTATTTTATATAGATGGGGTAATCAATGTCCATCACCTGTTTAACTAGCAATTGTCTTTAACAAGTGATTGCCACATTGACAGATTCCCCTCTTTTCTTTTAAAAATTAAAACTTTGAAAAAAAAACTTAAAGAACATTTTTTTTAAACAAACAGAAGGAAATAATGTCACTTATTTCCACATCTATAATTCCCGTATTTCTTACAATACAATTAAAACAAAAAAAAGTTTTTTTCGTTGCATCATTATAAAATAAGACACCCCTCATCCAATACATTGAATAATTTCTTACAACAAGCACTTCTTTTGTAAAACAGTCTGATAGTTGGTGACTTGTGTCAACCCATTTTATCTTAGAGATCTCTCTTCTCTCTAACATTTCTTTTATGCTGGCTAGGTCTATTTTTAGCCTTTTGTCAGTGACACTTTTTTGTAGAATGAACATTGCCCCAAAGAGACCAGTTATCAACATAACATTCTATGGACAACACTAAAAATGATGAACCTCATACCTTCTGGACCACCCAAGGCTGGAAACTTGAGCATATACCTCTCAGAATTTAATTTTAAGAATTTTATTTGCTCTCAGGATTTGCTCAACTGTAGCATGTTTCATCATGGTACTCAGCTTCAACACATCATAACTAGCGTCCAGCTTAGTCTGAGTGCACAACCAGCTCAACTGCCCAACCACGCTTCTCAACTGTTTCTTTTCTTCTTTGGTAGCAGGATCCTCTTTTTGTGAGGATCTACCACAAGTTATTGGGATATAATTAACATTTTCTAGATAAGATTGTTGATTCAATGTCACTCCTAACTTGCTCTGCTTAATGTCTAAACCTATGTATTTAAAGGCCCCTGAAGCCTGACTTCCAACCTGAAATTCATTTTTTATCTTCTCGATTACCCATTGTTCAAATTCTACAGATCCTCCCCACAGGAAATCATCAACATGCATGATAACGATCCCAGCTAGTTTCTCCTTATGGTACCAGTAGAACATCGCAGTGTCTGCCTTTAACTGAATGCAGCCTGTTTTCAACAGGACAGACCTTACAGAAAAATACCAAACTCTTGATGCATCATTCAATTCATAAACATACTTATTCAATTTCCATAGCTTTCCTTCTACATCCCCAGCTTCTTTGGGTGGTTTAAAAAAAAACTTCCCTTTGAAACTTCTCCCCCTGTAAAAACGCAGCCTTTATATCAATCGATTTGCTCTCCCAGGTATAGGATGCCAAGATAGCTAAAAAAATCTTCAAATTCACTTTCCCCGCAGTAGGTGAGTCTACTCTGACATCCTGATCTTCTAGTCTCTCTTCAAAGCCTCAGGCTACTAATCTCACTTTGGCCTTATATGTGTCACCTGGGAGTACCTTTTCTGTATAGATCCATCTGAGATAAAGCTGGCTATCCTCTGTCAGTTATTTCAGAATATATCCCAAATTCCTTCCAACTTTCTAACTCTTTCTGTTTGGCTTCCTTTATCAGCTTGTTTTCCAATTTATTAGCAGCTACTAGAATCTCTAGGTCATAAGGATTTCTACTCCTTTTGAAATTCGTAGCTTGCTCTCTAGTCTTCGTTCATGTTAAGCCATGGTCTCTACTCACATTCCTCTCCCTTTCTGGACTACTACTATATGTTCTTTCTCCCATGTGAGCAGAACCCCGTTCACAAGACATGATTTTTTTCCTAGGGTCACAACCACGTTCTGGTCCACTGTCAGAACTCACACTACGCTTTCTGGGTTTCCACATCTTTACCGCGGTTTTCCAATCGATAGATCTTGTCTCCTGTCCTTCATTCTGCACATTTAGCCAACGTTTGTATTTACCAGTAGCCTTTCCTGCCCTCCCAGTGATGGTGGCACCCCTCCACACATTGGTTCCTTCTGACATGTATGTTACCTTTGTTCCTACTTTGGATAGTTGTCCTTTTGGATGAATAGCATTGTCCTGTACCTCAGTATTACTTTGTTCATAGTCAGTCAACCCTGTATCTACTGTCATCTGCTCGTCATAACTACCATGTGTGTGTGTGTATGTGTGTGTGTGTGTGAAGTGCATGGTGCTTTCTCACGTTCTAAGTCCTGTTCAGAACATGTAAATGTATAGCCAGTACCAATTAACCGTGAAGAATGTAACCTAACAGGTTGATTGCCGTGAAGCACAATTACTACTTTCCCATCACTCCCTATTACCTTGGCAGGTCCTTTCCACTCTTTCTAGCCTTCCCTTTTATAATATACCAAGTCTCCTTGTCTAAACTGTATTCCCATTGGTCTTATGCCATAGGGCCCACCGAATTTTCTCCGACACCTCAGCTTAAATGAAAGTTTTTCTGTCCACATGCAAAGCATTCAGATGAGCAGAAAAGGTGGAGCTAATGCTAGTCCCTTCTAGAGCAGGGGTAAGCATCTGACAACACCAAAGGTAACTTCAGATTTCTTCCGTACACCAACTGGTAGGGACTGTACCCTCCAACCGTTTGCAGAGAGTTCTTTGCGTGCACCGGCCATGCCAGCACCGTTTGCAGTTTACAATCTGGTTGATCAGCTAATATTTTATGTAACATGTCGTCTATTACCGCATGGTTTCTTTCACAAAGACCATTACCAAACGGGCCCTCAGCTGCAGTGTGCATAACCGTGATGCTTAAATTTTCACACATATCTCGAAATTCATCATTGGCAAATTCCTCACCGTTATCTGTAAGGAACTTTGTTGGTGTTCCTAATCCTGTTCCTACCCATTTCTGCATGACCTTATTGATAATGGTCCTTTTATCTTTACTATGTATCACAGTGAAAAGACTAAATCTGGTTGCCATATCTATAAAGTGTAGTAAAAAAATACCCCTATCCTTGTCCCAAACTTTCAAGTCCATTGCCACTGCATCGTTAAACTCCCTGGCTAGTGGCAGCTCACAACAGGTCGCGGTGGTGTCTTGCGATATTTAAGGCAAATTTCACACTGAGCAATGATTTGTTCAATAAGCTCATCATATCCTTTATTGACCACTCCTGCATCTCAAAGCAGAGTCTTCAGTTTCTGTGGCGCCGGATGTGCAAACTGTCTATGTAATTTCCAAATTATCTTCTTTTTGTCCACCAAATTCTCATTCTCAGCAGTTAACAAAACTTCATGAACTTTTTGATGAGAAATCTCTGGCTTCCTTAGTGGCAAGCAAAAATGACCTGACCGAGTGAAATGTAAATTCACATGTTTTCAAACACAACTGCTCTATCATTTTTCATATCTAGTGTCATCTGAACCTTCTTCATCACAGATTGACTCAACAATAGCAGTATCTCTGGATTACAAGTCCAGCGACATTACCATTACATCATTATCTCCCTGGATACAGTGGCTGAAGCCAGGGCTATGATTGCGACATGGCAGGCAGGCCTGTGACAATCTTATCACCAACAGATTCCAGGCCAAGTGAGGCACTGATACATCTCTACTATACTATAGGTTCTAACCCTCTGTGGTTGGGAGGCAGGGTTCCCGAGTAGGCATGGATGTTTTTATTTCATTTCATTATTCTTGCGTTCTGGAGCATGCATTAAATTTTATGTTTTTGTGTTAGAACCGCTGGTATTGTGATCCTGTCTATGGGCCAATCTGAAATGAAACACATCCCACTTGTGCGAAATGTGCTGCTCAGACAACATTGCAGCATCAGTGCCAGCAGGAGTGCAAGTGCACCCTCCTCAGCCTGACCTGCTGGAGGTGATGGGGTCACTGGCAGAGGGGTTAGTGGAGTGACAGGGCACCCTGGTGTCCTGGAATGAAGCTTTGCTAGTGCTCCTTCTCCCTGTTGGTGTGAGATAGCACCTCCCTGACTCCTTGAGGAGGAGGGGCACCTGGAGAGAGGTTGAGGTGCCTCATCCCCCTCTCACCTAGTATTTACTGCACTGCACTAATGCCTAGTGCGATGAAGAGCAGGTCCGGACACATATCCGGCAGCCACTGAGTATTCTGCCAGACCAGGTTCTCCATTGCAGTTGCCACCCTCTTCATGTAAACAGCCAAGCACTTGCATGCCAGAGCCATGACAGTACTCATGCCATGGATGAACTCGTCCAACCTTCGCTCAAGATTGCTCATGACCTCTGGCAACTCACCCTGATGCTCCCCTGTCTTTCTCTGCATCTCCATCAGGTTATGGCCAAATCCAGATGCCTGTCATCTGCATGGGGTTCAGCATAGGTCTGTTCTCCAGCAGTCCTCCGAGTGCCAGGGACCTCAGCTGTCACTTCCTCAGTCTGCTGTGGACACATGTCAGTGATGTGGTCACCAGATTGTGACCCCCAAGCCTAGTCTAGAATGTGTACCCACTGAGGTGAATGTCTCTGTGCTGGTGGAGGGTGCAGGAGAATGGCATGATGGTGCATTCTCTGAGGATTTGGCATCATCATTCTCAGAGGTGCTGGTGGAAGTGGCGATGGATGTGGAGCTGGAACTGGGGGAAGGCTGTCTCCTCTTTTTAGATTTTGACTTGCTGTAAGAACCTGCAGTGGAGAACAAAAAGAATTAGCTAAAGGTTATGCACAACCCCTTTTCTCAACGATGCTTCAGGCATTATTCCTGTATGTCAAATTGGCAACACTATACTGGAAGCATCCTCGCTGGATGGCTGGATTCTACATCCCTGCAGGCTTGGTCCCAGTCCTCCCCAGCAAGTTTTGCGGCCTCTTCCTTAAACAGGGTCAGAATTCTAAAACTCCAGACACTCCCTCCAGTCATATTGTACCACGAGTGATTATGAGCATTTTTCTTCTGCAGACAGGCAGAAAGAATGACTGCATGGCATCCCAATAGGTGCATGGCCACTTTATGAGCATGCACGCCCATGACAGCTCCTGAGCCCTCCTCAGTAAGTGTTTGCCATCCACACTGTCCTGCAACTGGTGCAACATTCACAGCATCAAGTGGCTGCCACACATTCAGTGCATATGTCCCTTCTGCTGCTGAGACCTGCAACCCAAACTCCTGTCTGAAATCCCTTTGCACTTCCACGCTTACACCCCTTGATGCCCTTATGAGTGTCACTTTGCTTTGACTACACTGTGCCATTTATCCTAGTGGAGCCCAATAGATAATTCACCCTTTTCCTGCACTGCACTCAGGTTCTGGACTGGGCCCAATGGGGTTTAATCCATGCTGTGACCTTCCTCCAGGCCACCTTACTCAGATGGGAGGGCCTCCTGGGAAACAGGATCTCCCACCTTTCCCAAACAATTTGGACGAGAACCTACAGGGAGGCATTGCCGAACCATGGGAACATTTGTTACCTGCTCTGTGGCATGATGGCAGCAGCAGGAGGTTTTCCAGAGGATGAAAAAGTGTCAACGCCTCCAGAATGATAGCCAGACTGATGTTCTTGGCTTACAGGGAATGAATGCCTGTCCGGGTGCCCTTTAAATACGGTGCCTGGGCCTTTGACCTCTGAGGTAATGACAGGGATGCTGACTTCCTGCCTGACCCCATCACATGATTTACCAAGCTCTTTGCACACACATAGGTAATTGGCTAGCTGATGTGTAATCTCACCTGGCTAGCTACCCCACCTGCCTAGTGGAAGTGTAGTTCATTTTCTGCTTTGCTGCTGACAACTTCACCGCTACTGGAAGATTCTGCCCAGGTTTTGGATCAAAGCTTGTATGAGTTGTTTTCCCACTCAACATTATAATTATTCACCCAACCCATTAGAGGAACTCTTATTTTTCACTTTCCAAGACTATTGAAAACCTTAAGGATGGGGAATACAGTCGATTTTGTCATTTGACTTTGTGCAAGTTAAACTAAAATATTTAAAGCATTGATTTTCGTATAAAGACTGTTTTAACTAATCCAATAAATGAATTTTTTTAAAAGTCCACTTGAATCTCCAGATAAGCTGATACCAAAGTAATTACAGCAGATATAATTAAAAGGAGAGACAGGTTAGGGAATTCATGGAACTAAAGGAAGAAAGTGATTAACAAGGAAGATAAGGTGTGCAATCTTATTTTGGTACTGAAAGCTGCAAAACAAAGCATCATTTGGAACATATATCTTATGAAGATCCTAATTCTTAGGACAAAGGAGAGTGGTAACATAAGTGAGAACCATTTTATTGAGATGTAAATTGTTTTTCTTTGCACAATGCAACTACAGTCAGTACAGCAAATGTATTTACTTTTTTGAAAAGGTAGTAAGTTTTCTACACTTCAAGTCTAAATTCTTTCCACCAAGGAGAATTGAGCATCTCATCAGCTCCTTTGAATCATAGAAAATACATCAGTATTCGTCAAGGCTGGTAAATGGAGTGTACATCGGCAGAACTGTTACTTAACTGTAAATTTTGTGAACGAATACCCCAATTAAAAATATCGCTCACTGGATATAGAGAAGCGCCTACATTTTAATTTTAATGGATGTAAAATTATGGGGCGCATGCCTACACCCTCCTGATATAAATTACAGGTGGACAGGGCATCACAGCAGAAATGCGAGTTCCTAAAATTTCCTATCCAACCACCAGAGCAGTGTGAGCGGCTCATGTAACTTAGCACTTCAGTCTCACCATCACACAAATGTACCAATATGACAAGTGTAACATCAAAAAGGTATACTGGACAAATAAGTTCTTCTGCTTTGCGATGTAATTTATTTGTTGAGCAGCTTTCCACTTGTACCATGCTGAGAACTACAGCTGAAGTGAACTTGAACTTTGCTTTAAAGCAGTTTCTGATTATTTTCTGCCTTAGATACAGAATATAAAATTGCTCTCATAATTATAGTTTAATTGTTTTCATACATACCCATAGACACACAAAACGAGAGATAAATACAAATGGATAGTATAATAAAAATCTTGCATGAAAATCAATACATGCTATGACTTTGAAAAATCTTGCAGGGCCAAATCTTGAGCTCAAATTTTAACTTGAGATGTGAATGGTGGGTAGTGGAGCAGGCAGCAAGCTCCCATGATGTTATCAGCATAAGGTCTGGGCAATTTTAACTACTGGGTGTTCTATTTCTATTTGACTGATGTGTCAGGAATAGGGCAACCTACTCATATAAGGCACACAATTTCTGTTGCTCTGCATCAGACCTGTATAAAGAGGAATGCAGCTCTTAATGTGAGGTTGCATTTCCAACTTTCAGCTTTTTTGGGAGAACAGTTTAAAATACCTTGGCAGCACAGATGAGTAGAAGGGCCATACTTGCTTATTTTGCTGAAGGCCAGAAGGTCCTAGTGGAGGAAAGCAGTGCAAGGATACCCTACGATACCCGAAAAGTGTATGAGTGCCCCAGGGCCATTATTCAGCAGGTCTGGGCTGCATCAGTGCCATCAGGACTTGAGTTCAATTCAGGATTGCTGCTTAAAAGCAGCAAAGGTGAGTTTTTTTTTAAATTCATTCACTGAACCATAGAACCAGAGAAAAATTACAGCACAGAAGGGGGTCATTCAGCCCATCGTGTCTGCGCTGGCCAAAAAAAAAAAAAAATTTTAAAAATTAGCTGCACATTTTAATCCCACCTTCCAGCACTTGGTCCGTAGCCTTGCAGGTTACAGCACTTTAGGTGCAGATCCAGGTGCCTTTTAAATGAGTTGAGCTTTTCTGCCTCCACCATCAAACCAAGCAGTGAATTCCAAATACCCATCACCCTCTGGGTGAAGAAGTTTTTCCTCATGTCGCCTCTAATCCTTCTACCTTAAATTTGTGCCCCCTGTACTCCAATGAGTACAGACACAAACTACTCAACCCTTCCTCATAAGAAAATCGCTCCATATCAGGATCAACCTAGTGAACCTTCTCTGGACTGCCCTTCACTGCCATTATACCTTTCCTTAATTAAGGGGACCAAAAATGTTCACAGTATTCTAGGTATGGCCTAACTAGCACCTTGTATAGTTTTAGCAAGACTTCCTTATTTTTATGTTCCATTCCCTTTGAAATAAAGGACAGCATTCCATTTGCCTTCCCTATTACCTGCTGAACTTATATGTTAGCATTGCTGGAGTGTTTCTCCATTTAAATAATATTTAGCTCCTCTACTCTTCTTGCCAGATTGCATAACCTCACATTTTACCACATTATATTCCATCTGCCAAATTTGTTCCCATTCACTTAACCTGTGTCATCCTCACCGCTTGCCTTCCCACCTATTTTTGTGTCATCCACAAACTTGGCGATAGTACATTCACTTCCCTCATCTAAATCATTAACATATATTGCAAATATTTGTGGCCCCAGCACTGATCCCTGTGGCACTCCACTCCATAGGTTGCCATCCTGAAAATGCCCCCCTTATCCCAACTGTCTGTATTCTATTAGTCATCCAATCCTCTATCCATGCCAATATACTACGTAAAACACCATGGGCTCTTATCATATTAAGTAGCCTTATGTGCAGTAGCTTATCAAACGCATTTTGGAAATCCAAATATGTCACATCTACTGGTTCCTCTTTATCTATCCAGCTTGTTACCTCCTCAAAGAATTCTAATAAATTTGTCAGGCATGATTTCCTCTTCATGAAGCCAAGCTGACTCTGCTTGATTATATTATGCATTTCTAAATGCTCTGCTATTACATCCTTTATAATAGACTCTAACATTTTCCCAATGACGGATGTAAAGATAACTGGCCTATAGCTACCTGTTTTTTGTCTCCCTCCCTTTTTGAATAAGGGTGTTGCACTGGCAGTGTGTTAGAACTGCACTCTACCACCTAACCTCTGGCACTTTTCCAGAATCTAACGATTCTTGGAAGTTTACTACCCGTGCATCCACTATCTGTGTAGCTGCTTCCTTTAATATCCTAGGATGCAACCTATCAGGTCCAGGGGACTTATCGGCCTTTAGCCCCATTACTTTCCCTCGTACTTTTTCTCTAGTGATAGTTATTGTATTTATTTCCTCTCCCCATTTTGTCCCTTAACTATTTAGTATTTTTGGAATGCTATTAGTGTCTTCTACCATGAAGACTGATGCAAAGTATTTATTCAACTCCTCTGCCATTTCCTGGTTCCCCATAATTATTTCTCCAGCCTTGTTCTCTAAGGGGCCTATGTTCACTTTGGTCTCTCTCTTCCTTTTGATATATTTAAAGAAGCTCTTACTGTCCATTTTTATATTACTTGCTAGTTTATCCTCAAAGTTTATTTTCTCCCTCTTTATTTTTTTTGGTCATCTTCTGTTGGTTTTTAAAACTTACCCAACCTTTGGCTTACCACTAATCTTTGCCACATTGTATGTTTCTTCTTTCAATTTGATACACTCCTTAACTTCCTTGGTTAATGATGGTTTGTTTATCCACTTCCTAGAATCCTTCTTCCTCACTGGGATATATTTTTGTTTTGAGTCAAGAACTATTTTCTTAAACGTCTGCCATTGTTCGTCAACCGTCTTTTCTGCTAAACTCCTTTCCCAGTCCACTCCAGCCAACTCTGCCCTCATCCATTTGTAATTACTCTTATTTAAATTTAGCACAGTTGTTTCCGTCCCAAGTTTCTCACTTTCAAACTGAATGCTAAATTCCACCATGTTATGGTCACTGTTTCCAAGGGGATCGTTTACTCTGAGATCATTTATTAAACCTGCCTCATTACACATTACCAGATCAAAAATGGCCTGATCCCTGGTTGGATCTACAACATATTGTTCCAGGAAGCTGTCCCGAATACACTCTCTAAACTCATGTTTCTGGCTACCTCTGGCAATTTGATTTTCCCAATCTACATGAAGATTAAAATCGCCCATGATTAATGTACTGCCTTTTTTACATGCTCTCATTATCCCCTGATTTGTTCTCTGCCCTACAGTATAGCTACTGTTAGGGGCCCTATAGACTACTCCCACCAGTGTCTTCTTCTCCTTGTTATTTCTTACCTCCACCCATATGGATTCTACATCTTCCAATACAAGATCATTTCTTGCTATAGTACTTATTCCATCTCGTACTAACAAAGCTACCTCACCATCCTTTCCTTCTTGCCTGCCCTTTTGAAAAGTCACATACCCCTGAAAGGAAGTCAGGATTGGAAAATGATCCTCGGAGCATCTGTTATTTCCTCCCTAGTTTCCTTTAACAGCGTGGGATACAATCCATCTGGTCCTGATGACTTATCAACCTTCAAGGATGTCAGTCCCTCCAGTACATCCTCTCTCACTATGCTTATTGTATCTAATATTTCACACTCCTCCTCTTTAACTAGAGTATCTGCTTCATCCTTCTCCTTCGTGAAGACAGAGATAAAGCACTCATTGATAACCCTGCCCACATCTTCAGCATCAGAGCACAAGTTAACATATACATCACTGATCAGCCCTACCCTTTGTTATTCTCTTGCTCTTAATGTACTGGTAAAACATCTTAGGGTTTTCTTTGATTTTACCTGCCAATAACTTTTCATACCCTCTCTTTGCTTTCCGAATTACCTTTTTTATTTCACCCCTGTACTTTCTATACTCCTCTAGGTTTTCTACAGTTTTTTTATGACTGTCATTTGCTTTCTTTTTCTGCTTTATCTTACCTTCTAGATAACCATGGGGCTCTATATTAAGCAGTGCCACCCTTTTTCTTCGTCAGGATATGTCTACACTGTGCCTGTTGAATCTGGCTTTTGAATGCCTCCCATTGGTCTGTCACCGATTTCCAGCAAGTAGCTGTAACCAGTCCACTTTTGCCAGATCACCTCTCAGTTTCATAAAATTTGTCTTTCCCCAATTTAGAACTTTTATTCCTTTTATTCATGGGATGTGGACATTGCTGGCCAGGCCCACATTTATTGCCCAAACCTATAATTGCCCTTGACAAGGTGGTGGTGAGCTGCCTTCTTGAACCGTTGCAGTCCATGTGGTGTACACTATGGTGCTGTTAGGGAGGGGGTTCCAGGATTTTGACCCAGCATATCATCTCTCCACCTGTCCATCAAAACCACAACACTCATATGACTACCTCACCCACTCCCCCCCACTACATCCTTCAACAGACAATTACAAAGTCATGCTAAAACACTTCTTTTTCCCATTCCATACATTCCTCGTCCTCCCTTCTCTTCACATCACACACTAGCTCTCTTTTCACAAACTATCATTTGCTCAACTTCTTTGTCCATTCCATCCTCATTTCACATTCCATACACTTGGCTTTATATTCATCACCTTCCATCCTCATTGCAATTTGCTTCTTCTGCACCTCTCACTGTATCCATGATATGCCAATGCCCACACATTTCTTCTTACTTTCTCAACGCTAGCACAGCACCCAGTGTCTACATGACATAATCCCAGAGGAAGGACCAAGATGAGTGGAGAAACCAACAACATTATAGCTCTCACCCAAGCACAGCAAGAAGTTCAGGAGTTTAATGGTCCAGGCAGAAGGAGGAGCATCAAGAAAGGTGAGGCTATCACCCAAGGATGATGTCTGCATGTTATTTTTAATCCTTACTTCACCTCAGAAACTGTTCGGCAATCAGCGTAACTTGAAACCGCATTCTCAAGACTGCCACCTGCAAATGTCCAGCTTTCATCTGCCAGCCTTACTGTTATCCCTTTTCTTTTCTAGGTCTTTCTTGGCATGCAAAAGGCTACTGCGGAAGACACCACTCAGAGCAGAACAATCTTCTCACAGATGAAATGTCCTCCCAGGCACCAGCCCAGATATTGGCACTTGCCAAGATAGAAACTGATCCAAAGGGGTCATCACATGTTGAAAAACCCTGCACAATTCAGCAGCAGAAAGAATGAATGGCAGTGATGATACAAACATGTGAACAAGGAGCAGGAGTAGGCTATTGAGCCCCTCGAGCCTGCTCTGCCATTTAATAAGATCATGGCTGATCTGATAGTAAACTGAAATCTGCACCCCACCTACCCTCAATAATCTATCACCCCCTTGCTTACCAAGAGTCTATCCACCTCTGCCTTAAAAATATTCAAAAACTCTGCTTCCACCAACTGCACTCATCCAGGCAAGTGGAGAACATCCCATCACACTCCTGACTTGTGCCCTGTTGATGTTGGACAGTCTTTGGGGAGTCAGGAGGTGTGTTACTCGCTGCAGAATTCCAAGCCACTGACCTGCTCTAGTAGCCACAGTATTTATGTGTCAGTTACAGTTCAGTTTCTGGTCAATGGTAAACCCAGGATGTTGGTAGTGGGGGATTCAGCGATGGTAATGCTATTGAATGACAAGGGATAGATGGTTAGGTTCTCTTTTCTTGGAGATGGTTATTGCCTGGCACTTGTATGGCACAAATGTTGCTTGCCTCTTATCAGCCCAAGCCTGAATGTTGTCCAGGTCTTACTACATATGGACACAAAACGCTTTATTATTTGAAGAGCTATGAATGTGCAATCATCAGCGAACATCCCCAGTCCTGACCTTATGATGGAGGAAAGGTCATAGATGAGGCAGCGGAAGATGGTTGGTCCTAGGATGCTACCCTGAGGAATACATGCAGTGAAGTCCTGGGACTGAGATCGCAGAATCACAGAATGTTATGGCAAAGAAGGAGGCCATTCGGCCCATCGTGTCTGCACAGGCTCTCCAAGTGAGCATTATAGCTTGGTGCCATTCTCTTGCTTTTTCCTCATACCCTTGCCTCTATTCAAATAATCATTTAATGCCCTTTTGAATGCCTTGATTGAATGTGCCTCCACCACACTTCCAGGCAGTGCATTCTAGACTCGAACCACTCGTTGAGTGGAAAAGTTTCTTCTCACATCACATTTGCTTCTTTTGCAAATCACTTTAAATCTGTGCCCTCTCGTTCTTGATCCTTTTACAAACGAGAACAGTTTCTCACTATCTACTCTATCCAACTCCCTCATGATTTTGAACACCTTATCAAATCTCCTCTTAGCCTTCTCCTCTCCAAGGAGAACAGTCCCAATCTCTCCACTCTATTGTCATAACTCAAGTTTCTCATCCTTGGAACCATTTTTGTAAACCTCTCCTGCACTCTCTCCAATGTGTTCACATCCTTCCTATAGTATGGCACCCAGAACTGTACACAAAATTCCATCCGAGGTCTAACTAGTGTCTTGTATAAGCTCAGCATAACCTCCCTGCTCTTGTCCTCTATATCCCTATTAATAAAGCCCAGTATAGGGTATGCTTTATTTACTGCAATCTCCACCTGTTCTGCTATCTTCAATGATCTGTGCACCCAGGTTCCTCTGCTCCTGCACACCCTTAAGAGTTGTATCCCTTCTTTCATTTTGTCTCTCCATATGCTTCCTACCAAAATGTATCACCTCACACTTTTCCACGTTGAATTTCATCTGCCACCTATCTGCCCACTCCACCAACTTGTCTATGTCCTCTTGAAGTTCTATACTGTCCTCCTCACAGTTTACAATGCGTTCAAGTTTTATATCATCTGAAAACATTGAAATTGTCCCTTGCACACTAAGATCTATGTCATTAATATATATCAGGAAAAGCAAGGGTCCCAATACCGACCCCTGGGGAAGTCCATTACAAACCTTCCTCCAACCCGAAAAATATCCATTGACCATTATCCTCTGTTTCCTATTAACCAGCCAATTTTGTATCCACATTTTATTTCATGACCTATAACTTTTCTCACAAGTCTGTTGTGTGGCATTGTATTGAATGTCTTTTGAAAGACCACATCAACAGCATTACCCCCATCTACCCTTTCTGTTACCTCTTCAAAAAATCCAGCAATTTAATTAAACATGGAGCAAGATTTTTACCTCAGCGGACAGGCACACGCATGACCTGATTAACGTGCAGTCGCGCAATATTTCAGTTGGTGGGTGCTCGCTGACAATTAAAAGGCATTTTAAGGCCATTACCAAGGTTATTGAAAGAAACAAGGTTATTGAAAGGATGTGAACACATTGGAGAGAGTGCAGGAGAGGTTTACAAAAATGGTTCCAGGGATGAGAAACTTTAGTTATGACAATGGAGTGGAGAGATTGGAACTGTTCTTACAGTTGGTGGGCAGGCGAAAAGGCCAAGCTGCCCTTGCACTTTTTAGGAACCATCATCCACGGGCTGGATGAGGTTTCCTAAAGCAAATAAAAATAAAATAAAAATTTAAATTTAATTAATAACATGTCCTGCTCATGAGGGGAAATGTTTCATCATAACATTTTTCATTTCTTTATTTAAAAAAAAACTCTTCATCTCCCTGAGGCAGCTCTGTGCCTCAGGGAGATTATTAAGTGCGCATTCGCATTCATGCGCGAAGTTCGCACTTGCCCTGCTCGCGTTCGCCCCCCCCACCACCACCCACACAGGCAACGCTGAGTGCTGCAGCTCACGTTTCATGCTTAATTGGCCCACCAGCATGAAATTGCCTTCCGACCTCGATCGCAGGCAGCGGTCAGCATCCTGACTGCACCCACCCGATAAGAGCAAAATTCTGCCCATGATTTCCCCTTTAGAAATCCATGCTGGCTCTTCCTAATCAATCCATATTTTTCCATGTGATTACTAAATCTATCCCAAATAATTGTTTCTAGAAGTCTCCCCACCACCGAAGTTAAACTGACTGGTTTGTAATTGCTGCACTTATCTTTACAACCTTTTTTGAATAAGGGTGTAATGTTTGCAATTCTCCAGTCTTCTGGCACCATCCCTGAATCTAAGGAAGACTGAAAGATTATGGCCAATGTCCCTACAATTTCTTCCCTTTCTTCCTTCAATACCCTTGGATACATCTCATCCAGTCATGGTGCCTTGTCAACCTTAAGTACCGACAGTTTATCCATGTCAATTTTGAACCCTTCTAGTGACAGTTTTCTCCTCTGTCTCCGTGGCCCCGTTAGCATCTGCTTCCTTGGTAAAGATAGCTGCAAAGTATTCATTTAACACCTGAGCCATGCCCCCTGCTTCCATGTGTAAACCCCCCTTTTGGTCCCCAATTGGCCCTGCTCCTTTTACCATTCAGATCTCATTTCAGATCTCTGAAGGCGGAGGAGCATGTTAGTGGGGTGGTGAAAAAGGCACATGGGACACTTGCCTTTATCAATCGAGGCATAGGTTACAAAAGTAGGGAGGTCATGTTGGAGTTGTATAGAGCCTTGGTGAGGCCACAGCTGGAGTACTGTGTGCAGCTCTGGTCGCCACATTATAGGAAGGATGTGATTACACTGGAGGGGGTGCAGAGGAGATTCAGCAGGATGTTGCCTGGGATGAAACATTTAAGTTATGAGGAGAGGTTGGATAGACTTGGGTTGTTTTCGTTGGAGCAGAGAAGACTGAGGGGCGACCTGATCGAGGTGTACAAGATTATGAGGGCCATGGACAGGGTGGATAGGGAGCAGCTGTTCCCCTTAGTTGAAGGGTCAGTCACGAGGGGACATAAGTTCAAGGTGAGGGGCAGGAGGTTTAGGGAGGATGTGAGGAAAAACTTTTTTACCCAGAGGTTGGTGACGGTTTGGAATGTGCTGCCTGGGAGGGTGGTGGAGGCGGGTTGCCTCACATCCTTTAAAAAGTACCTGGATGAGCACTTGGCACGTCATAACATTCAAGGCTATGGACCAAGTGCTGGTAAATGGGATTAGGTAGATAGGTCAGGTGTTTCTCACGTGTTGGTGCAGACGCGATGGGCCGAAGGGCCTCTTCTACACTGTGTGATTCTGTGATTCTCTTACTATTTATGTGCCAATAGAAGACCTTGGCATTCCCTTTTATGTGGGCTGCCAGTCTTTTCTCATAATTCCTTTTTGCTTCTCTGATTTGCTTTTTCATCTCCCCCCTGAACCCTCCGCTTTCCACTTGGCTCTTGGAAGCATTTTCTACCTGACGTAAGTACACTTTATTTTTTTTATTTTAATTTCTATCTCTTTTTTCATCCAGGGAGCTCTAGGTAGGTTTGCCCTACTTTTCCCTTTTGAGGGAATATACCTTGACTGTACCTGAAACATTTTCTCTTTGAAGGTAGCCCATTGTTCAGCGACAGTTTTTCCTGCCAACCTTTGGTTCCATTCTATCCTGCCCAACTTTATTCTTGCCCCATTGAAGTCAGCTCTCCCCCAGTTAATTATTCTTACTCTGGATTGCACATTGTCCTTTTCTACTGTCACCTTAAACCCTACGATACAATGATCATTGTCTCCTAAATGTTCCCCCACTGATACTTGATCTACTTGGCCCACCTCATTTCCAAGAACCATGTCCAACAGTGCATCCTTTCTGTTGGACTGGGCACATGCTGCTGTAGAAAATTCTCCTGAACACAATCTATGAACTCTTGCCCCTCTCCACCCTTTACACTACCACTGTCCAGCCTACATTCGGGTCATTAAAGTCGTCCATTATTACTGATGTGGTGACCATGAAACTATCACTGATTGTCTGGTTCATTAGTGTCCTTTAGAGAAGGAAATCTGCCATGTTTATTTGGTCTGGCCTACATGTAACTCCAGACCCACAACAATGTGGTTGACCCTTAAATGCCCTCTGAAATGACCAAGTAAGTAATTCAGTTCAAGGGCAATTAGGGATGGGAAACAAATCCTGGCAATGCCAGTGATTCCCACATCCCAAGAAAGAATAAAGAAAAAAAATCTGCAACATCCCCTCCCTCATTAGTAGCATCATCTTCCCCTTCCTCCTAGTCAGAGGAGACATCTGGGTCTTCCATCTCCCCCTCTGCAAAAACATCCCCAATTTGCTGACTGAGAACACAATGATCCTGGACACACTTTCTGGTGAGTACTGAAGCGGTCCAAGCAGCCGAACCTCATTTTAAGCAGTCTAACCATCTGCTCTACCGTTTCCCCTGTTGAGGCACGGGCAGCATTGTACCGCACCTTGGCAGCACTTTGCGGGTTCCGCACTGGTGCCATCAGCCAGCTCCTCTATGCATATCCCCTGTCACCAATAAGCCAGCCCTGAAGTTGATGAGGGAGAGCAAAGATTTGTGACATCTGCACGTTGTTAAGGATGTAAGGGTACTGCGCACACACCTGAAGGATTTGTTTCCTGTGATCACATACCTGCTGCACATTCATAGAGTGAAACTCCTTTCTGTTAATGAGTGTAGTGATTAAAGCAAAATACTCTGCTGAGCAGTCTAATGAATGCAGTGAGCTGATCCCAGGGAGCTCTCAGCACCACATGTGTGCAATCAATTGTCCTTTGCTATTATGGGAATCCTGCGATTGTAGCAAATCCCAATACCCTGGCTGCCTGTCTCTTGGGGTCCATAATGAATTTAACAAAATCATTTGTGTTACAACAAGTCCCCACTAGAGGTTCCCCCAATTTGTTATGCTCCCGGGTGAGGAGGGATGAACTGGCTCCCCTTCTTTATTCAACCCCCTTGGTTGGTCGCAACAAGGTTAATTTAAAAAGGATCCCTTCCCTCATGGATACCTTTTCCCAGTCCAAATGTATTTATGTTTTAAAAGGAGCCAATTTAACCAAGCTTCCTTGAACCAAACAAAGAGTGAGTTTATTAGTTACTAAAACACGAGAAAAAAATAATAAAACGCAACACGCATACTCACAGATTACAAATGAGAAATGAATCCAGAAATAAAGGTTAAAAAAAGATATGCGAATCAGTCTTTGGCTTGTCTGTGAGGAGTAGATGGCAAAATGTTGTGGCTGTTAAGTTGGGTGATTCCAGTACAGCTGACTTTGGCAGCTAAGCAGCGTGTTTGGAGATTCTTGGTTCTGCAGGTTAGCTGAAGGGAGTTGTCCTGCTTCTTTTTTGACTGTGGCTTTGCTGACTTGCGACTTGTTCCCAGCAATCAGAGAGAGAGGACTTTCACACCAGGACTGGAACACCAAATCTAGCACACAGAGACCAGGGTTGCAGTTGGCTTTTAACCCCTTTTCTTGTGTATTCCTGGAGGGGAAAAAAACAAACATGTCTTTCATCCAGAAACTGATTTCTTTCAACTCGCATCATGTCCACAGTCAGCGATATAACCCACAGGAGATGGTTTCTGTTGAGATGGTAATCAGCCTTCATTATCTTCGCAACCACAGGAGGTTACAGTTCAATTTTTGCATTGCGTCTTTTCCTTTTGAAGTGTCTTGGTCTGAAATAGGCCTTGACACATTTTTAGGTGCAACATTCCAGTCTCTGGACTCATTGGTCAAGTGTAACCCACATCGGAATTTTCCAACAAGTGGTTATTTTACAGTCTCAGCCAACTTATGCTTGTATGTCCTTTTTAAAAAATAACATGTCTCACTTAAAAGTCCAATATGTCCGTACATAATTCGGGGCTATGACCTGTGGTCATGACATCTGCTGTTCTGAAGAGGGCATCTGTCACCTCCTGGGTGCATTTGCGCATGCCAGACTGCGATATTCCACACAGGTGCCCAATGGTGCCCTGGAAAGAGCCTCTGGTGAAGAGGTTCAATACCACTATCAGTTTTAACTCTACTGGCATTGGATTACCTGCCAGTCCTTACGGACGCAGATCTTCATGAAGCAGCTGGAATAAATGAGTTACCACATCCCAAGACATCTTAAGCTGCCTCCAGCATTGCCTCTCAGACATTTGTTTGTAGCTGCAATAGGTATGATTACCCACCGTTACACTGGCCACTGTTTGCCAGTGTCCTGCTCTGCTTGACCCTCTTGATGTTCTGGAAGCAGCTCCACATGGCCCTGGGTCATAGCGTCCTCCACAGCTACATAGCTATCAGAAGTGCTGAGCTGATTTGAACACAAAAAATAAGAACAGGTGGAGACCACACAGCCCATTAAGCCTACTCTGCCATTCAATACGATTA
Source organism: Cetorhinus maximus (assembly GCF_964194155.1). NCBI lineage: Eukaryota > Metazoa > Chordata > Chondrichthyes > Lamniformes > Cetorhinidae > Cetorhinus > Cetorhinus maximus. Next base: position 151,924,023 of record NC_135880.1, on the reverse strand, counting down.
TGGATAATTTTGGGCTTCAACTCCATTTTCCCGCCAGCTCCCTATACCCCTTAATTCCCTGAGAGACTAAAAATTTATCTATCCCCGCCTTAAATGTATTCAATGACGGAACATCCACAAGCATCCTGGCTAGAGAATTATGAGTGAAGTAATTTCTCCTTATCTCAGTCCTAAATGATTAGCCCCTTTTCCGAAGAGTGTGCCCCACGTTTAAGATTCCCCAACCAATGGGAGCAATCTCTCAGCCTCCATCGTGTATGCTTGAAGTGATCTATTAACAAATTGCAAAGATCGACTTGGTCAGCAAATTCGTTGAGGCTGTCCCTCCTGTCAGGACCATTTTTGCCCAATGTGAAGCCGTAAACTTAGCATTGGGCAAACCTTGGCCTCCATCCAACCCACCATGATCAATCCCATCCTGGAGGATCAATGCCAAGATCTCTTCACGTTGGCACAACCACGTACATGGAGACTGGAGCATTGATAATGGGATTGGAAGCCAAGGCCATGCACCCTCTTATCACTGCTGATCTTCCCTCCATCACTCTGTCATCCTGGACCTGCGGACTTCCAAAATCAGGATCCCCTGCATGATCCAGTATCGTCTTCTGTCCTCCCAAGAGCTCTTTACACTTCCACCTCCCTCCCTTCCTCCCTTCCTCGGTCAGCAAAAGCTGCTCAACAGTGCAAACTCTCTTCCAGTTCCCAACCTTGCTGGGTTCTTGCAGGAAAGGGTCCACATTAGCTGTTCTCCAGTCCTCTGGCACCTCCCCGTGGCCAGAGAGGAATTAAAAATTTGGGTCAGAGCCCCTGCGATCTCCTCCCTTGCCTCCCTCAGCAGTCTGGGACACAAATCATCAAGACCTGGAGATTTGTCCACTTTTAAGCCTGCCAACACCTCCAATACCTTGTCATTCCCTATATCAATTTGCTCAAGAACCTCACAGGCCCTCTCCCCGAGTTCCATACCTTCATCCTCATTCTCTTGGGTGAAGATGGATGTGAAGTATTCCTTCAACACTCTACCGATGTCCTCTGGCTCCACCCATAGATTGCCCCCTTGGTCCCTAATGGGCCCTACTCTTTCCCTGGTTATCCTCTTCCCATTGATATACTTATAGACTATCTTGGGATTTTCCCTACTATTAACAGCCAGAGCTTTCTCAAATCCCCTCTTTGCTCTCCTAATTGCTTTCTTAAGCTCCACCCTGCACTTTCTGTACTCCACTAATGCCTCCGCTGATTTGCTCCCCTTGTACCTGTGAAAAGCCTCTCTTTTCCTTCCCATCATATCCTGAATATCTCTGGTCACCCATGGTTCTCTGGGCTTGTTACTCCTTCCTATCACCCCAGAGGGAACATGTTGAGCCTGTATACCCACCATTTCCTTTTGAAAGCCCCTCCATTGCTCTTCTGTAGATTTCCCCACAAATAGCTGTTCCCAGTTTACCTTGGCCAGATCCTGCCTTATTTTACTAAAATCCGCCCTCCCCCAATCCAAAACATTTTTTTTGCAACTTGTTGATTTCTTTGTCTATAACAAATGCTCCCCCACCACCACCTCAGCCACCTGTCCGGCTTCATTCCCCAGAATTAGGACCAGCAATGCGCCGTCCCTTGTTGGACCCTCTACATATTGACCTAAAAAGTTCTCCTGTACACATTTCAAGAAATCCACTCTATCCAAGCCCTTAATACTATGTCTATCCCAATTAATGTTGGGAAAGTTGAAATCACCTAATATAATTACCCTATTGTTATTGTCCCTGAATCTAATAGCTAAGCTTCTTCCCACCGTCAGGAAGCTGATTTTTGGGTTCCCGCTCACTTAAGTTCCCCAGCCACCTTGCTTCCTGCTCCTGCGCACAGCACAAGATTCTGCACCTGATCTCAGCCAGGGTCACATTCGGGGCAATTTTATCAACTGATTTACATCAAGCATTCAGGACATGGTATGTTAAGTCACAGTTTGGACCCCCTCTTCTTCAAAACCATGCTCTGTCTCTTCTCCCATATCCCCACAAATCTCATTTTGAACATAAAACCCATTACCCAGCCCATCCCCATGTTTCCCTCCAACTGCTGACCACCTAACTTCCATGTTTCTGCAGATTGTTTACCAACATCATCAATCTATCCCATCCAGCAGTATTGTTTCTTCAAAACAATTACCATTACCCCCTTCCTAAGAATATCTCGAATTAAACCCTTCCACATTCTCCAATTAGCATCCTATCTCAAACTTCTCCTTTGTCTAATTGCAACTAAACATTTCCGTCTGCCATTGCCCCCTGCTTGGGACTTCTCAAATTGATTTTCATCACAGCACAGAGACAACAGTTGGCATACTCATAAATTTATACCTTCTGTGATTGTCACCACAGCTTACTGTCCCTTTTCATCTTTCCTCAGTCATAGATACCACTGATCATTCATTCATATTCTAGAAATTCCCCTCAGCAAGTCGATCATTATGGCGGCCCTGTCCCCTGATTCCATTCATACTTGTTCCTGTGATCACAATACATGTTCCTCAATAGCTTCTCCTCCTCCAGGTCAGGCAGCGTCTGTGGAGAGAGAAACAGAGTTAATGGGTGAAATCCAATGACAGTGGCACGGGTCCCAGCAGCAGACCCGGAAGTGGGCGGCATTGTCATTTGGGGCAGAAGCAGCCAACCAAACACAATTATGCTGTAGCTAGCCAATTAACAAGATGGAGAAGCAGGCCCGGCCAATCAAGTGTCATGGACAGTCTGGAAGGTGCTTATCCTGGCATGAACTGATGTGAGGGAAAGTGCTGGCACCATTTTTAAACGATCAATCAGACCTCACAACAACATGATTGAGGCTCCCGGATTGCCATGAGAGCTGCTGCAAGGCTTAAAGAGCTTCTATCATCACTGTGCTGCCCCTGAATACCATTCCAACTCTACGCTGCTCCAGGAAAATTATCAACACCTCCCCACAGTAAGCAGAGAACCAATAACAAAATGTCACAGATGACCATGAGAAAGAGCATGTCACAGGGCAGATAAAGGGTGGCCCCATGCTTCAGCAATGCCTCCCTGCAGATACTCTTCCAGGCTGCATCGGAATGACTGGTGGTACTGTTCGCTATAGATAGGAAGAAGAGAGCATCCTGTTTGACCAAGGAAGCCTACATGGAGATAGCAATGGAGATCAGCAGTCATGCATTTATGGGTGCAGTGTCGCAAGCAGGTCAATGACCTCTTCTGCACTGCCAAGGTGAGCATAATTAAATTCTTATGAGTGCTGTGACTTTCAAGTGGACAATATGCACTAGGCCTCAACATGGAGAGGAATAGGCTGGACTGGCGAATGAATTTTATGTCCCAGCAGCAGCTGCCTTATGGGGAATGGCTGCATCTGGATGACACATCTGCCTCATGTTGCCAGAGTCCTCCAAGTCCCTTGAGAGTGAATGTGCGGATGAGACATCTGGGAAATCCACCATGTGTCAGATGGATGCTGACAGCATGTGTGGCCAGCTGATCATTGTGTGGAGTCTCGCTCTCTCAATCTGCCTGCAGAAGAAAAGGGCACACAATGTGAAAAAGAGGTCCAAGACCAGTGGAGGTGTGCCAGCCATCTATGTTCTGATGCCCGCAGAGGACGAGGCCCTTGACATGGGTGGACAGCAGGGCAGCTGGGCAATAGCAGATGGTAAGACATGAGCGCAGAGCATGGTTGGAAGGAGGAAATGGGGAGGCCTTTGCCCTAATTGTTTTGTGCTCACCTCACCCATGCAGGATTCCACACTCCACAAGGACAGCCTGCTGCCTCAATAAGGACCCTGAGGTCCACCTCTAAGGAAGAGGATGATGCTTTCTCAGAGGGTCCAGCATCACATCATTCCCCTGCACCCTCCACCAGCACATATACTTTCACATCAGTGGGTCCGTGGTTGTGATCAAATTTGGATTCACAAGCTGATGAGCAATTCACAGATACACAGGAGCAGTTAACAGAGAGTTGGAGATCTTTTAGAGGCCAGGCTGATAATTGGCCTCTGGCCTCAGCTATACGTAAGCTACTGGAGATGCAGCAATGGGCAGTGGAACGTTTATTGGAATTGCCAGTGGCTAAGTGCAGCCATGCACAGATGATGGAGTAGTCCTCCATGTTTCAGATGTGTTTTTTTAATTCATTCACAGGGTGTGGGCTTCACTGGCTGGGCCAGAACTTATTGCCCATCCCTGGCTCCCTTGAGAAGGTGGTGGTGAGCTGCCTTCTTGAACCCCTGCAGTCCATGTGGTATAAGTGCACCCACAGTTCTGTTAGGAAGGAAGTTCCAGGATTTTGACCCTGCGACAGTGAAGGAATGGCGATATATTTCCAAGTCAGGATGGTAAGTGACTTGGAGGGGAACTTCCAGGTGGTGGTGAGCTCATGGCTTCCTCCAGTGAGTGGTGGCAACCCTCATGGAGCACTGCATTCAACAGACCACTCAATGCCTGTCAGATATGTATGCAGTCATGAATCCCATCACCTTCATCATGAGCTCAACGTGGCAGTGACCAGGTGACAGGGGACTAAGCACCTGGACTCCCCTCCAGGTGTCCCTCCATCTCCAATAGACAGCGAGTTGCCATTGCACACCAGGAAGAAAGGGAAGCTACAGCCTCCCACTTCTTGGGGCTCCTCTCAAGGTTCTCTGAGAGAGGAAGGGCACTCCTCAGCCCCTCTGCCAGAGGCCCAAACATCTCCAGTAGCCACAGCAACAAAGTGGCTCCAGCACAGGCTCTAAAGGACAGTCAGCAGGCCACGGGGCAACACAATCAGCAGCCCAGCCTCCACCCCAGCTGCAAATGCTGGAATTGCACCACGTGGAGCACTTGGAAACAGTCAGAAAAAGCACCAAGGTGCACCAAGATAGCACCAGTGTTAATATTTTATACATGTTCATGATTGGCAGTTGCATTTCAGGAAATAGTGTTTGTGCATTGACTTTTGGGTCCTTCATTGAGGTGAGGGTGTAAGGGGATATAAGTCGGAGGATATTGTGAGTACGCGGCAAGGGAGAAGATTGGAAGAAGGGATGGAGTCAGAGGAGGGTGAAGGGGAAGAAAGATCCACAAAGGAGTTGCTTTCCATGAGTTGTTGTAGCTTGCAATCTTTCAGACCTGAAAGGAAGAAAGAATATTTTTTATTATAGCATTGGATGAGACAGGATGAAATGAAATTGTGGACCAGGATAGCGTTTAGAAAGGGTAAGTCGATACTGATGAAGAGAGATGTAAAGGGTTTAAACATAGCAGCACGTGGCATTGAGTATGAATCTCAGGATGTGATGAAAACAGTGGCTTGAGGAATCACAGAATTACAGAATCACAGAATCTTAACAGCACAGAAGGAGGCTGTTCGGCCCATCTTGTCTGCACCGGCTCTCCAAATGAGCATTATGACCTAGTGCCACTGCCCTGCCTTTTCGCCATTCCTCTGCACATTGTCTCTATTCAAATAATCATCCAATGCTCTCTTTAATGCCTTGATTGAACCTGCCTCCATCACACGTTCAAGCAGTACATTCCAGACCCTAACAACTTATTGTATGAGAAAGATTTTTCTCATGTCACATTTGCTTCTTTTGAAAATCACTTTAAATCTGTTCCCTCTCGTTCTTGATCCTTTTACTAGCAGGAATATCTTCTCCCTACCTACTCTGTCCAGCCTCCTCATGATTTTGAACATCTCTATCAAATCTCCTCTTAGCCCCTTCTCTCCAAGGAGAACAATCCCAACCTCTCCAATCTATCCTCATAGCTGAAGTTTCTCATCCCTGGAACCATTCTTATAAACCTCTTCTGCACTCTCTCCAATATGTTCACATCCTTCCTATAGTGTGGCACCCAGAACTGTACACAATACTCAAGCTGAGGTCTAATGACTGTTTTATATAAATTCAGCATAACATCCCTGCTCTTGTACTCTATGCTCCTATTAATAAAGCCCAGGATACTATATGCTTTATTAACTGCTCTCTTGACTTGTCCTGCCACCTTCAATGATCTATGCAAATATACACCCAAGTCTTTTGCTCCTGCACCCCGTTCAAAATTTCACCCCTTATTTTATATTGTCCGTCCATGTTCTTCCTACCAAAATGCATCACCTCACACTTCTCCACATTGAACTTCATCTGCCACCTATCTGCCCACTCCACCCCACTTGTCTATGTCCTCCTGAAGTTCCACACCATCCACCTCACAGTTCACAACAATGCCAAGCTTCGTATCATCCGCAAACTTCGAAATTGTCCCCTGCACACCAAGTTCTAGATCATTAATATATATCAGGAAAAGCAAGAGTCCCAATACTGACCCCTGGGGAACTCCACTACAAACTTTCCTCCAGCCTGAAAAATATACATTGACCATTACTCTCTACTTCCTATTTTCAGCCAATTTTGTATGCACATTTTTGTATGCTACTGTCCCTTTTATTCCATAAGCAATAACTTTTTTCACAAGTCTGTTGTGTGGCACTGTATCAAATGCCTTTTGAAAGTCCATGTACATCACATTAAAAGCATTACCCTCATCAACCTTTCCTGTTACCTCTTCAAAAAACTAAAGCATGTTAGTTAAACACGATTTCCCCTTTCGTAATCCATGCTGGCTCTTCTTTATCAACCCCTATTTTTACATGAGACTACTAATTCTATCCCAAATAATTGTTTCTAGAGTTTTGCCCGCCACTGAATTTAAACTGACTGGTCTGTAATTGTTGGGCTTATCCTTACAATCTTTTTTAAACAAGGGCGTAATGTTTGCAATTCTTCAGTCCTCTGGCACCACCCCTGAGCCTAGGGAAGACTTAAGGATTATGGCTAGTGCCCCTGCAATTTCTATTCTCAATTCCTTCAATATCCTTGGATGCATCTCATGGTCCTGGTGCCTTGTTAACTTTAAGTACCGACAGTCTATTCAACACTTCCTCCTTATCAATTTTGAACCCTTCTAGTGACAGAGTTTCCTCGTCAGTCATCATGGCCTGGGTAGCATCTAAAGATGGATGCAAAGTATTCAGTTACTATCTCAGTCATGGCCCCTTCGTCCATGTGTAAATTCCCTTTTAGGTCCTTAATCGGCCCTATTCCTCCTTTCACCACCCTTTTATTATTTATATGCCTATAGAAGTCTTTGGGATTTCCCTTTATGTTGGCTGCCAGTCCTTTCTCATAATTCCTCTTTGCTTCTCTAATATGCTTTTTCACTCCACTCTCAACCTTCAATATTCCTCTTGATTCTCAATTGTATTTTCTACCTGACATCTCTCATAAGCACACTTTTTCTTCTTTATCTTAATTTCTACCTGCTTTTTCTTCCAGGGAGCTCTGGATTTGTTTGTCCTACCCAAACCAGTTATTTTTTGAAGGTAGCTCATTGTTCAGCTACAGAATTTCCCACCAATCTTTCATTCCAGTCTATCTGGCCCTGCTCCATTCTTGCCCCATCGAAGTCAGCTCTTGTCCAGTTAATTATTCTTAATCTGGATTGCCTATCATCCTTTTCTATCATCATCCTATAACATACAATATAATGATCACTGTTTCCTAAATGTTCCCCCACTGACACTCGATCTACTTGGCCCACATCATTTCCAAGAACCAGGTCCAACTTTGTGTCTTTTCTTTTTAGACTGGACACATACTGCTGTAGAAAATTCTCCTGAACCTATGAACTTTTGCCCCTCTCTGCCCTTTACACTACCACTGTCCCAGTCTACATTTGGGTAATTAAAGTCATCCATTATAACTACTCTAAAATGCCTGCATCTCTGTAATTTCCCTGCAGATTTGTTCTTCTACGTCCTTCTCACTATTTGGCAGTCTATTGACTACACCGAGCAATGTAATTCCACACTTTTTGTTCCTTAGCTCTAGCCAAATTGATTCTGTCCTTGAACCCTCTGGGACATCCTCTTTCTCCAGCACTGCAATGCTCTCCTTAACCAATACTGCCACCCCTCCTCTTTTCCTTCCTTTCCTGTCTTTTCTGAACACCTCGCACCCGGGAATATTTAACACCTAGTTCTAACCTTCCTTGAGCCAGGTCTCTGTTATCGCCACAACATCATATTTTCACATGGCAATTTGCACCCCAGTCTTATTTACTATGCTCCGTGCCTTCACATACATGCATAGTAACTCTGATTTAGAATTTGTTACTTTCTCTCTTACCCTGACTTTACCTATTAACTTACTGTTCTCTATACTAGTGTTATCTGTCCCTCCCAGTGTTTTGTGCACCCTGATACTCCTCTCTAATAAATTTCTCTTGGTTCCCACATCCCTGCCAAGTTAATTGAAAGCCCTCCCAACAGCACTAGCAAAATGCCTACAAGGAACACAGTCCCAGCTCTGTTCAGGTGCAACCGTCCAGCTTGTACAGATGCCACCTCCCTCAGAACCAGCCCCAGTATCCCAGGGATCTAAAGCCCTCCTCCTGCGCCATCTTTCCAGCCACACACTCATCTACCTTATCCTCCTATTCCTGTACTCACTGGCATATGGCACTGGGAGTAATCTGGAGATTACTGCATTTGAGGTCCTGCTTGCTAATTTTCTACCTAACTCCCTAAATTCTGATAGCAGGACCACATCTCCCTTCTTACCTAAGTAATTGGAATTAATGTGGACCACAGCCTCTGGCTGATCACCCACCTTGACTCTGACACCAGGAAGGCAACGTACCATCCTGGAGTCATGTCTACAGCCACACAAATGCCTGTCCCTTCCCGAACCAATGAATTCCCTATCACTATTGCTCTACCTTTCTTCTTCTTCCCCTCCTGTACAGCCAAGCGGCTTGTGGTGTCACAAACTTGGCTCTGACTGCACTCCTCTGAGGAACCAACACCCTCACCAGCTTCCAAAACAGAAAACTGATTTGTGAATGGGACACAAAGGGGCTCTTGCACTACCTGCCTACTTCTCTCAGACTGCCTGGTGGTCACCCATTCTCTCTCTGTCTCCAGGCCCTAAAGCTGCGAAATGACCACCTCTCTGAACGTAACATCCATGTAGCTCTCAGCCTCGCGGATGCGAACACTGAATAGGAGATATTTCTACTTGTGGGTGGATCCAAAACCAATGAAAAAATGTGGAATAAGTTGGGAACAAAAACAAAAATACCTGGAAAAACTCAGCAGGTCTGGCAGCATCTGCAGAGAGGAACACAGTTAACATTTCGAGTCCAAATGAACCTTCAGCAGAACTAAGTAAAAATAGAAGAGAGGTGAAATATGAGCTGGTTTAAGGGGGGGGGTGGGGGTGGGTAGAGCTGGATAGAGGGCCAGTGATAGGTGGAGATAACCAAAAGATGTCATAGACAAAAGCACAAAGAGGTGTTAAAGGTGGTGATATTATCTAAGGAATGTGCTAATTAAGGCTAGAAAGCAGGACAAGCAAGGTACAGACAGCCATAGTGGGGGTGGCGTGGGGGGAAGGGATCGAAAAAGGCTAAAAGATAGAGATAAAACAATGGATGGAAATACATTTAAAAATAATGGAAGTAGGTGGGAAAAGAAAAATCTATATAAATTATTGGGGAAAAAAAGGGGGGGTAATCGGAAAGAGGGCGGGGATGGAGGAGAGAGTTCATGATCTAAAATTGTTGAACTCAATATTCAGTCCGGAAGGCTGTAAAGTGCCTAGTCGGAAGATGAGGTGCTGTTCCTTCAGTTTGCGTTGAGCTTCACTGGAACAATGCAGCAAGCTAAGGATGGACATGTGGGCATGAGAGCAGGGTGGAGTGTTGAAATGGCAAGTGACAGGGAGGTCTGGGTAATGCTTGCGGACAGACCAAAGGTGTTCTGCAAAGCAGTCACCCAGTCTGCGTTTGGTCTCTCCAATGTAGAGGAAACCGCATTGGGAGCAACAAATGCCATAGACTAAATTGAGGGAAGTGCAAGTGAAATGCTGCTTCACTTGAAAGGAGTGTTTGGGCCCTTGGATGGTGAGGAGAGGGGAAGTAAAGGGGCAGGTGTTGCACCTTCTGCGGTTGCATGGGAAGGTGCCGTGGGAGGGGGTTGAGGTGTAGGGGGTGATGGAGGAGTGGACCAGGGTGTCCCGGAGGGAATGATCCCTACGGAATGCCGCCAGGGGGGGTGAAGGGAAGATGTGTTTGGTGGTGGCATCATGCTGGAGTTGGCGGAAATGGCGGAGGATGATCCTTTGAATGCGGAGGTTGGTGGGGTGATAAGTGAGGACAAGAGGGACCCTATCATGTTTCTGGGAGGGAGAAGAAGGTGTGAGGGTGGATGCACGGGAGATGAGCCAGACACAATTGAGGGCCCTGTCAACCACCGTGGGTGGAAAACCTTGGTTAAGGAAGAAGGAGGACATGTCAGAGGAACTGTTTTTGAAAGTGGCATCATCAGAACAGATGCGACGGAGACGAAGGAACTGAGAGAATGGGATGGAGTCCTTACAGGAAGCGGGGTGTGAAGAACTGTAGTCGAGGTAGCTGTGGGAGTCGGTAGGCTTGTAATGGATATTGGTGGATAGTCTATCACCAGAAATTGAGACAGAGAGGTCAAGGAAGGGAAGGGAAGTGTCAGAGATGGGCCATGTGAAAATGATGGAGGGGTGGAAATTGGAAGCAAAGTTAATAAATTTTTCCAGGTCCAGATGAGAGCATGAAGCAGCACCGAAGTAATCATTGATGTACCGGAGAAAGAGTTGTGGGAGGGGGCCGGAGTAGGACTGGAACAAGGAATGTTCCACATACCCCATAAAGAGACAGGCATAGCTAAGGCCCATGCGGGTACCCATAGCCACACCTTTTATTTGGAGGAAGTGAGAGGAGTTTAAGGAGAAATTTTCAGTGTGAGAACAAATTCAGCCAGACGGAGGAGAGTAGTGGGGGATGGGGATTGTTCGGGCCTCTGTTCGAGGAAGAAGTGGAGAGCCATCAGACCATCCCGGTGGGGGATGGAGGTGTAGAGGGATTGGACGTCCATGGTGAAGAGGGGGCGGTTGGGGCCAGGGAACTGGAAATTGTTGATATGATGTAGGGTGTCAGAGGAATCACGGATGTAGGTGGGAAGGGACTGGACAAGGGGAGAGAGAACGGAGTCAAGATAGCAAGAAATGAGTTCCGTGGGGCAAGAACAGGCTGACACAATCGGTCTGCCGGGACAGTTTGTGGATTTTGGGTAGGAGGTAGAAGCGGGCCGTCCGAGGTTGGGACACTGTCAGGTTGGAAGCTGTGGAAGGAAGATCTCCAGAGGAGATGAGGTCAGTAACAGTCCTGGAAACAATGGCTTGATGCTCAGTGGTGGGGTCATGGTCCAGGGGGAGGTAGGAGGAAATGTCTGCGAGTTGACGCTCAGCCTCTGCGAGGTAGAGATCAGTGCACCAGACAACAACAGCACCACCCTTGTCAGCGGGTTTGATGACAATGTCAGAGTTGGACCTGAGAGAACGGAGTGCAGCAAGTTCAGAAAGAAACAGGTTAGAGTGAGTGAGAGGAGCAGAGAAATTGAGATGACTAATGTCACGCCGACAGTTCTCAATGAAAAGATCAAGAGAAGGTAAGAATCCAGAGGGAGGGGTCCAGGTGGAGGGAGAATATTGGAGGTGGGTAAAAGGATCTGTTGAACGGGTAGAGGAATTCTGCCCAAAGAAGCATGGAGACGAAGGTGGCGGAAGAAGAGTTCAGCATCATGCCGAGCCCGAAATTCATTGAGATGAGGACGTAAGGGTATGAAACTAAGTCTTTTGCTGAACACTGAACGCTCAGCGTCGGAGAAGGAAGGTCAGGGGGTATGGTGAATACGCGGCCGGGGCTGGGATTGGAAGACGGGATGGGGACAGAGGGACAGGCAGGGGTGGAGGGTCCTGGATGGGTGTTGGTGTCGATGAGTTGTTGGAGCTTGCGTTCCTTTGCACCTGAAAGAAAGAGACAAAGTTTCTTGTTGAGGAATAAGTTGGGGCCAGAGAAAGTTTCTGAGGAAGAAATGGTGATTGCTAAAGTGATTAAACACGAGAAAGGCAGTAGAAAATAATGAAGGTTAAATGCTGTAAAAGAGACAAATGGAAATCCTGTGAGAGAGAAGAGCTGAACTTCTTCAAGGTGGCATTCCTGGAAGAGAAGTGGCAGTGAATTAAACTCTAAAAGAAATAAAATACTGCAGCTGCTAGAAATCTGAAGTGAAAACAGAAAATGCTGGAAATATTCCATGGGTCTGGCAGCATCTGTGGTGAGAAAGAGTTAACGCTTTGAGCTCATGACCTTTCATCAGAATTGGGAACATTTGGAAATTTAATAAGCTTTAAGCAAGTGCAACTGGTACAGATAATTGCAAAGCCTTTCTAAGGAAGCCAGAGCCTCCTTTTCTCTTTGCCCACTATTTAACATTGCCCTACCAAAGCAACTCAAAAGTGTCTTTCTCTCACACTGTAGAATTGCTTAATTACTATATGAGGCACTTGGTAGAGATGTTAGCCTGATACTCTATTATTTTAGCAGATAGATTAAACATATGGAGAGATCCAATTGTCCTCAGCAGGGGGTATCAATGCACGCTGAAATCTTACATTCCTAAAATAACCATTACCCACTGCTAGCATTAATAATATTTCCAACACTTTGAATGGTAGGCTAACAGATCTTGTTGATTTAAACAGTTGACTACACCTCATATTTAATCATTTTCCAATCCCCTATTTCACTATAAAAATGTAATTATCACCATATTATTCTTCACAGGAACATGCAATGCAATTAGAAGTTATTTTTAACCCATTTGAGTCCAGGTTCATGTGTCACCAGCAGTGAGGCTATGCATTGTTGTTTTTAAACTGCCATTACATCACCAAATTAAACAAAGTATTCAGCTTACATTTATCTAACCAAACAAGTGTATCAATTCAAATGATGTTTCTTCTAATAAAAATATACAAACAAATGAAAGAACATGTATGAAAAGCATATGGCATGCATCTTTAAAAGTGCTGTAAAGTTAGATATCACCAACCATATGCATATCTATATTCTGAAAATCTGAGAAGGCTGAACCTATGTAGCATTCATTTACAACTACCTGTCTGTTATTAAAATTTTGAATACACTTAATTTAAGAAGAAGGAAATAATGTTCCAGAAAATTGGCATGCATTTTTACAAGTTTTTAAAGATCACTGAGGAGCATGTAAATAGAATTTATGAAAATCAACAACAAATCTGATTTTGAAAGATAACACTATTAGTATGCAACTTCCATGTGTTGTACCTATCTTACCCCATACAAAAAATGGTGCTTTAAGTGGCTTTTCATCTATTTCAAATAGAAAATGGTACAAGTATGTACCTATGTAAATGACTGATTAATGCTAATGATTTAGTTGGCAAATAACCATACCACTGGGGTTTTCGAAAATGTCACACAAACATTTAGAAAAACATGAATAATAAATGTCTTTTTCATGACCTGAATTTGGTTACTGGACTACTGGGAACAAGTTGGAGAAAAGTTGAATTGTTTCATTTTCATTTGTTATTCCAGCCTGACATTAAAACATAACATAGAGATAAGAGCTTCAAATTTTTCAACAACTTTGAAATTTTGGTCGGAACATAAGAATTGTTAGATGAATAAGACCAAGATCCTTTTTTCTTATATCATCCAGATAGCCACATTGTACAACACAAATGGTGTTGTTGATTAAGCATGGCAATCAATCTCCATCAATTAGTCTACAACAGACTCACACACGGTGAGGAAATACCCAGTGGTAGAGAACTTAAGGAGTGATAGGTTCAATGCTACACTTATCATATAATGTACCTCAAGTCAATCATACACTTGTAGCCAAAAATAGTATTTTCTGAAAAAAATGTCAACTTTGCACTTGAATAGAAACTGCATCCATCATCTCCCTAAGGAGTCTATTCCATAGATTGACCACTGGCTCACCGAAATAATGGGCTCAATTTTAGCACCCAAAAATGGGTGGGTTGCATTTGGGTCAGGTGTTGAAATTTTAAAGTTATAAATCCAACTTGTCCTCTTCCAGGTTTAATAGAGATGGGACCAGGGGCGGCCGATCAAACAACTCCTACAAGACAGGTTGGCAACTTAAATATTTTAAATCAGCCATTGATTTAACCAGCTTTGCAGGTTTTACAGCAGCTGGTCAAGTTTCCTAGGCTTTGGGCAACCCGGCGGCTGAAGAGAGATGAGGTCAGCTTCCTGCTGGCCACAGAAGCTGCCCCCATCAGACCCCCACCCTATACAAAGACCCTTGGGATTCGGTATTGTTTTCTCCCCCAGGGGATCAGAACCAACCAGATGGGAAGCTCACCCCTCGCCAGAAGGGGTCAATAAGCTGACCCAACTAGCCCCCCAAAACGAGATTCAATCCCATTCCAGAATCGGGGATTGGACACAAACCCACCTGCTCTTGGATCATATCATTCACTGCCACCCCCACTCCCACTCCCACCCCAGAGCTGAGGGTAAGACCTACCTGCTCCCGTAGCCTGCTCCAGAGTCCTCCCACTTCCCTGGAAGCCAAGCCTGCCAATCAGGCAGACATCCGAGCGAGGAACTCGTCAAGAACAAAAGATGCACATTGTGGAGCTAAACCTTCACAGCATATGGGGAAAAGTAATTTCCCATCCAAAACTGCACCCCATCTGCTCACCCTTCTCTGCCTACATAATCCACTCCTGTTAATATCCAGGCCCATTTGTTTCTGAGGATTGCTTTTGAATTTACCTTGCTTCAAGTGATGGCATTTTCCTCTGATTTACTTTCCTGGAAAAAATAAAACTGCTTGACATGGTTTACATTACATAATCCCTTTAGAATCCTAATAACAGCAATCATGCCCCCTCTCAACTTTTTGCTTTACCAGTGTGAACATGCCTAATTTACGTAATCACTCTTTATAATCCAATTAATCCAATCTTGTCAATCATTCAGGTTGAACTGTCTGTATCCTTCAATAGCTGCAAAGGCATTTACGCACTGTGCAATGAAAACTGCACACAGTATTGTTAGTACAGTCACACTAATCATGCATAATATAAAGTGGTAGGATTACCCTACTATTTCAACTTAATTTCATCTTCAATACATTCCCAAAATCTGATTTATTTTCCTTACTTCGCATTATTGTGGGAGCTTCACTTTGTTGCCACAGGATGCCACTCGGATACCAAAACAAATTAGCACATGGTACTTTCCCCATAGGAAGCTGGATTCATACATCTGTGCTAAAATAGCAATGAAAGGAATTGAATGAGCGCAAGTTATTTAACATCGTCAAAAGTCACTGCCAGGCTCTCAGTATTACTTATTCATCTCCAAGGGATAATTATGGATAACCTGTCAATTAAATCATACCAAACACGAAGTAGTAATCTAAAATAGTGAACGCTGAAGTTGTGAAAGAAAGTATTCAGCAACAAATGTTGAACTTCAGAAATCAACATCAACAACTTGTTTTTACAAAGTGCCTTTAATATAAGGCACTTCACAGCAGTGTTGATGATGGTATCTCCTGTCACATTGATGGTTATGGGTTCAGCAAAAAAAAATACCAGTTTACAGTCTAAGTTGCTGTCACGTCATGTGTGACCTTGGCCAATTCTCGATTTACATACCCAATTGCAAATACTGCATATAAAGTCAGGGTTGGAGGGATGGATGGAGGCATTGGTTTTGTGCCATGCTCACTTGTCCTAAAGGCACTTGACTTCATTCTCCTCAAGTGTCGAAATCATTTGATTTCCATTTAGGTCTGCCCAAGGTTGGTTTTTCTCCATGTATTAGGATCCAGCTTGCAAGCTCTGAGGTTGACTTTCAGATTGTCTTTATAGCTAAGGTTGAGTTGTCTTGTTTCCCGTGCTCGGCTGGCTGTAGAATATTGCCTTTGGTATGTGGGAATCTGCCATGAAAACCACATGACCATCTCAGTAAAGCTGAGCTCTGATGGGTATGCTCCTGATGCTGGGTATGCACCCAGCATCAAGAGCATGGTCATCAGAGCTCAACTTTAAAACTTGGATTGGAGCTCTACAAAAAGCAGTGAAGCATTCAAACAGATTACCATTGGTAATTCCCATCTATTATAAAAGAGCTGAAATAATCAACCAACAAATATCAAAACATATGTGTCGCAAAATTGAGTTGAGGGAAGTCCACAGGAAATGGTATGCCATGTGGGGAAGGCCTTGATTCTCACTTCAAGGATTCTGCTCTTGGCACTTGTTCCTAATTATGGGTGCAATGGATTTTATCCCCATTTTTCTGCAGCATGACAAGGAAAATGAGAAGTGGCATAGCAGAGGACAGGCCCCACCACCAGATGCAGAGGGTTCCAATCCCTCAATGCCCAGCTGTTGTGTGACCATAGTCGGAACATCATGCAGGTCAAAGACCAGTATTCTGGCAGCGGTCATGATGCCCTTATTCTGCACTAGCCCACTGTACTATCATTATTTGATCCACCATGAGAAACCAGAAAGTAGCTACTGGTGACAAGGGCTAACCATTAATGACATAGCTCAAGGCTCCAGTGCAAACCAACACACATGTGGATAGCATTCATGTAATGAGAGCCATGCTGCCTCCATTGGAGTCCTTTAGAAAATGCTTCTGCTGTCTGCTGTTTGAAAGAGCCCTGCACTACTCTTCAGAGTGCATCTCACAATTCCTCATGGTCTGCCGCATCATCCACAGCCTTGCCATCATGTAAGGGCCTGGCACTTGCCACCAGGTATACAGCAAGCTACAAACTGCTGAGGAAGATGAGAAGAAGGAAGATAACAAAGGGAAGAGGCAATCAACACTGCCCCTTCCCACCAGAGCTGTCCATGATTATCTCATCTGAATGCAGCTCCAATGAACACAACATGAACTCTCCATTCATCAACAGTCCCACACCTCAACTTCCCTGTTACTCTTGGCCACAATGCTGAAATAAAAGCCCACACAAAACAAGCTTTCTAAATCAATGTTATTATCATGGCATATTCCATACAAAAGTGATGGGAGAACAAATGTGCTCATACCAAGAGAGAATATCAGGTTTATGCTCCACCCAGGGCAGTGCCTCAGCAATCCTAGTAATCTATTTGAGGACTTATTGCTGGACTGCTGTGAGACTCTGCAGTCCCCTCTGAATATGGGTATCTACAACCATGATGGCAGCAGCCTGAGCTTGCATGACTACAGTTTGAGATCCCACTGCAGCACATTGGATGGCTTCTGCTAAATGCTGCAATGGAAGCTGAGAAATTAGCCAACAGACACTGGATCAACCTTTAGTCTTTAAATGTGATACGGAGTTGCCTACCAATTTCATGCTGGAAACACTGAGCTCCAAGCTCTACAAATCTGTGTACAATGTTGGTGCCAGATTCCCCCATGCTCCTCAACAGTGATCGTAGACATTCTGACTGGCCTGTCTATGCACCAAGCACTTTTTTGTGTATACCCATTAACATTTTTTTTTGTACATGCTCTATCAAAGCCCTCATCTGAGTCCTCTAGAGCAGAACCCACGAGTGACCTCACCTCCAGGTGAGTTGGTATCTGAGCTAACCATTCCCCCTGTCCTTGCTGCAGGACACTCATGCCTGGCGTCTCACTAACTGCAGATCCCACCTCTAAGCTACTCTCTAAAGTATGCACAGTGCCAGTATCTGAGCTGGTGGCTGCAAGTATGAGAGTGAGTGATGATGTTTCTTCTTCATCAGTCACTTCTTCCTCTCGCATACCTTCCTCCTGCTCCATGGTCTTGCCATGGTGGAAGTTCTTGGGCATCTGAAAGGAGAACTGAATAAGGGGAGGAGAGGTGCATGCTTACACCACCTGCAACTTCTATGTCAGAAGAGATTGTGAGATGAAGGGAAAGGAGGTGTGAGAAGGAGGATTAGGTATAAACAAACCGAAATCTTTTATACTTTCAGAACCATTGCTGGCCACAGCCCCAATAATTGCTGCTTCAATGGTGTTGAGTGCCACAGTCCCCATTAGGATAAGGACATGGAGTCATGCCTGTCCCACACCTGTTATGTGCTGCTGCCTGCAAGAGAGATGCAGTTGTGTCACTGAGTGCAATGTGTTTGGGTGATATTCCTGTTATAGTTGAAAAGTTGGTAATACGTGAAAGTTCTGAGATGTAGGTGTGAGACCTGCAGTCGTGCTAAGAGAGTGAAGATGATGTGAAGCTATGAATCTGAAGTATGAGTCATGGTTGAGAGCAAATGTTGGTACGAATGGGTGATACATTTTGCAGTGTATGAAATTTGTGGTTCAGTTGTAAAGATATGGCATTTGAAGTGCATCACTCAGCTTGACCAATTATGTGAGTCATTGAACTTCATATGGCACTACATCTAGGTCCTCAGGACTAGACTGCTGGCATTGACTGAGATGGTTATCTACCCTTTTGCCTTCTTCACGTCTTCCAGGAAGGCCTGCTGATCTGTGGATAAGGGACCTCTCTCCCCCTGTCCACTTCCTGCATTAAGACCTGAGCTTGTTCTCTGTGTGCTGTGACATTGTGGTCTCTTTCTCAGGGAAAGCTCACTGCTAGAATAACTCCAGCACCTGCCCCAGTCAAAATGCATCTTCATTTAAAAAGGTGCAGGATGGCTCTAAGTAGCAGAGGCTAGCTTGAACTCATGCTAACCATCTCATGATTTTGTGTCTCCTGCTCAGGTGCACAGCTATTTCAGAGCACCCTGAACATTGCCTAATGATGCAATCATTTAAATGGGCAGGCAGCATGACATTTGTGAGCTACTTACATCAGAAGCCACAGTCATGGATTAATTGCACATTGTGATCTCTGCACTTGTTTTTGGGCCATATTGAGTTTTGCAGCCAAAGCTTTTTGATTCCAAAGCATTTATTTTAACAATCAAATGGCTGACTGGTCAGCAAACTGACAGGGGCAATGGAAGGCCCTTTCAATGGTTGGGCCTCATTACTGTCCAGCCAGCAGGCTGATACAGCTCACCACTCCAGACTGGTGCAATATCGGACTCCTCAGAGGTCAACCTACCAGCATTATGGTAGATCCAGGCATTGGGGTGGGTGGTGACTTGCAGGCCATCCACTGAATGAGGTGAGTGCAAACCTGACGTGGCAGTAGCCCACATTTGTTTTGTGGGACCCTGAGGGGCACCCCTGTTCCTCCTAGCTGCATAAAACAGCTTTGACTCCCCCTTCAGGTAGACTGGCCCAGTAAAACTGCTGGGAAGATGTCCTGCAGTCAGTTCTTGTTGAAAATAACAAGAGTGACATCACAAAACAGCGCGAGAGAGTGGTGGAGAGATCAGAACCAGCGCAAATGCGGGGAAGCTTCAAAAAGTGACATCAGCACAAAGGTGAGAACTGATTGGTGAGTAGCGGGTAAGTGTTTTTCTCCAGTTTAAAATAGATTAAGCTAAGGAAAGGTAAGAGTTCTAGTATTTATTTAAAGTGCATAAATAATTTAACTTTTTTTTATCTGTATTTAACTTAAAGTAAGGGGTTTTTTTCAACTAGAACCATGGCAAGGCAACTCAGTCCCGTGCTATGTACCGCCTGCAACATGTGGGAAGTCCAAGGCACTCCTTGCGCTCTGACCAACCACGTGTCAGGGAGTGCCACCAGCTGCAGCTACTTGAGCTCCAAGTTTCAGAGCTTGAGCGGCAACTGGAGGCACTGAGGTGCATCTGCAAGGCTCAGAGTTTTGTGGGTAGCATGTTTTTAGACATGGTCACCCCACAGCTTACAGAAGTGCAGACAAAGAGGGAATGGGTGACCATCAGTCAGAAGAAAGGTGCCAGGCAGGTAGTCAGGAAATCCCCAGGGTGCATTTCGCTCGAGAACTGTTTTTCTGTCTTAGAAAATGGTGAGAGTAACAGTTCATCTGGGGAGCGCAGCCACGCTCGTAGCACTGTGAGTGGCTCAGCTGCATGGGAGGGAGGAAAAAGAGGGGAAGAGCAACAGTGGTAGGAGACTCAATAGTAAGGGGAACAGACAGGCGTTTCTGCGGCCATAGACGTGACTCCAGGATGGTATGTTGCCTCAATGGTGCCAGGGGCAAGGATGCCACTGAACGGCTGCAGGGCATCCTAAAGGGGGAGGGAAAACAGACAGAGACCGTGGGACACATTGGTATCAATGACATAGGTAGAAAGAGGAATGAGGTCCTGCAACAAGGAAACAGATTAAAAAACAGGACCTCAAAGGTAATAATCTCTGGATTACTTCCGATGCCACGTGAGTATAGAAATAAGAGGTTAGTCCAGATGAATGTGTGGCTGGGGAGATGGTGCAGGAGGGAGGGCTTTAAATTTCTGGGACATTGGGACCGTTTCTGGGGGCGGTGGGGCCTGTACAAGGCAGACAGATTGTGCCTGAACCGAAATAGGACCAACATCCTTGCTGGGAGGTTTGCTAGTGCTGTTGGGGGGGGTTTCAACTAACTTGACAGGGGGATGGGATCCTGAGAGGAGGTTCTGCAGGGGGAGATGCACAGTCAAAATTACAAGATAGAGCAAATGAGTCTGGAAGGCATAGACATTATAGGCGAGTTAAGGCACAAGGGAATTTCGCAAGGTTGGATGGTATTTATTTTAATGCAAGGAGTCTGACGAATAAGGCAGATGAGTTGAGGGCACAAATTAACACATGGAAGTATGATGTCATTGCTGTCACAGAGACATGGTTGAGAAAGGAGCAGGATTGGCAGCAAAATATTCCAGGATATAGGGTCTTAAGGGAAGGAGGTAAAAGAGGAGGGGATATTGCAATATTGATCAAGGAATCAATTACAGCAGGAAGGAGGAATGGCATCTTAGAAGGCTCCTCAAATGAAGCCATGTGGGCAGAGCTTAAAAACAAAAAAGGATCAATCACATTGCTGGGCGTGTACTATAAATCCCAAACAATCAGAGAGAAATAGAAGAGCAGATACGTAGGCAAATTTTAGAGAAGTGTAAAAATAATAGGGTAGTAATAGTGCCCAACATTAACTGGGTTAGGCATAGTGTGATAGGTTTAGAGGGAGAGGAATTCTTAAAATGCATCCAGGAGAATTTTTTAAGCCAGTATGTAGAAGGTCCTACAAGAGAGGACTTAATTTTAGGGAATGAAGCCGGGCAAGTGGTAAAAGTATCAACTGGGGAGCATTTTGCAGATAGTGATCATAACTCCGTTAGATTCAAGGTTGTTATGGAAAAGGACAAGGATGGGCCAGAAATCAGAGCTCTAAATTGGGGGAAGGCCGATTTTAATAAGATCAAATATGATTTGGTTAGAGTGGACTGGGAGCAGCTACTTTGAGGTAGGTCTGCGTCAGATCATTCAAGAAGGGAATAGGGAGAGTACAGGGCCAATGTATTCCAGTAAAGAGAAAGGGTGGGACCAACAAATCCAGGGAACCCTGGATGTTGAGGGATATACAGGATAGGATAAAGAGAAAAAGGGAAGGTTATGGCAGATACCGAGGGCTCAAAACAGCGGAAGCCCTAGCGGAGTAGAGAATATATAGGGGGAACTTAAAAAGGAAATTTGGGGAGCAAAAAGAGGGCATGAGAAAACATTAGCAGGTAAAATAGAGGAAAATCCAAAGTTATTTTCCAAGTACATTAAGAGTAAAAGGATAACTAGGGAAAGAGTAGGGCCCATTAAGGACCATAGCGGTAATTTGTGTGTGGAGCCGGAAGGTGTACGTAGGGTTCTAAATGAATACTTTGTGCCGGTGTTCACAAGTGAGAGGGACGACATGGACATGGGAATCAGGCAGAAGGACTGTGATATAATTAAAGAAATTAGCATAGAAAGAGAGGAGGTTCTAAGTGTTCTGGCAGGCTTAAAAGCGGATAAATCTGTAGGCCTGTATGGAATGTATCCCAGGCTGTTGATTAAGGCAAGGGAAGAGTAGCAGGGGCTCTGGCAATAATTTTCAATACCTCTCTGGCCACAGGAGAGGTGCCAGAGGACTGGAGGACAGCCAATGTGGTACCATTATTCAAGAAGGGAGGAAGGGATAAACCAGGGAACTACAGGCCAGTCAGTCTAACCTCAGTGGCGGGGAAACTATTGGAAGTGATTCTGAACGACAGAATTAATCTACACTTGGAGAGTCAGGGATTAATCAAGGACAGTCAGCATGGTTTTGTTAAGGGGAGGTCATGTCTGACCAATTTGATTGAATTATACGAAGAGGTGACCAGGTGTGTAGATGAGGGCAATGCATTTGACATAGTCTACTTGGACTTCAGCAAGGCTTTTGATAAGGTACCACATGGGAGACTGATAACGAAGGTAAGGGCCCATGGGATCCAAAGGCGATTTGGAAAATTGGCTGGGTGGCAGGAAGCAGAGGGCGATGGTCGAGGGGTGTTTTTGTGACTGGATGCCTGTGTCCAGTGGGGTTCCACAGGGATCAGTGTTGGGTCCCTTGCTGTTTATGGTATTATATAAACGATTTAGATGTGAATGTAGGAGGGTTGATCAGTAAGTTTGCGGATGACACAAAAATTGATGGGGTGGTAAATAGTGAGAAGAGATTACAGGAGGATATAGACGGGCTGGTCAGATGGGCTGGTCAGTGGCAAATGGAATTTAATCTGGATAAGTGTGAGGTGGTGCACTTGCACAGGACAAACAAGGCACGGGAATACACGATGAATGGTAGGACCCTGGGATGTACCAAGGATCAGAGGGACCTTGGTGTGCATGTCCACTGGTCCCTTAAGGTAGCGGGACAGGTAGATAAGGCAGTTAAGAAGGCATATGGGAAAGTTGCCTTTATTAGCCGAGGCATAGAATATAAGAGCAGGGAGGTTATGCTGGAGCTGTATAAAATGCTGGTTAGGCCATAGCTAGATTATTGCGTGCAGTTCTGGAATCTGCATTATAGGAAGGATGTGATTACACTAGAGAAATTGCAGAGGAGATTTACCAGGATGTTGCCTGGGCTGGAGAGTTTTAGTTATGGGGGGAGATTGGATAGCCTGGGATTATTTTCCCTTGAGCAGAGGAGATTGAGGGGGGACATGATTGAGGTGTATAAAATTATGAGGAGCATAGATAGAATAGACAGGAAGGAACTTTTCCCCTTGGTGGAGAGATCAATAACCAGGGGGCATTGATTCAAGGTAAGGGGCAGGAGGTTTAGAGGAGATGTGAGGAAGAATTTTTTCACCCAGAGGGTGATGGGAATCTGGAACTCACTGCCTGAAAGGGTGGTAGAGGCAGAAACCTTCATAACATTTAAGAAGTATTTGGATGTGCACTTGCGATGCCATGGCACACAAGGATGTGGGCCTAGCGCTGGAAAATGGGATTAGAATAGTCAGGTACTTGTTTGACCGGCACAGACTTGATGGGCCGAAAGGCCTTTATCTGTGTTGTAGACCTTTATGACTCTATGACTCTATGATTATTAACATGCAAGGTTTGCCTTGTGTCCCATAATGGCAATCAGGTTCTATGTGTATTATAAGGCACCAATTTGCACCCTAAAAAGGGTCTACCAGCTGAGTCAGATAAACACTAAGGCCACCCGAGATGAACCGAATCGAAAGCAAGAGCTGTCTGCTGTTCCTTATCACTTTGGTAACACCACCAAAGCACCTGTAAAAATCTCTTCCATTCTGTTTTACTTTTAAACCTTAAAAATCATGCGTTTGCTGGCAGCCACATGACATGGCTTTTTTATCCAAATTTAGAAAAAAGTAAAATTCAAAATTTTGGAAACCTAATTATACATAATCTACTATGAGTAAGGGTTAACTGTGTGACACAAAAGCAAAATACCACAATGCTTGAAACCTGAAATAAAACAGAAAATGCTGGAAATATACAGCAGGTCAGACTGCATCTGTAGAGAGAGAAATGGCTGACATATCAGGTCAATGTTCAGCATTTCTGACGAAAGGCCATCAACCTGAAATATTGAACTGGGCTTTATGGAGAAGATTTGGGTAGATGTCCATCTCATGCCTCCGCCCCATTGGGTGTCATGTAGGGTTGGCAACCTCAGGTCATGATGCCAGTTTGCGATACTGCGGAAGGCAAGCAGGGCCTGAAGTTGGAAGCTCACTCTCCTCCCCAAAATAAGCAATTAACCTCCCTTTAAACTATTTAAAGAGGCAATTGTGTGCAATTTAATGTTGGCAGTTCCATTTTACGGGTTGCACATAGGCCAAATGAGGGGAATGATTTCCAGCAGCTATTCAAGGGGGGTACACGGGTACTGGAAACAGGCTGGAAAGTAATCCATTATGAGGAGGTGGAGACAGTGGCTGAGGCCATTGTTAGAGGTGAGGAGTGTTACATTTTGGATCATTGGACATCTTTTTGAGGTGGACCAGTGTAAAGTAGGCTCTGGAAAGGAGTGAGAGGTCAGGGGGTCTGGAGCCATGGAGCATCCTTGAAAAGAAACGATCCAATTGGGAATTCAGAGATCATTATGGGAATTATGCACTCTGGAGGAGGCTCCTCCTGTGAGGAGGAGCATAGCAGAAGAAGGGAGAGGAGGACGGCTGGTCAGGGATAACTGTACCCTACTGACCAGGTGAATGAGGGACCTGTTGCTGCAGTGGCAAAAAGCAGTGGCCAACATCACCAAATCCTTCCAAGGAGAAGAGTTTATAGGCAGAGGATGAGCTACTTGCAGCTATCAGAACACCAGTGTCTTCTCCGACTATATCTCTCTCAGGAGAGAGTGACGTCTCTGCGCGAGGGAGATTAGTTCAAATTGTGAAGACGGACACCTGATGCCTGGATCTGAAGGTGATCATAGTCTTGAATTTTTATGCTTCAGGCTCCTTTCAGGCCGCAACCAGAAATCTGTGCAGCATTACACAGGCTATGACACATCACTGCATCTCTTGACTTATCCCTTGTAAATGGTGAGCAAGTTTTAGGAAGCTTCAGAATTCTTAGCCTCTGAGCTGCCCTTGTATTTATATAGCTGACCCAGTTAAGCTTCCAGTCAATGGTAGCTCCCAAAGATGTTGATGGTGGGGATTCAGTGATAGGAATGCCACTGAACATTAAACAGAGATGGTTAGATTCTCTCTTGTTGGAGATGGTTATTGCCTGGCACTTGTGCTACTTGCTACTTGCCACTTATCAGCCCAAGTCTGAATATTGTCCAGATGTTGTTGCATGTGGGCACAGACTGCTTCAGTATTGAAGAGTTGTGAATGGTACTGTTCAATCATCAGTGAACATCCCTACTTCTGACCTTGTAATGGAGGAAGGTCATTAATGAAACAGCTCATGGTGATTGGGCCAAGGACAGCACCCTAAGAAACTACTGCAGCAATATCCTGGGGCTGAGATGATTGGCCTCCAACCATCACAAGTACCCCTGGGATAAATTTACAGTGCTTACAAAGCTTCAAAATTTGCATCAGAAAGGGGTAACTTGCTCATGCATAGCAAACAATCCCACTCACGGCCTGGATGAGTGCAGCTCCAACAACACTCAGGAAGCTCGACACCATCCAGGACAAAGCAGCCCGTTTGATTGGCACCCCAACCACAAACGTTCAGTCCCTCCTCCACTGACACACAGTAACAGCAGTGTGTACCACATACAAGATGCACTGCAGGAACTCACCAAGTCTTCTTGGACAGCACCTTCCAAACCCAGAACCACTACCATATAGAAGGGCAAGGGCAACAGGCACATGGGAACACCACCACCTGGAAGTTCCCTTCCAAGCCACACACCATTCTGATGTGGAAATATATCGCCGTTCCTTCACTGCCGCTGGGCCAAAATCCTGGAACTCCCTTCCTAACAGCACTGTGGGTGTAGCTACACCACATGGACTACTGTGGTTCATGAAGTCAGCTCACCACCACCTTCTTAAGGGCAATTAGGGGTGGGCAATAAATGCTGGCTTCGCCAGTGATGCCCACATCCCATGAATGCATTAAAAAAACTCTGCTGTCACCGTACCCATACCTATCTAACTTCTTGTGTTTCATCAAGTCCCAGATGAGTTCCTACATTTCCATGATGATAAAACTGAAGTCTTTCTGTTCAATTCTTACCAGCACCTAAATGCTTCTGACCCCAACTTGATTATCCTTGCTGAGTTTGAACCTGACATCCTTAGTAATTGGTTTAACCCAGCATTAAGCTTTCAACCCCTGTCACCAAGGCTGCATTCTTCCCCTACTAGAATATTGTCCACTGAAGCCTTGCCTCACTCCCATGACTGCCAAAAATCCTTAGCTATGCTTTCACCAACCCAATGATCAATTTTTCATTCTCCACAAATTTCAACTAATATAAAATGCAGGGGTGAGCCTACTCCTGCACAAAAAAGCTCCCAACACCCAATGATCTCCAAGCTCCACTGGTAAAACCCATTTTAAGAAACTTGTCTTTACTTTCAAATCACTCACTAGTTTTGCCCAATCTTACATATGGAATCTTCCCCATCCATTCATCTAACTTTAATCCTACATTCCTTTGATTGGATTGCTGCTTATGCTCTCTCTCTCTCACTCTCTCCTCCATCTGAAGGCAATCCATTAGCTTTTACAACTCTTCTGTCTTGTTATATTTCTCCATGCTTTCAAAAGTCCCTTTGAAATCTCCCTCCTTTAATGTCACTACCCAAATTCCTTTCTTGGTTCGCTGGAATCTGCACCTTTACTTCAAGTATCTGAAATGTTCTTTTGCATGAGGTGCACCATCCAAATATTGTTGTTAACTCATAGATAGAGAAGTGAAACTAATTCTTCTCATCTACTCCCATGAAAGTGACGCCTGAAATAAGTCCTTCTAACTGGCATCCAGTTCAATGTTATTGAAGTTTCTGCATCAACGATCAATTTCAATACCAAATGGTTTGTATGCTTAGTACCCTGACCCCTGAGATTTTGTTCTGTGATTGGCAGAGATCCAGGGCTAGGGAGCAAAGGTCAGTGTAGAAGTACATGTCACTGAAATTAATCTCCACCACAAAAATGTAATTTCATTAAAACAAATGCTGCTTGCAACACTTTCTAAATGGGTACCTTTGATTCCTGTTATTTTCAATAGACATTTAATTGCAGGGCCAAGGCTGATAATAAAGTTTTAATTACAATAAACTGAGTAGTTCTACATCTATCTATTACTTAGCCATGAGTCATTTACAGCACAGAAGAAAGCCATTTAGTGCTCCAAGTCCATACCAGAGAAATGACAATACAGCCATGTAATGGACTATGTAACAGTGCTCTTATGCTATCATTTTCCTGTCAATATGAAGCCATAGTCTGAAAGTGACAGTGTAACCCAGGAGTCACAAAAACCAGTGGATATAAAACCATCTCCAGGAAGTGGACTGAAACCACTTGGTTTTTGTTCTAGCATTTAAGTCTGGTGTAAAGCCACATTTAAAATTGTTTTAAAGAGGGAAAGAAAGTCTTCCATTTTTATAGCTCCTTTGATGACCTCAGGGTATCCCAACACAACTGTATTTCCAATTAAGTATGTTGCAAGCTTAGTCATTGTTGTTTGGATGCTTTCTGAGATTCTTAATTAGTTTAGCAAGTGTCCAATGTGGCTCAGTTGGTAGCACTTTTTGCCTCTGAGTTAGAAGGTTCTGGGTTCAAGTCCCACCCTATGATATGCGCACAAAAATCAAGACTGACACTCCAGAGCAGTATTAAGAGAGTGCTGCACTGCTTGGAATGCTGCCTTTCAGATGATGCATTAAACCGAGGCACAGTCTGCTCTTTCAGGTGGATCCCATGACATTATTCTGAAGATGAACAGGGGAATTACTCCCAGTGTCCTTGTCAATATTTATCTCTCAGCCAATTACTAAAACAGATTATCCCGGCATTATCACATTGCTGTTTGTGGCAGCTTGCTCTGTGCAAATTGGCTGCCACATATCCTACATTACAATAGTGACTACACTTAACAAAAAAAACTGCTTCATTTGTTGTAAAGCACTTTGAAGGGTCTCTGGTGGTTGTTAAATGCAAGGTTTTTTTAATAGGAAGGGAATGCACATTCTTCCAACTGTGTTCGCCTAGAATTAAAAACTAATTGTCTGGAGAGCAGAGCTTTGTACGGGCATGCAAATACACATCCAATGGAATTCTTTTGCCAAAGCAGAGGGTGAGGCATAGTTTGCAGCAGCTGGCAGTGTAACTCAAGTGTGTGTCATATTTCGCAGTCTGGTGTTTGCAGCCTAGTGATTATTCTTACCGTGCAATGAACTGGGATGGTCCAGTGCCTTATGGTACAGTAGGACTTGTCCAAATCCTAATATTGTGGAATAGGGGCTACATCAGAGCCTAATGTTATGCAGTATAGACTTCATCAAAGCTTAATTTCAAACATTACAATCTGGGCTGAAGCCCAACACTCAACAGTATACGGGGCCAAAATTCTGAAGTTCTGTTCATTAGTGATACAAAGAATTGTGCTGCCAGGAACAGAGGTTTGCTGATGACACCAAACTAGGGCCTATGTGACTGCTGTAAGAGAGATTGATCACATTCAAAGGAGATTGGATGCACTCGAGAATAGAACATGGATTTTGGCGTGGATAAATGTAGGACAATGCACATTTATACAGGAAACAAAAACTGACTGTAAGGAGGGATTGGTTGTCAATTAGCAAAGACAGGGAAAGAAAATGATTTTGGCTATGTTCATTCACTGACTCTGTCCAGTCAATATTTGCAATAAAGCTAATCAAAGATTGGGGCACATTTCCAGTTCATTTAGATCCTTATTTGAAAGTGACTTTTTAGATCTTGTATAACTCATCAGAAGGTTCAGATTTTGAATATCACTCACTATTTTCAAGACTTGGGATGAAATCTTTCAGTCCCACCAGAAGCGGGAAGTTTGACAGGCAGGGGTCTTAACTTGGCATGAGGCCAAAAAATCGGTTTCCCAACATTGGGATGAACTTTAGGAATTCTGTTCTCAGGATTTTAAAGGCGTGTCGAGCTTCCCAACGAACAATGTCAGGAAGCCCTTTTGCATGCATTAGTATGTCAAGCATGTTCATTTAAAGGCCACCTCGCCTGAATTAAGCTCCCCCTCCAAATTAAGTTCCCTACCAGTGAGAAATTAGAACATTCACTTATACAATTCTAGATAAGTGGCGTGCACCTGGTGAGCTTCACTTCTTCCATGACTGTTGAAGTCAGTAGATGCTGCTTTCACCTTCTTGGGGGCTGCTCATAACTTCACTCATATTGAGTGCTGATAGCAAAAACTACACAAAGGCTGGAAACACGAGGCAAGCGAAGCGCAGAGGGGACGGTGTAGAGAATGGACATGGGAGGGAGGCAAAGGGTGGAAGAGGAGAGACTATTCCAGAAGGGTAGGGGAGACTGCCCTGGGAATAGGGTGGGAGGACAGTCCAGGGAAGTGGGGGGAGAGGCATTGATGGAATGCAAGGGTGCAGTGATGTTGAATGGAGGTTTGGTTAGGTCTGGGGGTCCTGTGACTGGCTGAGGCAGGGGATTTTACAGACAAGGATGGATGGAGAGAGCAGGGTCTAGAGGGATTGTCAACAGTGGGGTCCTGGGGTTGAATTGAGGGTACGAGGAAGTGAAGGGAACATTCACAGCCTGACGGGGGAGTGGGATGTGGTATGGTGCCAGGTACTGAGTGATAATCTGGTGGGTTAATGTTTCCTGAGAAGGGGGGAGTCACAGAGGCAGGTTACGCAAGTGGCTCAGGTAATGGGAGGGGTCAGAGTCAGGGTGGGCATGGGGATGGTAATGGGTGTCAGCTCTGAGGGGAGGGAAGGCTTGTGAAGGTGAATGGTAATAAATGCTCCAGGGTAACAGGGGGAGGTTCAAGGTGACAGAGGGGAGAAGAATGATGATATTGGGTAGATCAAGGCTGATGGAGGAAGTTGGTGGGTGACAAGGGGAGAGTAGAAGATGTTGGAGCGAGTTTCAAAGGTAACGCGCACCATTTTTAAAATCTGAACTGAAGAACACAGTTTGTCAGTAAATACAATGCCTTGAAGTGGGAATCATTCCAGGTGGGTGGAGTTCAAGGTCAGCATAATTGGTTGATTAAAGGGACACCCAATAATCATGAGGCAACTGGATGTCATCCATATTCACTTGTGTTCTCCTCTCTATAGTGAAGCCCACACGGTAGCAGGTTTGTTCCTGACTCATGGGTCTCAAAACATCGAGATCCCATCAAAGGGTGGCGCTGCCATTCATTCTGTGCCATTTGTCATCTGCTGCTGTCTGAGGCAGGGAGGGAGGGAGGGAGAGATGTAGATGCCACCAAGGGGCACAGCTGGTGAATGGCAGCCAGCTCATGACTCCAAACCTCTATCCTCCCGGCTGAATGGTCATGGCTGACAAGGGCTCATGTGTTTAGTCTATCTATGATGCTAAGATAATGGTCTCTCTATAGAGCCTTGAGGATAGTGGAAGCAGGTGGAATAGTGTAGAGGGAGCGTTCTTACACATGGTTCTCATCACCTTGGTCAAAGTGCAATGTCTCCCTGTGCAGTCATGCATAAACAGAGGAACACCCAACTCTAGTCCTCCAGGATGTCCTTCACCTAGTGACGATGCCAGATGGAAGCCAGGCACAGGACTTAGCAATGGCTTTGTGGCTCTGAGATGGAGACAAACCTGTAAAGAATATGCTCACTAGATTTATCACTTCAATTTATTCGCAGATCCACCAGATGATGCAGTCTGCAGGCAACCCTGACTTTGTATTGGCTCTCATCCAGGTGAGGAAGGGGAGGAGGACCCACTGCAGGTTCATACAGGGCCTGTAGTAGCACTGGCCTGAGCAACAAGAGGCAGGGACGCCACAAGAAGGTCAGGATGTTGGTGAATAGGATCCACTGCAATGGCGAGCATTGGTCTGACCTCTGGTGTATCGCAGGTGGTGCAGTTATCTACAGATGAGTGAAAGGCAATGCCAGAGGCGCCTTCAGATGCCCCAGAATATGGTTGCTCACATCTGCCAGGTTCTCTACGATGACTTGTGGCTACAGGGACTTGAGAGGAATCCATGCTGCCTTAAGCTTCTTTGCCAGTGGCTCTTTCCAGGGCTCCACTGGGGACATGTGCAGCACCTCCCAGTCAGTGCCACATAAGTGCATTTGGGAGGTGACAGATGCCCTGTTTAGGAGAGTGCACCAATTTGTCCAATTCTGCCTGAATCCCAAAAGCCAGGCTGCAAGAGCATTGGGATTTGCACCAACCTCAGGTTTCCCACAACTACAGGGCACCATTGACTACACACATGTGGCCTTGAGAGTTCCTTGGCAACAGTCAGTCACATTCATTAATAAAAAAGGATTCCACTCTTTGAACGTGCAGCTCATATTTTATCACAGAAGGCAAATCCCACATGTTTGTGCTTGGTTCCCAAGGAGATCTCACCATGACTACATTCTGTTTTACTCCCAGGAGCCACCGGCTTTTGAAGGGCCTCGGCAATTGCAGGGCTGTCTCCTTGAGGACAAGGGATAACCCCAGAAGAACTGGCTCATGCTGCTGAAGAGAGCTACAATGCCATACAGGCCTCCACCAGGTCCGTGATTGAACAGACGATAGGCCTCCTAAAGAGGAGGCACAGATGTTTGGACCGCACAGGTAGGGGTCTCTCATACTATCCACAGAGAGTGTTCCAGATCATCGTTGTCTGCTACACCCTACATAACCTATCACTACAAAGGATGGATATCTTGGCTGAGGGGGACATGGAGAACCAAGATATCTCCCCTGAGAAGAAGGACGGTGAAAAGGATAGAGCTGATGAGGGCCAGGATGTCACCAACCATATGCAGAGGTCATAACAGCAGCCATGCCCATGCCAATCTGAATGCTACCAGATTCCAGGCAGAGTAAGCTGCCAAGATATTTTTTTAACTTTTTGGTTTTCTATCCTCTTCTGGCTGGAAGGCCCCAGCTTCTTTATGTTATGGACATTATACTTTTCTCTAATGTACCCTGATTTATGATAGCTGAATTAAATCACACTGGTTACTGTTTAGCCATCTGGTGGTTTGATCCTTTGCATGCGCCAAACTGTGCTAATATGAAGAGTCCTGGCACTAAATGCGTACATAGCACTCCGTTCGCCCGCGACCTCAGGCAACTGTAAATAGAATTGTGATTTCACCCATGCCCTCACAAAGTCCGTGTGCACTCGCAACTTGAAAGCAATATCAAATCTAACCTTGGCAGAGATGCGCTCATGTCACCATCACACCTGCTCCCAAAGAGGGTCTGACCTGGCACAGAGCTCTTTCAGGCAGAACCAAATGATGGGTCCACAGAGAGGAGCAACATAAGAACAACATTTGGCCCCTAGACCGCTCTTTCACTCAGATTGGTGAGGAAAGATCGTGTTCCTGCCCCCCGATCATCACTCACCCATAGTAAACCCATATCCCTTGACATCTTGATCCTGTCGAAAAGTTTCAAGGTAACTCTGGAGTCCACCAATTGATAATGTCTTACCTGCACAATGGGTTGCTGAGGTGCAACCACTCCAGGCCCTCCAACTGCAGAGACCCCTACAAGTCTTAGTCCTAGATGCCTTTGCATTAGGGTGAGACTGTGGATACCATTGTGGACACACCAGCCAAGGTAAACTTCTTTCCTGCAGAGGCCTGTTAGAGCTGCTGATGCTTCACATGGATAGCTTCACAGTCCTTGGCATGGTCCAGCACACAGGCACATTCTACCCTCTCACATCTCATGGGTTAATACCCCAGTCCTTCATTGAGGTCCGGTCCACTTTGGTTGCAAACCCTTTATGCGAGGCCTACTGCGACCCTTGATAAGGAGACAAGCAGGCCAAACAAATCTCCATATCAGGTCTCACAAAGGCTTCAGTCGATTGAAATCACACCTCTTTAATCCTATACTCAATCCCTCTTGCATCAAGGCTAATTTGCCTCCTTACTTGCAGCCTTCACTTGCATGTAAACTCAAAATGACAAATCACCAAGGACAGCCATTAACGATTGGACGTGCCCACCACAGCTTCCTCCAAACATGTAAGGAAGACAGTGTAGAGCTTCATTCCTCAGCCCTGAAACTGCATCTACATTGTTCCTCACCACTCAACAGCAGAATTAACTCCCTCTGAGTATTTGTGGCATCCACCCACATCTCACGTCAGGCAACAGCAGCAGGAGATGCAATGACCTCAATGAACACATTTTTAGAGGTCAGAACATGATGAGCTACAGGTAACGGCTTGTATGATGCTTGGCCAGGCAGCAGACTCATAAATGATGGCCAGTGCTTAATCATGCACACATAGGATTATTGAGTAATCACTATGTCGATAATGTGAGAGAACTGAATCTCTGGGAGTTCATTAACGGACTCTGATGGGGGCTCGCTTTTCAGAGCCTTAAATGCCAGCGACCATTCAAGCAACTGGCAGCAGATGGGATTCAGGAAACTTCCAAACAGGGCAAATGAACATATATTTACAAGTGCCAAAACTATATATCATTGTTGTACACCCATGCCACATGTATACCTTCAAACCTTCTTTATCTTTCTTTGCCAACTGTTATGTTTAGGTGCAGCCACGACATCAGCAGCTGAGGTGGAGGCAGCCTGCTGACTGCTGTGCCCTGTTGACTGTGATGACCT
Organism: Cetorhinus maximus; assembly: GCF_964194155.1. Taxonomy (NCBI): domain Eukaryota; kingdom Metazoa; phylum Chordata; class Chondrichthyes; order Lamniformes; family Cetorhinidae; genus Cetorhinus; species Cetorhinus maximus. The sequence goes on along the minus strand of NC_135880.1, from coordinate 151,890,394 downwards.
TGGTGGCCATCCTCTGGCGGTGCCAGGGCTGGAGGACCCTGCCTGCTAAGGGTCTCCTGCTCAGGTGCAGGTGTACCCTCCTCAGCCTGAGCTGCTGGAGGTGATGGGGAGGTGAAGCGACATGACATCAACTGGACTGTCCTGTGACAAAGCCTCTGCAGTTCCTGGCTGATACTCCTCCTCCCTGTGGGTGCCCAATGGCACATCCCCAACCCCTTGGGAAGAAGGAGCAACTGGAGGGAGGTTGAGGTGTCCCATCCCCCTCTCACCTAGCCACTGCTTCTCTGCACCCATGACTAAAGTGACAGAGAGCAGGCCCAAGTGCACAACCGGAAGCCACTGTGTGTTCTGCTGGATCTGGGTCTCCAAGGCCGCTGCCACCCTTTCCATGGAGGCAGCCAAGCGCTTGCATGCTGGAGCCACAACATCAGACAGAACGTAGACAATCTCCTCCAGCCTACGATCCAGTCTGTGCATGGCTTCTGGCATCTCTACCTGATGTTCCCCTGCCTGTCTCTGTATCTCCAAAGGTCTCCAGAGCCAACTCCAGGGGCTCATCATCTGCTTGCAGCTGAGCTGAGGCCTGGTCTCCAACAGTCCTCGCAGTGTCAGAGGCCTCAGCTGTCACTTCCTCCATCAGCTGTGGACCTGTGTCAGTGATGTGCTCACCAGATTGTGATCCTAAAACATGCAACCGCCGAGGTGACTGTATCTGCACTGGTGGAGGGTGTAGGTGAATGCCATGACAGTGCATCCTCTGAGTGGTGGCTGGTATGGGCTAATAGCCTCCCACTTTTCTTGCTGGTACCTGCAATAAAGAAAAGAACGATTTAGTGATTGACTAAGCAGCCTTCTAAATTAAATAAATGCCTCACTCTGTGGTCCCAGCTGACAACTGCAGACTGGAGGCATCCTCACTGGCTTCCCGGCTTCCTATCTTACCTTCAGCACTGGCACATCCTGCTCTTCCACAGCTTTCTCTGCAACCAGCTTCTCAAAAGGGATAAAGACTCGAATGTCCAGAAATACACCTACAGTCTGGGAGCACTCCTGCTTTTTATGGGCATTCTTCTCCTGAAGAAAGGCAGAAGGATCGATTGTCATCCCAATGTTTGCATGCCCATGGGCAATTCAGGAGCATGCATGCCTATGGCAACTGCTGAGTCCTCCTCAGCAAGTGATTAAGAAGCAAGATGTCTTGAAACTGATATGAGATTGAGAACATGAATGGGCTGGCACACATTCAGTGCTCATGTCCCATCCGCTGGTGAGTGCTGCAGCCCAAACTCTTGTTTGACATCTGTGTGCATTGCACATTTAGACTGCCTGATGCCCTTATGAGTGTCAGTTTGCAGTGAGTAGAAAGTGCCACTTACCCTGGCGGAGCGCAATACACCATTCATCCTTTTCCTGCACTGCTAGGCCTCTCTGCGCTGGGCTCCACAGGTGCTAACTTTGGCTGCAACCTCCATCCAGGCTGCCATGTTCAACAGGATGGCCTCCTGCTGCCACCCCAAGGAAACAGCATCTCCCGCCTTTCCTAGATGGTCTGTAGGAGAATATTTTTAATCTATTGTCACTAAATCTTGAGGCCCCATGCTGTTTGTGTTTCTGTTACACCCTGGATGAGTAATTTGGAGCTCCAGGCCTGCAGTGAGTGAATGGCTGTCCGGGTGACCTTTAAATATGGTGCCCAGACCTTCAACCCCATGAGGTAATGGCGAGGAGAATGACTTCCTGCCCACCTCCACCATGAGATTCACCATGCTCCACACGGATGCATATGTAATGAGTTGAACAGCGTAAGATAGCGTGAGGTCACCCGTCCTGTCCTCCAGCGGGATTCACTCTGACTTCTGCTCCCATCACCGAACTTAGACTTCAGAGCGAAAGATTCGGCCCTTCATCTTCAACAACATTAGAGTGGACAATTTAGAGAAGATTGGCAACAACAATTCCAGGATTAACAATTATTAATTATGAGAGGTGTACAGAGTTGAATTTACACTTATTTGAGAGAAAAAAATTTGAGTGGTCATGATCTAGATTTTTAGATATTAACAATATCAATAAAGCAGATTAGAAATGTTATTTAATTCAAACTGTGATTGTGCAACTGGAAGACATTAGCAGAAACTAACATGCCTCAAGTCAGATTGAAAAAAATGTTTCTCCTACAGAGCATTAGACTACTTTCAGAATCAGTTGGTACAATGTTGATTAACTATTTTTAAAAGAGCTGGATAAATACTTGATTAAGGGCAGAATTGAATATTATAAGGATAAGCCATGGCATATTTGATCAAATATCTGAGGCAATACAAAGATTTCTGTGCTGTTCAAACTATGGAAATCTCATCAGTGGAATAGGATTAGTCAGGGGTGAATAATGTGAACTACAATATTAGATTGATCTCTTGGAATTTGTAGATGAAATTGTATGTGGCAGAATCAGCGAAAGATTTCATTGCTTTCGTTTATTTGAAATTCGCCTCCCTCAGGAAATTAAATAAGTTGAATAGAGTCCATGACAGGACAAATTATAGATCAGTTATTGGAAAGAACAAGTGTATTTTTAACCTATTGTCAAACAATACAGGTGGGACCAAACCCTAATGTCAAGAAGCATAGACAGTGTAAAAATCTAATTTCATAGGTTGACCAAGGCTTAATGCTGAGCCACACAAATAGGACTAATATCAAATACTACAGATCTGGCCAAAACTAAATGCTCTGAGCGTGGACTAGACACCAGCTCAATGCTGAGCACTAAATTGAACTTAAGCCTAATATTAAACAGCATATACTGGGCCAAAAAAGCCTGGCATAAAGATCCCCAAAAAGATCTGTTGGGAGGTGTTGTCCAACCGATAAGCGGCCCTAAATAGTTCAGAGCTCTACAGGTGACCTCTGTGGGATATCACAAGCCTGTAACCATAAATACAACCATGAGGTCACAGATGCCATCTTCATGAGGGGACAGAACTTAGTGCATTTTGACCGGAACCAAGAGGGGCAGGATGCAAGAGCATTTGGATTTGTCCAGGTCTTAGGTTTCCCAAAGGTGCAGGGTGCCATCGACTACACTCATTTGGCGCTCAGATCTCCATTGCAACAAGTGGTCAACTATGTCAACCGCAAGGGCTTCCATTCACTGAATGTTCAGCTGATGTGCGACCATCACAAACACATCCTACAGATCTATACACGGTTTCCTGAGCATGTCCACGATTGATACTTTCTCAGTCGGTCACAGATCACTGACATCTTCCAGGGTCCACAGAGGCTGCAGGGTTGGCTCTGAGAAGACAAGGGCTACCCACAGAGGATGTGGCTGATGACACCCGTGGGTAGCCTCAGACTGCAGCAGAGCGAAGGTATAATGAGGCTCATGCGGCAACTCGCAACTTGGTGGAGCAAACCATCGGGATGCTGAAAATGAGGTTCCAGTGCCTGGACCGGTCTGTTGGAGCCCTGCAATACAGTCCACTGAGGCTGTCACACATCGTCGTCACCTGCTGTGCCCTTTACAGCCTGGCGCTGCAAAGGGGAGAGGAGTTGGCTGAGGAGGAGATGTAGGGTGAGGAGGCCTTCGAAGGTGACGACGATGGCGATGAAGCCCTCACACTGACCAGACTAGGCAAATGTACTCGGGTGGCCCTCATAGCTGCTAGATTTGTGAAGGATGGTGATGACATGCAGTGAGGACACAGCATAGATCCTCACATTGCATCTATGAACGTTTGACTCCAGTCTGGCTTATGGCAGCGCACGCACCCTCTGTGAGAATGCTCCAGTCATGGAGACACAGTGGAGGCCCTAATAGTCACTTGATGGCAGGAGGATGATGATGACATGCAGTGAGGACACTCCATAGGTCTTCACATAGCCTCTGAGAACGTCTGACCCTGTCTGGCTTAGTGCAGCTTGCTTGCGCTCTGTGATCAGGGTCATATCATAGAGACACAGCCATGAAACTTTAGGAGCATCTGATCCTTCATCAGCCTTCCACACCTGACCCCTTCAGGAGCACAGTGTCACCGGTCACTGATGCTGAAAAGATGGGGGCCAGCCCCACCTTAAAGACGCTGAGAGCACACAGAGAGAATAACAGAACTCTGTGATGCCTGCCTATGACATTCTGGCAGAAATGACAAGCACCGTCGAGGTGCAGGCATCAGTAATGTTTCCAGGGAGTGTGAGACCAGACCATCACTTTGGTCTGAAGGTTGCATAAAGCACATGGAAGAGGCCCTGGACTGAGACACCTGCCTTTATCATTGGCAGGGGAACATTATTGGAAGTTTATCTACAATAGTGAACATTATGTACAAGTGATTAACAACCATCCCATAGCTTTGCAACTACACCTTCTTAACTTTCCTAACCTCGCCGCTATGTCTTGGTGCTCCCCAGATACCCACAGTGGAGGTGGAGGCAGCCTGCTGATGGCTAAGCCTTATCTGTGATGACCTTGGTGGGCGCCCCCGGAGGGCTGAGACCTGGAGGGCCCCGGCATGCCTCTGGGGCCCTGCTGTGTGGCAGTGGCACCCTCCTCGGCCTGTGGAGTTGGAGCTGCTAAGCTCACAGGAACAGGGGATTTGAATGGGTCGAACACTCCCAGAGTCACCTGTATGGATGGCCTCAGGGTGTGTACCCACTGATCCTCCTCCCTATGGGTGTTCAAAGGCCCCTGGCTGACTTCTTAAGGAGAAGGGGTAGCTGGAGTGAGATCAGGCTGCCCTGCACCCCTCACGCATACATACTGTTGGAGGCCAACTATGGCATTGGCAATGGAATTCAGCCCGTGCAGCAGTGCAGGAGCAATATCGTGGACCAAGGTCCCCATGGCAACCACCATCCTACCAGTGTTGACCTCAGTGCGTTGGCATGCCGGCGCTATCACCTCAGCCTGAAGGCAGACGAACTCGTTCATTGTGCCTTGCAATCTGAGGAGTGCTGATGTTCCTGATATTCCCGAGCTTGCCTTTGCAGCTCCAGCAACTGTGACATGACCGTGTCCAGAGGATTGTCATCTGACTCGGACTCAGCAGATTTCTGGCCCCCAGCAGTGCTCTGAGTGCTAGAAACCTGGGATGTCCCTGCCGCCGCCGGTTATAGATCAGAAAGCGCGATGTGCTCACCAGATTGTGATCCCGAGGCTACTCCAAAGCTAGGTTCCCCGAGGTGTGTGTCCCTGCGCTGGTGGAGGGTGTGGGTGAGCGCTGTGACAGGTCTTCAAGGAGGGTTTCAGCGGATGCCTCTTCTGAGCTTCCCTTGGGGCTTGATTGGAGGCCCTGGGTTGTGGGCTCCATCAGCAGTTTCCCAGATGTGCCTGCAAATGCAGGGAGACATAATTAGTGCATGGCAGTGACTGCGAAACAGGACATATCACTCACAACATGGTTGCCTGATGGATGTTGCACTGTGGATTCTCACTTGGTAGAGCACCGCCGACCTTACCGTCAGCACAGGAGCGGTCCAGATCCTCATCGGCCAGCTGGGTGGCTCTGTTTTCAAAGTCCGTGAGAACCTTGATTTCAGACATTCCTCCACCAGTCTGCGACCTCTCCTTCTTGTTGTGTGCCAGCTTGTCCTGCATGAATAGAGATGGAAGGGTGTAAGCAGGAAGCCTGCCAGGCCAGATGCTAAGTATGCCTGGCATGTGTGGGTGGTGAGTGATCCCATGGATGGGATGAGGATAATGAAGGTTTGTGTGAGAGAGCGAATGGTGATGCCCCTTGAACTGGCAGTGAGTGAGGACCCTGTGGGTGTGCGATGGGTTTGTGAGTGTGTGAGTTGAGTGTGATGAGAAGAGTGAGTTACCTTCATGGAACGGAGGAGATCATTCATCCTCTTCTGGCACTGGGTGGCTGTCCTCTTTTACAGGGCATTGGCGCTGACCACTGCTGCCACCACCTCCCAAGCGGATTAGTGGTGTTGCTGCCCATCATGCAGCCAGAGTGGGGGTAGAGGACATCACAGAGGGCCTCCACTGAGTCCAAAAGGTGCTCGAGGGATGCATCATTGAACTTAGGGGCTGTAGTCAGAATCACAAAATCACAGAATTGTTGCGGTGCAGAAGGAGGCCATTTGTCCCATTTAATCTGCACTGGCTCTCTGAGCATTTTAACTTAGTGCCAATCTCATGCCTTTTCCCCGTAGCCCTGCATGTTGTTTCTCCTTAAATAATCATCCAATGCCCTCTTGGATGCCTCAATTGAATCTGCCTCCACCACACTTCCAGGCAGTGCATTCCAAACCCTAAGCTTGCTGTGTGAAAAAGTTTTTTCTCACTTCACATTTGCAAAACACTTTAAAACTGTGGTCTCTGGTTCTCGATCCGTTTACGAGCGGGAACAGCTTCTCCCTATCTACTCCATCCAAACCCCTCATGATTTTGAAAACCTCTATCAAGCCTCCTCTTAGCCTTCTCCTCTCCAAGGAAAACAGTCTCAATTTCTCCAATCTTTCCTCATAACTGAAGTGGCTCATCCCTGGAACCATTCTTATAAACCTCTTCTGCACTCTCTCCAATGCATTCACATCTGGAATCATCCCAGGTTTGCACTAAGTGCAGTAGCATGCGGGTAAAACAGTGTTTTATTTGTTTTTATTTTTATTCTATTCACAGTCTTCTTGCCTTTTGGAGCCATGTCTTCTGTGCAGCAGTTGTGGGCTGGAAGCACTGAGATGTGTGCACATGGCTGCACTTTAAATATGGCACCCGGCGTGATGAAGGGATGAGGTGATGGTGTGGCGGGCAAATGAGAGCCCGCCCACCATGGAAACAGTGTGTTTCCTGGGAATGCATAATTAATGCAGCGGGTTTGGGACATATGATGTGAGAAGCCGCCATTGCGACCAGCAGGTAAAACATTGCTACCATGCTTAGTGCAAATCTGAGATGATTCCACCCTAAGTGTTGTCTTGAAATTTTGATGCACAAGAAATATCCACAAGTTTATCTACATACCTGCAGTCACCACACTTTAAATGATGAACTATATACGAAGGACTATGTGATATTTCTGATACAATCAGGTCACATGTTAAATCCAAATGGAGGAGGTATTTGTACCATCCAGCTCATTCTTCAATAGAAATCTACAATTCATCCATCACAGCACCTAAACATCCCTTGCATGACTCAAGATTCTTTGCCTCCATTTGCTTAACCAAAAGAACCCTTCCAGATATTGATCACTCTTTATGCAAAGAAGTGTTTTCTAGCATCAGCCGGAACTTGCTTTTTGCCAGCTTAATACCTAGGATTCATTTCCCTCTATTTCTGGTTTAACTCAAAATCATTGTCAGAATTAATCTTTTTTTATTCCACAGTATTTCTTGTGTGATGGTCCATGTGCTTTTAGGGGGTGCTGGTCCCTTTAAGAACTAGATTTCTCTGTGAGATGATTTTTGTAAAAGGCAACTTGCTTCCAGTAACTGAGCATATGGCCAATCTTCCAATAGTAAATCAAAGGGTAAAGAAGAAGTTAATGGCAAGAGGGGATAGATTCCTCTTTGTCATTCTATTTGTTAATGGTTTAGTTTGGTTCAGAACAAGCTGGCTTCAGGAAACATTCTTTTCAAGTAGAATTCAGTTGAAATTCTGTGTGCTGGCTAAAAGGGTTTAAAACCCTTGCTAGCTGATGGACTCTGATAGCAATGAGTTGGACACCTGGGATTGCAAGCTGAAAACAGAGAGAGAGAGAATGCCTGGAAGAAAGACTCCAGAGTTAAATAACAGCAGAACCAGCAGAGTTTGGACCCGAGGTGGCTATGCTTAAGATGCTAGCGACACCTTTATTGAAATGAGAGTCTACAACCGGGAGATTGTTGGAGGAGATTTGAAGAGACAATTTTGTCAGAAGTAAACAGAAGGCCTCCAGAAATCTCAACCCTTATACAAAACTTTGAAACTGTACTCAGACCAACTGATTAATCTTCCAATATCCGCCCTGAGTTTTTTGGGAGTGTAAGTCAAATAAGTATCGAAGGAAAACTGTAAAGAAGTTTGGTTTAGAGTAGAAGTAACTGTGTTCATTGTATTTTTAATATCTTTAGCGTAACTGACTGGTTGAGATAGAGTATTCATGTTCTTTGATTTTTGTGTAGTGCATTTTTTTTGTTTTAAACAATGAACCCTGTGGCTTCATTCTTTTAGTAAATACTTGAGTTTCCAAAAAGAAATGTTACTTGTCTCTGTCAAGATCATAACGCTTGTTTTTTTTTATTTTATTCGTTCATGGAATGTGGGCATCACTGGCTAAGCCAGCATTTATTGCCCAACCCTAATTGTTCTTGTTCAGAGGGCATTTAAGAGTCAACCACAATGCTGTGGGTCTGGAATCACATGTAGGCCAGCCAGGTAAGGACGGCAAATTTCCTTCTCTAAAGGATATTAGTGAACCAAATGGGTTTTTGCGACAACTGGTAATGGTTTCATGGTTATCATTAGACTTTTAACTCAAGATTTTTATTGCCATGGAGGGGTTCAAACCTGGGTGCCCAGGGCATTACCTTTCTGGACTTCTGAAATACTCATCTAGTGATAGCACCACTATGTCACCGCCTCCCCATGTATTACTATAAGATTCACCATTTTCTTTCAAGGATGGAGCATCCAGGTTTTTCTAGCCTTTTCTCATGACTCAGTCTTCTGGCACTGCATCTAGCCTTGCATTTCTTCTCCAAACCACTTCCATTGCCAGAATGTTCTCCTTGTACCTCAATATCCAGAACTATCGGAATAATCAAGCTGCTTCCTGACTCAGTGTGCATTGTAGGCTCAGGCCTATAGGGCAGAATTATACCACCTTCATTTTTTTTCTGACTTCAGGACCACTTTCAGATCACAAACCCAATTGCTGGAGCAGCGAGCTTTCCGATTGCCCTTTATCAGAGAAAACCTATTAAGAGCCAACCTCCAGGCTTCCAATTAGGGAGTGCTGGCAAAATGATGTGAACATTTTTTTTGACAGGAAGCATGTTTATTAAAGGAAACAAGGCATATTTCAGAGAAACTCACCAGCGCTTAGATTTTTTTTTTGCTGCAGCAACCACAGGAATGGTGAGGAGACCTGGGAAGGCTGGTCCCCAGCCAGAGCTGAGGAGCTGCCATGAGTTGAGCTCTCATATGGGATGATGAGGAAAGTATCTGAGAAAATGTGCAGCAGCTGTAGTGTGACCCCTCTGAAATGGAGATAATGGACCAGGAGAATCTAGGACCTCAAGGGTGTTCCCAACAATCTTTCCCAGAGAAAGATGGAAAAACATGGTAACATGTTGGGATACATGTCCAACAGTATTTTTTCCAATTTTCCCAGTTCCCTAGTCTCCAACCACACCTGCCCCCCTAAAACCCCTGCCCTCCTCACTGCCCAACAGCCTGGGAAAACTCCCTTCATAAACTCTAAAAAGGCTGTTGTTCTCTTTTCTTCTTTAATTGCATTTCTGCAAATGATTTGATACAATCAGCCCCATGTTTCTTTCAGCCTCTTTTCTTCCCTTGCTAAGCTGGCATTCATTAGGTAAGTACAGTCTTCATTTCTAACAACCCTCTGTGTTGAATTACATCTGTCATATTTCTGTCCAACATTACATATCTTCTATTTCTTTATATGGTTCTTCAGTTGCTCCAATGGGATTCTATTGTTCTCTTAATTCCTTAACTGCAATATAAGTGCAAATTTTCCTTTATTTTAAAGTTAACACATGGCCAGCACCAAGAAGCTCCTAAAACCTGATGTTAGAAACAGTATTGTTTACCTTAAATTAGGACAAGTGATTTGGTGCAGCAAATGACTTATTATTACACAAATTCATTCAGAAACTGACATTTCTACTGTCCATTCCATGTAAAATTGCAGTAAATCACTCGACATCCATTAAGTGTAGAAATGAATAGAATTTGTCCATATTGGGCATACTTAAGAAATTTGAATTACTCTTGTTGACATTAGTTTACATGCACTTGATTGCTGTGAAATTCAATAAGGCCTGAAGGTGGGCACGGGGATCACAATGTATAATTAGCTCACACCTGTTGTTTCTGATACACGCAGTACATAAACTTCATGTGCCTTGCGCGTTGACATAAGCTGCTGCCAATGCTAAGCACACTGTTGAGTGGCTGCATGCCTGAGCAGGGGTTGTAAAATCATGAGAGGCTAGCACAAGTTCAAGCTAGCCTGCACAACTTAAAGGGGAGCTGCTTTTGGATTGGGGCAAGGGCTCAAAGTCATTTTAGCTATGAATTTCTCCCGAGTAAAAGACAAGAATGGTACAAGATAAAGGGAAAAGCTCCAAGGTTCAGTGACACAGCTCTAGCGGTCTTAGAGCTGGAGGTGAACAAGAACAGAGATGTTGTCTATCTACGGGGGACCTGGAGGCCCTCCAGTAGACTTTATGAAGGCAGTGGGAGAAAACAGCTCTTACAATTCCCATGGGGGATCTGTAAACCAGAATAACCAAATTTACTGAATGACCCCCATATGAATAAATTGCTAACAAGATTCCACTTTGTGTATATTTTGCTTTAGCACAAATCAGAGCCGAGGCAAATTAAATATGAACTAACAGGCGAATGATATTTCAATTAAAAAGGTAAATTTCACTTTAAATAGTCAACATAACAAAGTCTTACATAATGTCATGAAACTATCATATTTTTCATAATATTATTGTGATTTATTGTAAAGTAGGTTTATGAGTACGAGTGTGTATGGTTCTGTCTGCGCAATGACTTGAATTAGAGTCAGGTAGACTGCAAGGTTTAAATTATCAGATGAAGTTAAATGTAAAAGGCATTTGAAATGCCACTGAGTAAACATGGATGAGGGCAGCTTGTAGAGTGTGAAGGAAATTTGCATTTTTAGATAAGTGAAGGGGTTGTTTAGGTTTCAAAGGGATGATAGGATGTTTACAACTAACAGGATAAGAAAGGCCAAGCAATACGTTTATTTTTCCCAAAGGTATTGACCATATTGGCAACATGAAAGATTTTTATATCATGGGAAAGGTCAACTTCCAAAGGCATTTCAGAATTTACAGATTAAAGAGAGAGAAACATGTATCAAGAAGGATGGAAGGCTATGTTGGAGGACCATGTAACATCCAAAAGGACCGTGTAAAACAGCCTTGGGTGAAAAAGCCTCCAGCCACTTTTGCAGAAGTCTGCTGTGTCCAGTAACCAAAGTAGGAGAAAAGCCATTAGAATTCCACTGTTGTGTGGGTGCTGTGGTAAACTTGCTGGATTGCCTATCTGAATTTAAAATCTATTTTGGACTGTTGCCTTAAAGAGGATGTGTAGTTGGGAGTCAGGTTTATTAGAAATTTTGGGATTTGTTATAGTATTAAGTAACTGTAATTTTATGTATGTGCTTGAAATCTTTTCTTTTGTTAATTAATGCTTTAATTTAATTTTTAAAATCTCTAAAGGTATTAATGGGCTCGTTACTTCTGAATTCAGTGCACAAATTTTCTCGTAATAAATACAAATTGCAAAACTATTGTGATAGTGTGGCCAAGTTTCCCTTGTGGATTTGGTCCATCTGGCATACCTCACCTGCCATGTCATAACAGTAACCATGAGCAACAGCTTCACACTCGGCACAAGTGTGGCACTATGCAGCTACATAGTTCACAGTACACCGTTTTTTATTCATGCAGGTTATGTCAGGAGTCCTATCCAACAACAGCTTTCACCTCTGAGTTTCACGAGTACAATTATCATCAGCAAAACACACTTCTACGAACCGTCTCTCCCTTGGGACGCAACAGTCTTGACGGCATAGCTTTCCAGAATTCCTTTTCAACCGACCAACCAATAACACCCCTGTTCATGGTTTGGATACTAATGGGAAAACACCCAGCAGTGTTTCCGAGCTAGTCACATAGCTGTGCAGGTTTTAGACCTTTTGAGCCAGCTTGCACTGTGCCTCCAAGAGGTCCTGTCTCCTTTACTTCCAAACAGTAAAACTGACATTTTCCTGAGAGTGATTTGCTTCTTCTCCTTGTAAGAATTCTATATGTCTGCTTTCTCTTTGTGCCTGCATCTATGCGCTGATTGCCTTCACCCTCCAACTCCTTTGCTTGTCGTTCTCCTTTTTGACTGCAGCTCATTTTGTCTGCCAGCCACGTAGCTTCTTTCTTAACTTCTTTCCTATGAGCAATGCTTCTAGGTCACCAGGTCACATAGACCAGTATTTCTTATTATCAAAGAAAATCACAATTGATCCCTTTGCAATTGATGCAAACCCTTAAAAGTCCTTCACAAACATTTCTTTAAAACAATTACAGATTCCCTAAATATTTTAAATAAATTACAAATGTTCCATATTGTACTGCTTCTGGATAAAATCTTCTCACACAGCCATTGCAGTCAATATTAGTCAACCCAGGATTGGGTCTGCATGCTAACTTTCTGTGTTCCTTGTACAAGCACACCCGAGTCTCTTTGAACATCAACATTTATAAGTTTCACATCTTTTAAAAATATTCTGCTTTTCCATCCTTTACAACTAAATTGATATTGACACTGTGCATACTTTCAAGGGTAGCTTAGAGGCAGTGTCTGCATGTGCATGACACCTGGCACAGGTGGCCTGTACGCAGAACAGGGGGAAAGAGTACTGCAGGTGCCAGTTCCCCGGAGGGTGAAGTGCCGTACGAGTTCTGCTGCAAAGGACTCAGGTGAGGACTTCAATGGACATACAGAAAAATATTGATGGGTATGATGCAGAAATGTTTGGTGTATTGACAAGCCTGCCAGAAAGTCTGTGTTTACTGCCAAGGAGCATTGGAGGAGTCCAGCAACAACCTTGCGCACAGCTTTGTGCAGAGATTGCAGCCCTGTGTTTCCAGTGTGGAACAGGCAGTGAACTATATTGCCACACATATGGACTCAACCATGAAACAGTGCCTGATGTTGATGTCTCAGCTTCCATTGCGGCACAAGAAGAAGGTATCCAATGTCAGAGTGTTGCAGCGGAAGCTCAGACTATAGACATGCAATCTTAGCATACTGATATGAATTTTCAGACTGTTGCCATCATAATTGCAGATACCTGTGTTCAAAGTGCCATATATCATCTCACAGCTGCCCAGCAATCTATCCTCCAACAGCTTACTATGACTGCTGAGGCCTTGTCCTGGGGATTGCCAGTGGTGCTGTGGAGCATGAATCTGCTGTTCTATTTCAGGATGACAGCATGTGTCCTCCCACCACTGCCATTCTGGCAGTGCCCTTGCTCTTGCCTGTCAGCCAGTCCAGCCCAGACTGTTGCTAGGCCTTCTAAGGCCAGCGCTGGATGAGGCCATCCTGCAATGTCATCTGCAGTCTCTCCCACTGAAAGTAAGCAGCCTTCCTCCGGCCATGCCGCAGTCCCCAGAGAGCACTGCACAAGAGCACTGGGACAGACAAAGGCACATGGAATACAGGTACAAAGCTTTATGTGGAATGTTGCATGATTTGATAGACAATATTCGTTTGGAATGTTTGTTTTGTGGTGATTTTCATTTCAGCTTTGTGGCCAAGAGGACACTATGGTGGTCAGTAACAGATGGAAAATAAAGTATGAGACTGTGAATGTATGAAGAATTGGGATGGAGTTCACTGGAGCTGCAGTCAGATGATCTGATCATGGATGGCCCAGGCAAGCAAGGACTGTTTTGGTTGTCTCCTTCTTTCCTTCTTCTCCTCAGCTGCTTGCATAAACCTGGTGGCAAGGGCTGTGCCCTCACATGATGGCGAGGTTGTGGACAATGCAGCAGACTGTACCACATGGTAAGATGCACTCTGGGGAGTATTGCAGAGCTCCTCAGCACTGTCCAGGCAGCAGAGGCATGACTTAAAGCACCCCAATGGACAGCGCAATGATATTTCATGTGGCAACTAGGCTCTTATTTTTTGATCACATTTTGATGGGTTGCAAACTGCAGTCATGAGCTAGGTGGTCTTCTTTCCCTCTGGTTTCTTCTGGGGGCTCAAATGCTGAATGTACAGTGGACTGGTGAAAAATAAATACATCAGGGCATTGGCCATTGATCTGCATGGTGCACTGAGTATGGCCGCACACCATCTGTACACTGAGGAAGTGAAACCCTATGCAGTTGAGGTACATCTTCTGAATTAACATGCAGCATCCATAAAACAGCATGCATGCAGTCAATGACATTACATGATCCTGAATAATCACTTCCTGCTTCTCTCTGGAAAAAAAGAAAATGGAATGTATTCCCTGCTCTTTTGCAAACAGAGAGCCAGCGATCTCCCTTCTCCAGCAGTGGACAGCAAAGATTTTGAAGGGGTCACCTGCTCCACCTTGGAAGGTAATCCAATGCAAAGAAATTGAAGGCCGCTGTCACATTTACAGTCACTCACAATGCCTTCCTCAATCTGCTAAGGGGCTGTAAGGATGCCTGCATCTGGTGGCAGATTTCATTGAGCTCCTCCTAGTGAAACAGCGATGGTACACACTCTGTTCCTCACTGGGGTTGAGATAGGAGAAATGCTCCCTAAAGATCCTGATTGAATATGGCCTCCTACTGACAGCCCTTCTCCCCCTATTCCATTGCCTCCCTCTTCAAAGAGCTTGTCCTCTTCTTTGTTGTCCCACTTCATTTGTCTAGAGGATGATAGAAACTAAAGTACCCATGACTGGGAGCAAGTGTTGCGAGTAGAACCTTTCTAATCAAAATTAAGGCTTTAACTTCATTCCACACTATTCCCTGTAGACCTCAACAACTTGAGGCAACGATGCACACCACCAAAAATGTCTACGATCTCAGCAACAGCCAGCAGAAATCAATCAGCAATTAACCTGAAAGCAGTTGATGATCTCTATGAATAGCGCCGGTGGGGTGTTGTTTCTGATGCTGTGCAGGGTTAATAGGGGTGTTAGCTGGAGTGTTGAGGACAGAAATAGCACCACTAGAGTCAAATCAGTCTTACATACTGACTGACATCATGACCTCCTACCTTACATATTGCTGGTGCCCAGGCTAACAATCTGCTCAAAATGACATGCAATGTGCCTGGCACCAGACGTGCGCACAGCCAGTGCAGATGCCATTTTGGTCCCAATGCAGCACCTGTAGTGCTGAATATATGAGTGCTAGGCAATCCAATCTTGCAGTCTTTGGGTTTAGTCAGCAGATCAATTTTGAAACGATCAAATAAAATTACAGCTGTATGTGATGGAGATGTGTGAAGGTACATTTTATGCCAAAGCTGTCACAGTACAGAGAGGATAAGGGTTTGCCTCTACCAACTGGAAACCAAGGTTCCCAAGGGGTTGGAGGCCGGGTTTGGGAGGAGCCAGGAAAATAGGGAGGACCAGCATTAGGAAGGCTCCTTGTTGCATTCCCATTTCCTGGTGAAGTTTCCCATGAGCTAGTGGGGAGAATGTCCACTGTCCAGAGCTGGTTAAGCTGAATATGCACCTAATTAAAGCGATTTTGTGAGAGTACTGGAATTTGCTGGAGCCAGAGTGGTTCCCCACCACATGTGGAGACCACCTTCGCAATGGAGGCAGCCTCCCTGCAACAGGCTACAGGCCATCAGAAGCAGATACTCCATGCTCCAAAGACGGGGTCACCGACAGGAAAGGCCACACTTGCAGCCCAAACAATGCATTCAAGGGGCTTCCCTCTGCTTGAAAAAGTGTAATAATTTTAACTTTCCATACAGGTCTCTGCCTCAGTTGCACCCACATCTCCCGGTGGGACTGCCAAGGCTACAGAGGTGCAGCCATCTGATTGGGCTGGTACCATCAAGAGCCCATCCTCATCCTTAATAGGAATGTGAGCACAGAAGCGGTCAATTAGAAAGCTGCCTCCAGGTAGATTATGCCTAATCTCATTCAGCAATGGTGGCTTACTGGTCCTAAGGCCTAACTCAGTGTCATTGTTCACAATTTGCAACATACTCAGAGTCAGTGCAGGGCAGACAATTACATAATTTGTGAATGTTCCATTCCTTACATGTTAGGGAGATTTAGAAACATTATGGTGTGAATTCCATTTGTAGAACTTCCAGATCTTTTGGATTTAATTTTTTTCTGAATTTGGATAAGAAAGACATATTTGGTCATCAGCTTAATTCACCTGGATGAATATGATAAATAACTATTTGTGGTACGTGAATAAAATCAAAACTCAAAACTAACCTATTGAATTAATTTGTTTGGTGAAAAACCTCAGCTCTTTACTTTGTTTCTTTCCAAGATTTGACAGTCCAAATTTCATACCAACATGAACTGCTGTAGAACATAACAGTACACAACAGTTGCATTTCAGAGCATATCCTTTTAAATATATGCAAAATAAATTCCTCAAAATAGTACTCTGAATTCTGATTAAATGAGCAGTCTTGACTGGATAGTGCAATTATGGACTAATAATTGTTATCCACTTAATAAGAAGTAGCTGCATTTTAAAATTTTGTTGGAGCATTAAAGCAATTACTGAATGCTACTAACGTGTTGGGGAGTTTCCAGGGGCAATGGTTTATATACTGGCATACCGGCATGTAGGTTTGAAAAGCTCTGTTAAATCCGTTTTCTTTCAAATCTGCAACACAGAATGAAACTAAGAAGGTTTTATCTGATGGGTTTTAATTTTTAATCTGGGGAGTTGTGTTCAAACTCTCCTTTACACTCTTGTCCTGTGATCAGACATAGGTACGATGCGCCAAATGGCCTTTTTCTGTGCTGTGTCATTCTATGGGTGGAATTTTCCCCCCGTTGGGGGTGTTGTGAGGGAATTGGTACAGGCAGGCGCAGACCCGATCGGTAGCACCGATCAGATCTGTGCCGCCATTTTACGTGCCATTTCCAGCATGACACACACCTGGAAATGCTGTGCGCTCCCTGTGCGGGCGGAGGGGGGCGGAGTTGCCTGAGTCAGGAGTGCGCTCTTTCACGATTAATAAAGTGGAGAAATAATTTTTATGACATGTCCCCTCATGTGAAACTGCCTCATGAGCTGAGACATGTGCATTAATTTTAATAAAAATGCGTGTGAAAATTTAAAATCATCCATGAAACCTCAACCCGCCTGTGGATGAGGTTCCGTGAAAAATGCAAAGACTACCTGGGCTCTTTGCCTGCCCGACAACCTTAAGGTTGGACAGGCTGCTCAGGTAGTTGCTTAACTGCCTTTATAAATGGCCTTAATAGGCCTTTGACAGTTCAGCGGGTGCGCCGCTGACTCAGCTACACGCCCGCCGAACTGAAAATCTAAATGATGCGCAGTGACATCGGGACGCACACCCGATGACACCCTGTGTCATTTTACGCCTCGGTGAGCGGGCTCGCCCCCGCTCACCGAGCTGAAGATTCAGGCCTATGATTCCTTTCTATGATTCAGGGTTCTTCCCATGCCCTGGTAGGTCACTGCAGGTGTGGGAGTAAAGATATTGGCGCAGAATTCTCTGCAATCACAGTTTTGGCTACAAACATCATAATGTCATAACAAAGACCATTGAGCTCCCCTATTCTCCAGTGACAGATTTGCTGGAAAAGTAAATAAGGTGTGATGCAATATATATATAGCGCAGATTGGTGGCAGCACAGCCAATGCCTGATACACATTCAAGGTACCTGGTGCTGTGACAGAACAGAACAACAGGTTATTTAACAGGGATCCATTTCAGAGCAGTGGTTCCAATATGATAATGTGGGGTTGGGTCAGAATCTGTCCAGCTTAATCTGATTAACTAGTTTGTACTGAATTGACATAAATACATAAATCACCATTTAGAAGGGACCAGCATGCATGAAGTTGTCACCCCAACTACATGTGATTGCTAGCCATATTTAATTACTATTTTGTTGTGGCACTGCAGACGGTAACTGCTAAGCTGCTCAAATCTCAGAGGGAAACTCGAAACAGTTGCCACAACTGTTTGCAATTTGTATTTATTTTGAGATGTGAGCTTTGAATTCAGTAAAAGAAAGGCCACTGAGGCGTAGAAGGTTTTTACCAAACTAAATTAAACATTTATTAATAAAATAAATAATGTTAAGCACATACATAGGTCTACAAATTAATACTATGATAACTCCTAGCTCCCCTAATTAATCTAACTCCCAGTTACACCTGCGTTAAGGCAACAGTAAAAACATATAGATTTTAAAAGACCCAGGCAAAGTAACATGATACCCTGAACAGTCAAATTCAAAATGAGTTTTCTTAACTTCAGTTCTTGCAGACAGCAGTTTGGGCACTGAGGCTGGAGACTTTTCACAATTGTTAGATCTTAGAAACACCTTCCCTTGCACACAGCCTTCTCTCCTTTATACAAATTTTCCCATTTGAATGCAAATTCCCATTGTTCCACTATGTCTTTGGACTTTACCTCTCTAGTAATAAAAACCTATCATAGTACCAATTTTACCAGTAAGATTTAGGGAAAAATCAACACACTATTTCTTAACTCCTCCTGCCTAGGTGAAACAGTTCACCTCCTCTTTTGAATTCAGGCTACTCTGGTTTATTTAAAAATGCAAATGTTTCCTTTTACACCTCACATTCTAAAACTTCCTCCATGTTTACCTATTTAGCATTTCCAACCTAGCTTCTCTTCTTACATCAAAGCCTTCAGTCTAGCTGTCTGTAATTCAGTTAAAACACACACACATATACACAGACCCCACCAGTACTCGATTTTACAATAAATTCCAATAACATCATGAAAATTATTATATCTTCCTGACAGGTTGCACATCCGTGCTTAGCACACAATTTCAATAATTATTAACCAATAAGCAAAATCAATCGGAAGAAAATCAGAACATGCATGGCTGTCAAAACATTTATGGTATTACATATTTGAAGTTAGGATTTGAATGAATTTCCTAGAACAAGTCAGCAATAATGTTACCCTCAGGCAACTGCTGAACAATTAAATCCTAATACTGAGCCCTCCAGCACCATTCTGAATGATCTTAATGTCTGTGGCAATCACAGTGGCATTGATTTAGCAAATTCGATCTTGCCATTGATTTTAATGTGGGGCAGGTTTATGATTGCAAGTTAAAAAATAGGAGCAGGATTAGGCCATTCGGCCCTTCAAGCATCCTCTCCCAGTCACTATGATGGTTACTCTTCTGTCTTGACTCCTTGGCCAGAATTTTCAGCTCGGCGAGCGGGGATGTGCATCCCAACGTCACTGCGCGTCATTCAGATTTTCAGTTCGGCGGGCACACAGCCAAGTCGGCTGCACACCCACCGAGCTGTCAAAGGCCTATTAAGGCCATGTAAAAATGAATTAAACCAATAAACAGAGCCCAGGCGGCCTTTGCATTTTTCAAGGAACCTCATCCACGGGATGTTCCATGAAGTGTTTATAAATTGAATTTAAAATTTTTTAAAAATTCATTGACATGTCCCAGCTCATGTGACACTGTCACATGAGGGGACATGTCTTAAAATGTTTTCTTTTCTTTATTTAGCTCTTTAAAACTTCTGGGCCTCAGGGAGATTTCTGCGCGCATGCGTGAACGAGCACAGGCCCTGACTCAGTGATGCCCTCCCCCCCACCCCCCACCGCCTAGACAGGGAGTGCTCAGCATTTCTGGGCACGCGTCACACTGGGTGGGCCTTAATTGGCCCGCCCACATAAAATGGCGGCGTGGACCCAATTGGAGGCGCCGATCAGGTTCACGCCCGCTCCCGCCTGCCCCCGCACAACCCTCCCGACGGGGGGAAAATTATTTCCTTCAATCTTTTTTGTATCCAAATGTTCATTGAATAAACCCAACAATTGGGTATTTACAAGCCTCTGAAGTAAATAACTCAAAAGGTTCACAAACCTTTGAGTGAAGAAATTTCTCCTCAGCTCAGTCCAAAATAGTCTTTCCCTTATTCTGAGATGGTGACCCTTTGTTCCAGACTCCCAGCCAGGAGAAATTTTCTCCCAGCATCTATCCTTTCAAAGCCATTATGAATTTTATATGTTTCAATAAGATTATCTCTCATTTTTTTGAATTCTAGGGAATATAGGCTTAGTCAACTCAATCTCTCCTCAAAAGGATAAGCCACTCATCCCAAGAATCAGTCCAGTGAGCCTTTGTTGCATTCCATTTAAGGCAAGTATAACCTTCTTTAGGTCAGAGGACCAAAAATGTACACAGTATTCCTGGTGTGTATACCAAGGCCCTGTAAAATTGCAGTAAGATTTATTTAATCTAACTGTTCAACTTTATTGACAAGAGCTTTGTGGAGCAGAATAGAAATATTTGGAAACTATTGCATATGTAATAGCATCAGCTACTCATACCATAATTTCCTGGAAAATCTGCATCATAACAATGGTGTGAGCAAAAGATTCATCAGCAAATTCAGGCCCATTAAGTTTTATGTGAGCTACTCTCCAATGCTCTGAAACCTGAACACCAACTCTCCTTTTGAGCATCAGTCCCATCTCCCAGTGCTTTCCCATGGTTCTCATGTGCCTGTGCACAACTGTAAAGGAGCTGGATTCGCTCAGCCTGCCATCCAGAAAGACTCATGTTTTACCGAATCATTTGGGATACTGCTGGCCTTAGTTTATTCAGCAGGTTTACATTCAGGTTGCTGCCGGTTGCACGAACACCCCCAATATAAAACCTGTTCCACCTTTATCTGCCCTGCTGAACTGTCTTGGATTTTAAATCAGCTGTGGTAACCTGGACTGAAGTTGGGATCTATAGGAAGTATTGGAGAAACTGAGCAAAAGCTAGCAGCTATAGTAAGTGCACTCTGCTCTAATCTTCTGTACTGCTATTTCTTAGCTTTTGAAACTCATTCAATTTAAGATCTCAGTGAAGTGCAAATCCTGGCCATCTGACTCACTAATTCAGTTTCACCCATTTTGTTGTTAAATTAATCAATTTCAGATTTTATCAACTTGCAAATTCACCTGTCTTTCCATCCACAATAATTTACATTTGAGTGGTTTTGTTATACATTTTGGTTTGAAATTTCAGGCGTAGGGTAATTTATTTGGAACAAATCAGCGGCAGAACTTACTAAGTAATGTTTTCATTTATCAATCCATGGAAATCAGATTGAACTGAACGGCAATTTACTATCTGGCCAAAGTGACTCCAACTAAGCAGCATGAGCTCAAAACAAAACAGCTTGGATTTACTGTATGAAATATACCTCCTGCTGGATTCTCCAAGATAAACAACAACAGCTTGCATTTATATGGCCCCTTTAATATAATATAATAAAATGCCTCAAGTCACTTCACAGAGGCATTATGAAATAAAATTTGACACCGAGGCATATAAGGAGATATAAAGGCAGATGACCAAAAGCTTGGTCAAAGAGGTAGGTTTTCTTAAAGAAGGAAAGTGAGGTACAGAGGCAGGAAAGAATTCCATAGGGGCCCAGGCAGCTTAAGGCTCAGTCACCATTGCTATAATGATTAAAATAAAGGACGCATAAAAGGCCAGAGCGGAGACGTGCAGATATCCCAGAGGCTTGCAGAGCTGGAGGAGATTACAGAGATAGGGAGCGGCAAAGCCGTGGAAGGATTTGAAAACTAGGATGAGAATTCTAAAATTAATGCGTCGCTTAACCAGAAGCCAGTGTGTGTGTAGTAATTATGGTTTTGTTAAATGTTGGATTGTACCTTTAAGAATAGTCCTGTAATGTAAGATCACATGATCTGTGTAAAGCAATGTCTTAGCAGTGTGGGCAACCTTCACAGTCAGTGTAGAGATAGAAATGGAGTTGAAAGCACATGTGTAGTTGCTGCTGGCTGTATCGTAAATAAACCTTATGGTTCCACTTAGAAAGTTGTCTGCAGATCAACACTATTACAAATAGGTGACAAGGCCACAGTGCAACAAACTGGCGATGAGGATAGATCAAGGTAAATCAAGATAAATCAGAATCGGTACAGAAGCGGAATTGCTCACCCAGCAATTGTGAGTATCAACATCCATTTAAAATAACAGAAGATATACTCACCCAAAATGCCATAATTTGGTATAATTGATCCCTTTGGACCAGCGACAGGCAATTGGTCTCAGTATGTAGAATGCCTTGCATTCTTTTTTCAAGCGAACAAAATCATGGGGGAAGAGAAGAAGCGAGTGATCCTCTTGAGTACTTGTGGGAGCAAAAGCTTTAGTTTAATTCAAAGTTTGATGGCACCCAGTGTTCCAGATTCAGAGAATTGGCGAAGGGGCATTTTCAATCCAAGCCCTCAGTTCTAGATCAATTTGTGAAATAGAGCCCCGGGTGAGGCAATTGCTAATTACGTGGCAAATTTGAAGCAACTAACGGAACATTGCAAGTGAGACTCTGAGCAATATGCTCAGAGATAGTTTAGTGTGCGGTGTGAAAGAAAACATTATTCAGACAAGATTGCTGGCTGAAGTGTATCTGGATTTTAAGACGGCATTAGAAATAGCGCTGGCCATGGAAAGCACTGTAAGAGATTCACAAGCAATACAACAGGTGCAAAATGGTGCCGTACTCCAAATCAGCTAGGAACAGTCAGCCAAAAATGGCGCAAAAAAGCGAAACTCTGCCGTGAAGCGGAAACAGCCCCCGCTAACCAAAAAAAAAAGAAGAAATAATTTAGCAGCTAAATCAAGGAACAACTTTAATCAATGTGGGAACAGTCTTTTAGCAAGTGGCAGTTTAAAAAAGTAGAATGTTACTTTTGTCACAGAAGTGGATATATGAGACAGTGCAAAGAAAGATTTAAACAGGTTTGCAAACAACATAAGAAGCCCAATGAAATCTACAGTGTAGAAGAGCCTGAAACAACAAATTCTGACATTTGTTCATTGTTTAACATGCAAGTTTGAAAAACAGAGCCAATATTTGTTACAGTACAAGTGAATGGTAAACCAGTAAAATGGAAGTAGACATGGGAGCTTCCATTACTGTAATTGGAGAACACACCTTCAGATATTTAAATAATGGTGAACATCAATTAAATTTGAACATCTGCCAAGTTAAAAACAAACACGGGTGAAGAAATCCAAGTAAATGGTATCAGCAGAGTAACTGTCCATTATAGAAACCAATCCACACAGCTATCAGTGATGGTATTGAGAGGCAGAGGACCAACCCTTCCAGGGCGAAACTGGTTAAGGGAAATCAACCTTCACTGGCCAGTGAGATTTCAAAAGGAAGCTGGGAGAATTCATGTCTTGAAAAAGGAACAGGGCAAAGTATGGCAGAGAGAGCCTGGTGAGTTCAAGGACAACAGCAGGATGAAAACGGAGTGTGTAAGGACTCAGCAACCTGATGAAATGCAATCTACCTAAAAAAAAATGGAAGAACAGCAGAAGAAACTCAAGGAGAATGGAATGACAGAATTCAAGACAAAGTGAGTAACATTTGTACGGAAATGGAAAACCCGTTGAAAGGCCTTCACTCACTAAAAGATTCCCTCAGGTCAAGTTTGTGCCTCTGGAACAGTACGGAGAGAAATGGAAAAAATTCAGCACCTTTCTGAACAAACTGCTGGCAGAGAGGACACATCAATGTTCAAGTTTCTAGGAGGCAACCAACAAATACAAAAAAAAGACAGAAGAAAAAGCTAAATGAAGTCAAAGAGGCTTTGAAAACAAAAATCGGAGAGCTTTCCAAGAGGCGAGCAGATAATGAAGGTTTGGGAGACTCAGCTACTGAACTAAGGCAAGTTGAGATTTCATTTGAGAGAAATCTGGCCAACAGTGAAGTCAAAGGGAAGGACGAGACTAAACTTTGTGGTAGAAAGAAGACAAAAAGGAAGAAGTTTCCGAAAAGACAATAAAATGGTGGCTGGTAGCACCTATAAACACTCAAAGGAGGCAATAAACAAATTATTGAACTGTGCCTACTTTGATAATACTCCAGTCCCTCACAATGGTTTAGTGGATGATGATGATGAAGATAAAATCAAAGAGATACAAAGTTACTTCCAAGGCCTTATCTGGAAAGAATTCTAGATGTTGTAGATAAATATGAAGAAGTTAACAGGTGATTCGTTGGAGACCAAGCTTGCATGCTTTCTTTTTCACTACAGGGCAGCCACCACCGCCACCACCACCCCCCCCACCCCCTCCTCCCCCCAACAGGACGAGAGGAGCAACACCTGATAATAGAGAAGGGTGTAAGAGGTGTAAAGAGAAAAGAAGTAAAAAGAGAGAGAAACAATGTGGAAATAGAAGTGATGGGCTCAGGTCCGGAGCAGCAGCTAAAATGTATACATGAATGGACATGGGGTAAATTCAGGTTACATCAACCAGGTTACTTAACATTAATTAGGATGCATAATTCCTAGTGTCCCCTTGTGCACATATTGCCCAGTTGTCACACTGCAGATCTTGGCTGAACACATCCATCCGAAATCCCAAATGTTGGTTTCAGATCCAGAACAATTGATATGATATTCTCAGTCCAGCAGCTGCAAGAGAAATGCTGTGAACAAGGGAGACCACTATTGCTTTCATTGACCTCACTGCGGTATTCGACCATGTGAGCAGAAGCAATAATTTTAAGGTGCTGAAGAAAATGAACTGCCTGCTGAAGCTGCTGAGTGTAACCTCTTCCTTCCATGACAGCATGATGGGTAAGGTCAGCTATCACAGGGCAACATTTGAGATCTTCAGTGGGGTCTAACAGAGTTGCACTCTGACACTGACACCCTTTGGCATATCCTTCTGTTTGCTGCTGTCATATGTCTTCGGTTCATCTACAGGGGTTGTCTACCAGAGCTGATGGAAAGCTGTTCAGCCTTGTTTGCCTGAAATCCAAGACAAAGGTGCGTCAAGTCCTCATCAAAGAATTGCTCTACATCAGTGATGTTGCACTAGCATTCCACACCTTCAATGGCAAATAGACAGACTATCTCATGCCGGTAAAGGGTTTGGTTTGACCATCTGAATCAGGAAAATGAATGTCATGGTCCAGGATGTTGCTATATTGGCATCAATCAGCATCGATAATGTGATACTGGAGGTTGTCGATAACTTCACATATTTAGGTTCCACAATCACCAGCAATCTGTCCCTTGATGTTAAAATCAAACATATATTGCAAAAGCTGTAGCTTTTATATCCAAGCTAAGTAAGAACGTGTGGAACTATAGCAACCTGACAGAGAACACCAAACTGCGAGTCTACCAAGCCTCCATCCTTAATGCATTTCCCTACAGTATTAAGACCTGGGCAACGTATGCTAAGCAGGAGAAAAAGCTGAACTGTTTCCAGTATCAGACACATCCTTGGCATTTCTTGGCAGTTCTTTGCATTGTTGTTAAGAATTCAAGATTGTGTGTTTAATGGATGAGTTCTCACAGGCTGATCAAATTGAGTTCTAGAGCATGCAGTCCTGCTGGATGAGTAGTGCTCAGATGAAACATGCTTGAATCAGATATATCCTGGCATTCAGCTTTGGTTCCTGAGCCAGCCCTGGCCACCTCTCAGCATTTCTCAGGTACCATTCTGCTCTGCATTTTCCCCCTCCTTCTCTGATGAACTGAGTCAATCTAGCGCTTCACCATCTTCATGATCCTCATCTCTTTGGAGGACCATGTGACGGAGAATGCAGCAAACACCCACAATGTATGAGATTCTTGCGGGAATGTACTGCAGGGAACCACCCGACTAGTCCAGGCAATGGAGTCAGATCTTCATAAGTCCGGTAGCCTGCTTAATTGGGGTCTTGTGAGCAGATGGCTTCGGTTGTAGCACTTTTCTACTTGTGTCTTGGGAGTAGTTGTTTTCTCACCAATTGGGGTTATGAGGTCATTGACCAGGTTGACATCATGTGTTGCAGCAAGGTTGGCTGTGGCCCTGGATAGTGAGTCTGCAGCCGTTTGATGTTTCCCTTGAACATATCATATGTGAAATGAATGAGACGCAAGTAGAATCTTGGCAAGTTACTTCTTGTCTAACAGTGGTAGATGATCTATTTTTATGGTGACTTTCAGGTCAGTAATCTTTTTGTCAGAGAACTTTTTGCAAGTCTACGTGACTGCGAGAGCTTCCTTTTCAATAAGAGCATACCATGCTGCTGTGTCTGACAGTCCTCTAGATGCGTAATATACTTGTCAGCGGCATCCATCCAGTTGCTCCTGGAATAAAACTGCCCCTAGGCCTGTCGGGGAGGCATCCACTGCTGTTGGAGTGCACAGGAATGGGTTGTAGTGAGCCAGGAACTCAGGTGAGAACAGCATATCTTTGATGGGACTGAATGCTTGCTCTTGGTGCACATCCCAGCACCATGCCTGGCCTTTTTTAAGAAGGTGTTGCAGGGGTTCTGTGACCTGCGCCTGGTTAGGCAGCAATTTCACTACTGGTTCAGCATGCCCAGGAATCCTAGGAGGTCTGGAATGGATGGTAGGGTTGGAAACTTACTGATTGCCTTTGTTTTGTGTAGGTCTGCCATGATATCTTTGCTGTTCAAAATATGGCCCAAGAACCGAATGGAGGTCTTAGAGAACTCACTTTTCCTGTTCAACTGTGAGCCTCTTGTCGTGTTCCTCAACAGCCGTACCATGGATAAAAACGTTATCCATATAGCAGATGACACCCACCAGGCCTTGTAAGATGGCTGACATTGTGCATTGAAAAATCTTGGGTGCCGAGGTAATAGTGAAGGGCAAACAGTTGAAACAGATCTGCCAAATGCGGTGATAAACGTAGTCAGCAATCTGGACTTCTCGCCTAGTGGAAGTTGCCAAAAGCTGCTGTCAGCATTGATCTTCTAAAACACAGTGCGTTTGGAGAGCTTGATAAGACTGTCATCCACTGAGCACATTGGGTGGACTTCTCTCACCACTGCCTTGTTGAGTTGTGTCAGGTTGACACAGATGCTAATGGACCCATTTGGCTTCGGAACTGGGACCATCGGAAAACTATTCCATCAGCTGAGAGAGCGGGGAGATGACTCCCATTTTGGTCATCTTGTACAATTGTTGCTGTGCTTGCTTCATAATTGGGTGCAATATTTTCTGTGGTGTGAACAAGCACATGGGCATGGCATCCTTTCAATGTAATATTGTATGCAGTCTCTAGTCACCCCAATCCAGTGAAAAGTTTTGAAAACTCTTTCTCAGAATTGCAACCAGACCCTTGTTGGTTGACTGCATCAATTTTCTGAGGAGATTAAGGTCGACATAGGTTTTCACGCTCAAGGGGGAAAGTACAAATAATGTCTCCCATAGTTGTTTCTTTTTGTATTGGAGTGTGGCTTGCAACGTACCTTTAACTTGAAGCGTAATGCTGCCTGATCTGTACAGCTGGGTTGTGGGAGGCATCAGGCATTGCTTGACCAGCCAAGGACCATAACACTGGCTGCTGTATCTAATTTTAAATTCGTGAGGTGACCATTTACAGAGATGTCAGCATTCCAAAAGGAGAGTCCAGGATCCTTGATCTCGCCCAAAAAGCACAGCTGGATTTCTACCTGGTGTGGTACCCCAGTCTCATGGACTATTTTGGAATCCTCCACACATGTCGATGTCTTAGACTTGGATAGCATTCCAAAGTGTCCCAGCTGGTTGCAGTTGAAACACTGCACAGAGATTGCTAGACATTGCCCTCACCTGTGATGGCTTTTGTCTCCACAGTGCTGACATGGTCTCCCATCATTGTTGTTTCAAATTCAAAGACTGCAGTGTTTCTTGGAGGAATGTCA
Source organism: Cetorhinus maximus (assembly GCF_964194155.1). Lineage (NCBI taxonomy): Eukaryota > Metazoa > Chordata > Chondrichthyes > Lamniformes > Cetorhinidae > Cetorhinus > Cetorhinus maximus. The sequence continues at coordinate 151,862,752 of NC_135880.1, read as the reverse complement.
TTATTGAACTGATTGTAAGATGGCTACCTGCAGAGAGAGTCCCTCATGGCATAGGTTACATGACCACAACAAGCTAGATAGAACAGGTAGTAATGTTGCATTGCAAAACCCAAACAACCCGCTTTTCGTAACTAACAAATGACACAAACCTCCCCTTTTTCCTAACTAACAAAAGACCCAAACATCCCCCTTTTCCTAACGAACAGAAGATAAATTTGCATGTACAATCATGTGTAATTATGCGTAACACAAGTTACCCACTATATATCCACTGTTCTCATGCATTAACAACTGTTTGTTCTTCTAGTCAGTCTCTGCACCTGCATTGCAAACATAGGCCAGGATTTTACTGCCCCTTCCGCCTGGCGGGATATTAAGGTCCCGCCAAACTGAATGGAGATTTAAATGGCTTGCCACATTAACCGGGGGGAGACACGCCATGGTGGGGTCAGACCATCCTGGCCATAGTCTTTAGGTTGTGCCGGTCTCTCAATGATACATGTGTGCAGTGTCATTGGCTGTTCATCTGGGCAATGTTCCTTGTCTAGGGAATGTCGATCCTGTGACATTTGTTGTCATGGTAACGAGTGTTGTTCCATTGCCATTGTTGGGGACAAGTGGGCTACTGGGATTGATGGTAGTTCTGTATTCAGGACAGCTGAGATCCCTTCTTCCTGACCATCAACCGCAGCAAAGGGACAGCTTCTCTACTTGTTCGTATAAGCCTCGGTTGCACTGATATATTTGGTCATTCACTTCCACCGTGTACGATCAAGGTGACAACTTCGTGGGCTGACTCCTGTTGAAAGCATTGAAGATTTGTACACTGACTAGCTCTCCAATGCTCATCTCTGGTAACTGTTGTCAGTCATGTCAAAATGAAATTTGGCTTTCTGCCATTTCACCTTGATTTTTTAACTCACACCTGTTACCACTTCTGGATTCGGTAGCTTTTTTACTATTGGAAGAGTAGTTTGGGTGCGGTATGACATTAATTTTTGGACTGGACTACTTTCCAACCTTCTGTCAGCGAGTTTCTCTACTTGAGGATTGCCCTGCATACATCTGCACTAGATATGCTTGATTTCTTGATGATTCATTTGGCTATTTTCAATGCCCCTTCAGCCTTTCCATTCAACTGAGGATAGTGCGGAGATGATGTATAGTTTTGAATTTCCCAATCCTTTGTGAAGTGGCTGAATTCTTTAGTCATGAACTGAGGGCCATTGTCACTCATTACAATGCCTGGAATGCCATAACGACCTAAGTGTGCTTTCAGGCATTCTACTATTTCTCCTGTCATCATTGAAGTCAGCTGGTCTCACTCCCAGTAGTCAGAATAGTAGTCAACAGTGATAAGGTAATCAGTTCCTGTTATGGTGAAAAGGTCTATTCCCAGCTTCATCCATGGTCTGTTGGGATGTCATGCATCATCAATGGCTCTCTAGCTTATTTAGCTTGGTACTCGTTACTAGTGCCACACTAGCTGATGTGGTCTTTAATTTCACTGCTCATATTTGGCCAGTAGAGCACTTCTCTTGCCTTTCAAACTCGATTCAATTCCTTGGTGGCTTGCATGGATGCGCTTCAGCATCTCTCCTCTCATCTCCTTAGGGATGATGCCATCTTGGGCTGTCAATTCATCTTGGTATGCCCAATATGGTCTTATGACCACAGGTGTGTCATTGATGCTCTCAGGCCATTCTTTCATCATTACTTCTTGCAGCACTTGGAGAGTTGCATCTTGATAGGTAGTTTGCTTGATTTGAGCAAGGCACTTGCCTATCAGATTCAATGTCTCTGCTGGGTTGACGACTTCTAGAGCATGTCGAGCTGATGCTCCATGTTGAATCTGGAAGACTTCACGTTCTGTTGTAGCATCCTTAACTTTTTAAATGGGGAGTGCTGCTCTCGACAGCATGTCAGCTACGTACATCTGTTTTCCTTGCTTATATGTCATGCCCAGATAATACCTCTTCAAGCAAGTTAACATGCTTCGCAGACACTTTGGAGCACATGGTAGCAGTCTGAGAAAAATGCTTTGAAGTGACTTGTGGTTAGACTCCACTGTTACTTTGTCTCTCCCAAGCAGGTATTGATGAAAATGCTCACAAGCAAAAACAATAGTCAGGCACTCTTTCTCAATCTGAGGGTAGCATTGTTCAGTTTACGTTAACGCCCTGGATGTAAATGCAACTGGTTGTGCTCCAAGATAAAAACAGAAAAAGCTGGAAAAATTCAGCAGGCCTGGCAGCATCTGTCGAGAGAAAAAAAACAAAGTTAACATTTCGAGTCCGTATGACCCTTCTTCAGAGCATTCCAACCCTTCATACCCTTCTTTGTTTTTCTCTCTCCACAGATGCAGTCAGACCTGCTGAATTTTTCCAGCATTTTCTGTTTTTGTTTCAGATTTCCAGCATCCACAGTCTTTTGCTTTTATCTTAGGGTTGCTCCAAGACCTGTCTCACCAGCATCACACTGCAAAATGACTTTATCACTGATGTCATAGTGCTTCAGCACTGGTGTTGTCATCGCTAGTTGTTTGATTTTAGTGAACACTGCTTCATGTTCTCTGCCCCAATGTCACTGCACATCCTTGGCAGTAAGCTTGCATAATGACTCACGCTTTGACTAGGCAAAAATTTTGCTAAATAGCTCATGAATCCATCGTTGCACTACTTTTACATCTATTGGTTGCTGCATCGCTGCTACAGCTCTCACATTTTCAGGATCCGGGCGAAGACCTTTTGCTGTACATGACCTATGAACTTGACTGCAGGCATCTTCAATTGCAATTTTTTCTTGTTCAGCTTTAGGTTTATCTGGCAAACTGTCTCTAACAGTTGTATTAAATTCTGATCATGGTCAGCTATAGCTTCATTATGTCTCCACATCCATAGACTAGTAGATCATCCATTATGGCTTCTACTCCGGGAAGATCACTAACTATCTCATGCTGTCTGTGTTGATACTCTTCTGGAACTGTGCAAAAGCCAGTTGGCATGCACAACCATCTGTACCCATAGAACCATAGAACATCCAAGCTATTAATATATAACACAAACAGCAAGGTTCCCAACACCGAGCCCTGTGGAACACCACTTGAGACAACTTTCCATTCGCAAGGGCATCCATCAACCATTAACCTTTGTTTCCTGTTACAAAGCCAACCTTATATCCAGTTTGCCACATTACCCTGAATCCCATGCGCTTTTACTTTCCTGACCAATCTGCCATGTGGGACCTTGCCAAATGCCTTGCTAAAATCCATGTATACAACATCCACTGCACTACCTTCATCCACCCTTCTTGTCACTTCCTCAAAGAATTCAATCAAATTTGTGAGGCAAGATCTTCCTTTAACAAATCCATGCTGACCATCCCTGACTAGTCCATGCCTTTCCACATGACAGTTAATCCTATCTCTCAGGATTGATTCTACTAATTTGCTCACCGCTGATGTAAGACTAACTGGCCTCTAATTGTTTGGCATTTCCTTTGACCGCTTTTTAAACAATGGAACAACATTTGCATTTCTCCAGTCCTCCAGTACCTCCCTGTACCTTGTGAAGATTGGAAAATCACCCTCAGGGCATCTGCTTTCTCCTCCCTGACTTCCTTCAGCAGCCTCGGAAACAATCCATCTGGCCCTGGTGACTTATCAGCTTTCAAGGATTTCAACCCTTCGAGTACTTTCCCTCTCTTTATGACTATCCCATCCGATATCACCTGAACAGCATTCAGAATGTCGTTACAAAGCTGCTGCTTTCATCCAGCTTCACTTGCCAGTAACCATCCTTCCCACGTACGGTAGTAAAGGTCTTTGCCTTGGCCAGTTGTGGCAAAATTCATTCATTGTTGGCAAAGGGAAGTGAGATCTCTTTTCAGCACTTTACTTAGATCCATTGGGTCTAAGCATGCTTTCAGCTTTCTGAGTTGTTTCATTGCTACCTTGCTGCTAATCCAGTCTGTAAGAGTTGTCAGTTTCTTGATTAGTCCCTACTATTCCAGCTCTTCTATCTTGTTGTTTAGGCTTGACATGGGGGCAGCTGGAACTCTTCTCGGCAGATGCTGAATTGGTCTTACACTCTCATCTATTTCTAAATGATATTCTCCAGATAGACATCCCAACCCAATAAACAGATTTTTGTACTCCTCCAGGCCCTGTTCAGCAGTCAATGGTTTAGTGTGCTGCGACACGTTGTAAATCACTGTTGGCGTGTTTAGGGTTACCATCCAAGCTTTAGATTTGCTGCAGCTAAGATGAGTGGCTGTTGCATGCCATCTATGACCTGGAACTCCAGATCTGCATTCTTGCCATTGCATTGGGCTCTCAGACTAATTTGTGCTCTCAATATGACTATCATGCCATTATACAGACTCAGGCTTACTTTTGACGGCTCCATTTTTGGATCATCATATTGAGCCACTTCGCACTGGTCTGTGAAGGTCATAATCACAGAATCACACAGTGCAGAAGAGGCCTTTCGGTCCATCGAGCCTGCACCGACAAGTGAGAAACACCTGACCTACCTATCTAATCCCATTTACCAGCACTTAGCCCATAGCCTTGAATGTTATGACGTGCCAAGTGCTCATCCAGGCCCTTATTAAAGGATGTGAGGCACCCCACCTCCCCACCCTCCCAGGCAGCGCATTCCAGACCGTCACCACCCTCTGGGTAAAAAAGTTTTTCCTCACATCCCCCCTAACCCTCCTGCCCCTCACCTTGAACTTATGTCCCCTCGTGACTGACCCTTCAACCAAGGGGAACAACTATTCCCTATCCACCCTGTCCATGGCCCTCATAATCTTGTACACCGTGATCAGGTCACCCCTCAGTCTTCTCCGCTCCAACGAAAACAACCCAAGTCTATCCAACTTCCCTTCATAATTTAAATGTTTAATCCCAGGCAACATCCTAGTGAATCTCCTCTGTACCCCCTCCAGTGCAATCACATCCTTCCTTAATGTGGCGACCAGAACTGCACACAGTACTCCAGCTGTGGCCTCACCAAGGCTCTATACAACTCCAACATGACCTCCCTACTTTTGTAATCTATGCCTCGATTGATAAAGGCAAGTGTCCCACGTGCCTTTTTCACCACCCCACTAACATGCCCCTCCGCCTTCAGAGATCTATGGACACACACGCCAAGGTCCCTTTGTTCCTCAGAACTTCCTAGCATCATGCCGTTCATTGAATACTTCATTGTCAAATTACTCCTTCCAAAGTGTATCACCTCACACTTTTCAGGGTTAAATTCCATCTGCCACTTATCTGCCCATTTGACCATCCTATCTATATCTTCCTGTAGCCCAAGACACTCAACCTCACTGTTAACCACCCAGCCAACCTTTGTGTCATCTGCAAACTTACTAATCCTAGCCCCCCACATAGTCATCTATGTTGTTTATATAAATGACAAATAATGGGGGACCCAGCACAGATCCCTGTGGTACGCCACTGGACACTGGCTTCCAGTCACTAAAGCACCCTTCTGTCATCGCCCTCTGTCCCCTACAACTAAGCCAATTTTGAATCCACCTTATCAAATTACCCTGCATCCCATGTGCATTTGTCTTCTTTATAAGTCTTCCGTGTGGGACCTTGTCAAAAACTTTGCTGAAATCCATATAAACTACATCAACTACATGACCCTCATCTACACACCTGGTCACCTCCTCAAAAAATGTAATCAAATTTGTTAGGCATGACCTCCCTCTGACAAAGCCATGCTGATTACCCCTGATCAGTAGCTGCGGCTTCTCTGCAGCTTTGCCAGGTTTTCAAAACCTTATTTTTTCTCTACCCTGACACCATGCTTTAAGCTCAAAGACTGCAGAGTTTCTTAGAGGAATGTCTTTATTGAACTGATTGTAACATGGCTGCCTGCAGAGAGATTCCCTCATGGCAGAAGTCACATGACTACAGCAAGCCAGATAGGACATGTAGCAATGCTGCTTTACAAAACCCAAACAATCTTGTGTTCTGTTTGGATATTGTCTTCCTTGGCCTGGCGTCTCCCTGCCATTTTGTTGCTTTATGTGCTGGACAGTTAGGATTACTTTATACCATGGCTTAACCCTGCTACATAAAATGGACCAGTGTTGTTGGCAAATTTTAGACTGCCTATTTGGATTGTCTGTTCTATAGTCAGATCCTAATTTGCCTGTAGTATGTCCAAGAGGGCATCAATGGCCATTCCAACTACTATTCTGTCTCATATGAGTTAAGGTCACCACAATCACAGCCTTCAGACAATCTGTATAATTCATTTATGAAAGAGTTGATGGGTTCTCTAGGCTGTTGGACTCACTTGTTGAACTTTGCTCTCTCTAAAATGTTATTACTCCATAAATTAAAGTAGGTATCGAAGATTCATTTCTTCTTTGTCTCACAACAATGTCATCAGCTATTGGACCTACTGAATACAATGGTGTATTCACTTGTTCAGCCTCTGTCTTATCTAATCCTGAAGCTATCATGTTTCTTAAAAAATCTTCTCATCAAGCCCCCAATTCTGTGACTAGCCTGGCCTCTGTATCAGCCCAGATTGATCTGGTAGAATTCATTTATTATCCATGGTTGCTTTTCAGCTCAAAGGAGTGCATCTTTAGATGCTGTTTCACTTTTAGAAGATGGTGCTGCAGTAACTGTTTTTCCCACACTTGTTGGGTTTTGGCAGGCTCCTGCAGTGATCGCAGATCGGACCTCAAAGGGATCAATTTGTTGCAGCGCATTTTCTAATCAAAGGTTTGGGCCCTTTAGAATGTTTTCGGAGTAGTTTAAGGCGATTACAAGGTGATTCCCAGCTTTGGCTGAGTTTGAAAAACTTTGTTTTTTTTCTTTTCTGAATGGAGCTCAGTCGCCACGTGGTGTGGTGCTGACCCTGAACCCTGGCTGGCTGCAGTGATTAACTAAACAGACTGCTCTGACTGATTAATAGCCTGAAGACTTTTAAAAGCTAATTCAGCCTTAGAACTGAATTTTTGCTCACCCTTGCTAGGTACTTTGACAATGCAATCAATGAGGATTCACAATGGACCTCCACACTCTCTGGTGGAGTCCTTTAGCTGCACAGTGGATTTTTGTTCTGCCCCTCAGCCTCCACGTCTACATTGGAGCTTCTTTTTAGGCCGTCTCCAGCTGTGTCTTCAGTTCAGGAGCACTTCGGTCAGGATAGGATGCTGTTCTTTTAGTTTTTCAGATCCTGGGTCCTGCACCAGCTTCTGGGTTCGTTCATCTGCTGCCATCATGTTGTAAGGATTTGTTCAGTAGGTCTCATGAAGAGGTTCAGACTCTTGTAAGGATTAACAGTAGTAACACAGTAGTAACTTGAGTAAGACATAACTATATATATGTACAGAGTATAACCCAAACTAGAAGCTAACTTCATGCTGACCCCTATTGGAGTGTCTCCATACAACTTAGTCCCCTGTCTACTGCCATGTGACTCTCTACATCTTCCTGTGGACTATGCCATTCTCCAGTCCCACATTAATCCTTGCTGTGCCAAACACTCCTATACTACAATGGTGGAAGTTAAATTTGTAAGTTGAAGAGGTGGAAATGCACCATTCAAACTTTGAAAGGCCATATTTGATTTTATTTCCTCCCTGTCAAATGCAAAATCCTCCAAAATCTATGGCAACCGTAACTTATTTATTGTAACAGCTTAATTTATGCTACATTTATGTCCCCTGAAAATGGGTCAAATTTATTGGCACATCTCAATATTTTGCATCCAAAAATGCAGCTTAAGGGTAATTTAACTAAGGGTAACTTAAGGGTAAATGCAGGCTAGAGGGTAATTTTTTTGAATGGGTTATGAAAGTTAGACATAAAACGCCAAATTGCGCCAAAACAGATTAACGTCGGAATCCGTTGAAAGTGAAAGCAATGAGGTGCACGGTCCCTTTAAAAGTGTAGCATGCTTTCTGGTGTGGAGAAGATCGCTTTCCAGCAGAGGGCACATTGAGCCCCGTAGATGGACAGGAATCCCTACAGGTGAAAAATGTTTAGGAATATTTTTACTCTGCGGTCTGAAGAGACAGGAAACTGACAAAGGCATGAGCTGTATATTTTACCTATTTTATTGTTACTTTTAAATAATTATGCTACAAATTATTCTTAATGCCTGCAGGCTTCAATGCAGCAGTGCCAGCTAGTGACACGACCACAATGCAATCCTCCTCCTTCTCCAAGGAATCCCCCATTGATCATTAGTTTAACAATCTGATGAGAGTTTAATTAGACCAAGGCTAGAGCTGAGGCGAGTGGTATTGATATCAAAGACAAGTACAGGTGACAGTTTGAAGATTTGCTACATGTTCCTCTTCATGGAGCCACTTACAGGGACATGGCCCAGATACAGCCCTCCTCATTCGGCTACATAAACTAACACGTAATGACCCTCTCATTTTATAATGTGACAAAAAAAAAGTTTCAGAGCTCCCAATTCATTTAATATGACTTTCTCTTTCTCCTTGTCGTTGAGTCTGAGTACAGGATAGCATTTCATAAAAATGAATTTGCTGACTTATCCATTGAATGGGGACACTCGACCACCCGGCACCGGATAGAGCAGGCCGCTGGAATGGAGCCGGCAGCTATAATATTTGTGTGTTTTCTATTTGCAATTTAAATATTTTCTGTCGAGCATTTTGGATGCCGAGATAATCTTTTGTTGCAAAAAAATATGAATTCTGGCATTTTTTCCAATTTTGAGGAGGTTTTGAATTGTCTAATAAAGTTGTGGGAACTTTGGTCAGATTGTCTTTTCTTCATCGCCCCTTCCCCCCGCCCAAAAAGAAATGAGTGGAATTCATAATTAGATCGTCATGTAGAGGGATTGCGTTTCCATGGGACTGAACAGGGACTGAACTGTCGACCTGTAATGGATGTTTGCAACCTTTTCGTGATTAATACAAAAATTGCTAAGTCGCCACTGTAGTTGTGTACACATATGTACACAAATGTAAGGGCAACAATGTGTTCATATTTAGCCCAAGTGACATGATCTCCATGGCAACTAAAATGGAGTTGTCTGCTTTGGTTTAAAATATTGTTTCTCAAAATGTATTTATCATTTGCGTGTTTATAAAGGGAAGAGCAAAGAAGTAGAGATGCATTGAGTCAGAAGGGCTACCTGGGAAGATTAGCAGAATGATAGATAGACAATGCTGAATTGTCAGTATTCATTCCGAAATGCAACCTGCTCGCCTGATCCACTGCCAGGATTTGTACTCTCTCCCTCATTTTTTGAAAGCAGCACCAGAGCAAGGTTTAAATTGGTTTGTCATTTGGCGGAGCTCTGTTTATAAGGAAACATTTTGCTTGCTCTTCGCGTGCTTGTAAATATATATGGGGGGGGTGGGGCGGGGAAAGAGGGAAAAAAGCGGGATAGAGCATTTGTGAGAGGATAATAGGGAGAGGAAAAAAAACTAGGAGAGCTTTGTGTAACAAGGACATTTTCTCTCATTTTTGTGTAGCTGTATAGAGAGGAGACTGTCGAATTGTGTTGAGAGGCTCCCCGAGTTTCTGGAACAGGAAGATAAATAAGGGTAGGCACAAAAAAAAAACAAGAGGAGAAAATAACTGGATACAAAAGAAAAAGAGGCTGAGACTGAACTGCGGCGCGGATTGCTCAGTGAAATGTGTGTGAGACAGACAGAGAGAGAGAGTGAATGAGAGTACTGCCAGCTGCAAAGTCTTCTCTATCCGTCTAACCTTCCGAAGGAAAAGTGCCCGGGACTGAGAGGGAAAACTAGGTGGAGCTGCACCCTCCCACCCCAGTAATGGAGTGAGGGAATGAGGACATGAAAGGACTGAAGTAAAGCAGCGAGCCGTCAGTGCCTCCATCCATCCCAATGGCAGCTCCTAAGGACATCCTGCTGCACCTTCCACTACTGAAGGAGACTTGCTGCAGACAATAAGCCACCGCCTTTTCTCAACTTATACAATTCTTCTCACCGGGGAAAGAGAAATCGGGAGAGGAATGAAGCCGATCTGTTATTTGGGGTTGATTTGAGGTTGCCCGTTCGGCGAATGGATGGGAGTCTCTACGCTGCTGCCGCCTTTTGACTGCTTCTGAATCAGGGTCCCTTACCCAGCTGGACTCACTTTCTACAAGGAGGACTCAGTCTGGCTGTGTGGTAAGGAGAAAGAAATTAGGATTTTTGCACACACACACACGCACTATATGTTACGAAGCATCGCCATGCTTCCTATACGCATACGGTTCCTACATTCACTTATTCGTTTCCTTTCGCAAAGGCTGGTTTGAGATTTTTATGCCGCGATTACCGTTTTTTGTAATGTCGGTTGCTTCTTTTTGCTTTTGTGCATTCTTTGAGAAATGAATGTTGAAATTGTTTTCCTAATTTACACGATTTCCAATAGAAATCGACCGTATTTCTTTTCCGATTGATTTCTGCTCTGGATGGTGTACGTGTGATCTTCATGTATAAGCTGCAGAAATCACGTCCTCTCACGATGTTCGGAATACTAATGCAAAAGCATATGTTCGGTTGCGAAAGTAGTTATCCTTATTTACAGTATATTTTATTTTAAATATTTTTTGGATGAGTGATCCCCTGCAGAAACACCCAGTCCCGGAATGCTGTTTGTATTAAAGGAGTGACGCTCACTAATAATGATAAAGGGTTTAGTTCACAGCCCTGGGATAGTGGAAATTTATTCAGTTGGATTGTGGCACTCTCGGGAAAGGGATGGTTTCTGCTGGACTCGACCACACAGTACGTGTAAGCCTGTGCGTTTATCTGAGTCTCATTTTATTCACGTAAACGTTTATTTTCTTGATTGTGTTAGTTGATTCTTGTGGAAGAATGCCACATCGGACTGTCCCCAGTACTGTGATCCGGATCACCATTTACCCATGTTGGTAAAAATCTCAATTGATGTTTTTCTTTCGGATTGAGACTGGGTTAAACTCCAGTACAGTATGTGTACATTCTAGATTTCCCAGCTGTTGAATCAGCTGCACATAACACGAATTAATCAAATGAAATATATGGCCACTTAAATATATGGTCTTTTCGTCATGAATGAAGCATGAAACGTGTATGTATGTTAAAATGTGTGGGAGATTTGTATAGTCAAATTGAGGCACTTGTATTTATTACCTTCTTTGACAACATTGTTAGCCCATGACTGTGTAATGTGTTTTTCTTTTAATAAGTAAGGATAGTGGGGGCGGTTTGGGTAAGGTGTTTACTTGCTCAGCAGTTTTAGTGTATGTGTTATTCAGTCGAGGGAACAGTATTGTCTTGGTAACTCTGCATTAACTTAAGCCTGTGAGAATAGCGAAGAACTAGAGTTTTTTTTGATGTTCTGCTTGGCTGGGTAACCTGAATACTAAAAAGCATTCCATCAGCAGCTGACCCTGTTAGCAGTTTTTCAATGGCACCCTGTTTTCTAAAGCTATTGCAAGGGTCTTAAGGAAGAAAAAAAAGGATCCTGGTGACTCGATCTGAATAGCTCTCACTGCCAGCATGTTTTGAGTGGGGGCTAGAAGGTGTTCCCCTTTGTAAAGGAAACTATCCACCATTACTGCAGCAGTAACTGTCATTCTATCGATTGTAACCAGGGGCAAATTCCATTCGTTTAACTTGAGCTGTGTAAAGAGATAGCTTATTTTGTTCTATAGGGTGATCAACTGGGTGTGAGGAATCAGGTTCATTGTGTTGTGCTATTTCTGACAAAACATGCACTTGCATGAAAATGAATTTCTCCTTTATGGACTGAACTGCATGCATTTGGTCACGACAGCACTGTAATTCCATTTATCCCTCAGGCGAGGTACTGATTTGGAGAAGGTGGAATGTCTGCATTGAGGTTTTTAAAATCTGTTCGGGACAAACATAACTTAAACAAGACCTGGTGTACAATTTAGAAATTAGCTTGCAGTTGCGTGGTGGGCCTGACAAATTGCGATTGAAAATCAATGGCTAAGTACTGGGGAACTCTTATTGCACAAAAATAAACATTTTTTTTAATGTACTACCATTTTAATTGATAGAGTTTGTCAACTTGTGCTGCTTAGAGGTCTGCTCAATCAGGTGGCAGAAATGTGCAGTATTAGTATTGGCAAATACTACTTCTGTCCAGAACATTCTTTTTTAGAAACCTATTTTTTGCCTTTCCTTTTTCCCCTCCTAGGAACAGGAGTGGACCATTTAGCCCCTTGAGACTGTCCTGCATTCGAGGAATAGTCCATGCAGCTAGTGTGATTACAGTAGCAATTCTAAACTTTGATATGCACCTGCACAAATTTGAGATTTTGTTTAGAAATAATATACAACAAAGCTGTCATTAAGATGCTTAAGCTAAACACAGTTATATTGGACACCCATAGGAAAAAAAACAATTACTGAAGATAAAAAGAATGTAGTTACGGGGAAAGGGCAGAGGAGTGGGACTAGCTGAGTTGCTCTTACAGAGAGCCAGCGTGGACTTGACTGGTTACTGCAGAGGAGGCCATTCAGCCTTTCTATGATTCTAAGAACGCTTCTAATGGGCTTCTAATAATGCCAACATGATTAGCATTCTGTAAACCTACAGTGTTTTTTATTTGGCAAAACCAATGTTTTGTTAAAAGCACATTTTTGAATGTGGTTGGAGATCATTTTTCTTCAGAACATGAGTGGACATTTATTCAAAGGGGTTTGGACAGAGAGTTGTGTTTTTTTTTACACGAGGGGTTTAAAAAAAATAATTGAAGCTATGTTTAAGTGTAGGGCCTTGTTCTGTTGTTCTGCAGAGAGTCCTTACTGACTTCGGTTTGGGAATGTTTTCAGGATTGCACTAAAATTGAGATGAGCTGATTACTAAACTGCGTGAAAATAGAAGCTGAAATCTGTACGTGATTGTAGCTTTCGTCTGGTTTCTTTCTTTAATGTTCATTTTGATGCTTATAGGAAATTCTAATATCCCGGGCAATCTGGTTTTACATCACACTTGCTGTTGTTATAGTAGCTGTGTAACATTAATAGTGCAGCCATTCTGGTGTTTTTTTGTGGTATTATTCTTGTAGTAAGTACTAAGAATCCAGTTTAGAGACGAGCCTAAAATTTGATTGAACCATTGCCAACCACTTTTCAAAGTCTAGCTCGAAACAGTGGTGGCATATTTGTATTTAGCTGCATGTGTGAGATGCCAGTAACCTGTAATGCTGTTTTAATTCCCCCGGCTCCCCCCTCAGTTTATGAGCCCATTTGATGCAGTGGGTGAGTTTGACGTTTGATGTTTTTTTTTCATCCTAATACATTGATTCTTACTATGATCCAGCAACATGTTTTCAGAAGAGTAGTTTATCAATTAGTTATAGTTATTGGGTAAGAATATTGTAAAACTGAGGGAACTGGACTAGAATCGAACTGCAGTATATCATTTAAAACTGGACTGTGTCTCTATGGAGCTTTCATTTTCTTCACAGCTTGAGCCTGTTCATTTTAAGTATGAGGCTGTTGGGAGGCAGAGATGGTTGTTTCTACGTTTTTGGATTTTTGGGAGAAGATGTAAGTGATGAATGGAAAATTTCACTTTCCAGCCCAGGGGTTGAGATACTTTTAAACTCTACGGAGCTGAAAGAGAAACTAATCATCAGCTTGTTTTTAATATCAATGTTTTTGTCCTTCTAGCTTCAATCCTTCCTTTTTTTGTTAGCTTTCTGAATTTCTGTTGTAGTGTTGCTCCGTCTCTAATCTGAATCAGAGTGTCTTTTATCTTTCACTTAGAATTAATTTACTTGATTTCAAGTTGTGGGTGAGTGAAAAGCTAATAATGAATTCTAAATGGTGATACTTTTGTTTTGCATATGGTGAGCAGGGTTGATTTTTGCCATGCACCACTCCCACCAACGACACCTGTCCCCCCAACCCCCGCCGCTGATAATCTTCTTTTGAAATATTCTAAACCTAGCTTGATCCCACTCAAAATACCTTCCAGCAATCATTGAGCAGGACTTTGATGTCTTGTATCTGATAGAACAATTAATGCAAGTCTTTAATTATGATGCTTCAGCATTGGACAATGGTTGCAGAAATTAACCTTTTAAGTTCACTGTATTCATATTTCATAAAATAAGAACCAGTTGCTGCATGCTGTAGCATTGTAATCAGGTACAGCTATAGACTGTGCAGATTCTTTTGACTAGACATTCCAAATAGCTGTCTATTCTAAACCAAAGGGGCCACAAAAATCAGTAAAATCGCAAAACCCTATTCTGTCACAGAAGAAGGCATTAATTATTAGGTTTTTGCAAGATGAGTTCAATAAAATTCAGTTGAGATCATTCCCAAATGACCTAATAACTTATCTGTACTAGTAGTACTTGTGATTTATGGATTTCTTGTGTTTTTGTACAGTATGCCTGCTGTGATATTTTGCATAAGAATATTAAATCATCCTTTGTGCAGTTTTGATGGAAAGAACAATGCTTATTGCTAATATTTGATAATGATTCAGTCACTATTGGCAATCTTTATGATAGTGGATGGGGTTGAAAGGGGGAGGAGATTACTGAATTTTGTTTCTCTGCCCACTTGTATGTGGGAATGTTTGAAGTGCTGCTATGTTGTAATTCCCTCTGCTTCTTTGTCATGCCATCCTGGACCTTGAGAGTCAGGGTGGAATATTGTATCCCACTATTAGTTTGTATCCCGCTATTAGTTTGGCCAGCTGTCTTTTCATTGCGGCTCCCTAGTAACAGCCCAAGGGAAAACAACATTTGAGGAATGTGTTTAGACAAATCTACAATTCAAGGGGTAGAACTTTTAGGTCGGCATGCGGGTACACATCGGACCCGATCAGACGCGAAATCACGCGAGATGACGTCGGGTGACGCCCCGACGTCATCTCGCACGATAATTCAGTCGGCAGGCACATGCAAAAGTCAGAAGCGCGCCCGCCAACAATTAAGAAGCCAATTAGTGCAATTAAAGTTGTAGTTGTCTCCGATTTTTTGTGGTCCGTTCAACCTTAAGGTTGGTGGACGGGCGAATCGGCCAGATAGACTGCATTTTTCATGAAACCTCATCCAAGGTAGGAGGAGGTTTCCGTTATTAAATTGAAAAAATAAAAATGTCTGGACAAAACTTTTATCATGTTTATGTTCAGGTGACTGATTGTGATGCGTGAACAATTTTTCCTGACTTTGTAAACTTTATTTATTGCTTTTAGAGCCTTCAGCTCCCAGAGGCAGCTCTCTGCCTTCAGGGTGCTTTCATTCAGCGCTCGCCCACACTTACGTCAGCGCCAGCCCTCTTCCCACCCCTACCCTGGCAGCGCTGAGCATTTCAGCGTGCACGCTTCACGCTGGCTGGCCGTTAATTGGCCAGCGAGCGTGGAATCGCGGTCGGGGGCCGACTGTGGGTGGGAGTCCATTCCCCAGCCACTCCTGGGCCTGCACGCCGACCTAAAAATCCTGCCCAAGGTCTTTTTCTAAGGAATAAACTTCAGATATTGTAGTGGTGAAGTTGTTTGTTGTTCGCATAGAAGCAATTGAGGAAAGCGAAGTGGACATAATCATAATCAAAATCCTGAAACTACCTCCCTAACAGCACTGTGGGTGTACCTGCAGCACAAGGACTGCAACAGTTCAAGAAGGCAGCTCACTATCACTTTCTCAAGGGCAATTAGGAATTGGTGATAAGTGTTGGCCTAGCCAGCAGCACCCACATTTCATGAATGAATAAAATTAGGTGCTGATTGGTTGACAAATTGACTCTGGCTGAGACATAGAACCATAGAAAAGTTACAGCACAGAAGGAGGCCATTCGGCCCATCTTGTGCATGCCAGCCCGAGGACACCCAGGTGCCCTTTCTAATCCCACCTTCCTGCACGCAGCCCATAGCCCTGCAGCTTACAGCACTTTAGGTGCAGATCCAGGTACTTTTTAAAAGAGTTTAAAGTTTCTGCCTCTACCACCAACTTGGGCAGAGAATTCCAGACACCCACTACCCTCAGCGTAAAAAAGTTCTTCCTCATGTCCCCCCTACACCTTCTGCCATGGAAAAACAAACCAGCCGATGCTCGCAAAACTCAAAACAAAGCTTCCACCATTAGATGTGATTCCGTGATTGGGCAGCACTTGCTGAACAATCCTGAGTGCGTTAATAGCTACACTAACAACCAATTTAAGATAATCAGTTGAGCTCACAATGTGACTAATTTACGCTTGCCAGAAGCGACATGCATTCATTTGCAGGGAACCGATCTCTGCAAACAAAACGAATATGTTCAAGCCTTATGTCTTTTTTGAATTACCTGGAAGCCTGGGAAGCCTATAATTCCCTGTTTTCTCCATGGCAGTGCCTCAGCCAATCAGAGTCGACTTGCCAACTAAGCAGCATCTCTTTTCTCCTATAGTGTAAATTGTTGTGATCATTTGAAATTTGGCACTCTTGCATTTGTCCTGATGAGTGCAAGATGAAAAGCTTCAGGAACATATCTCTCTTTTGGGCAATAGTCAGCTTCTAATAGTCTTTACCAACCATCTTCCATATCCCTTCATTCTTTTTTCTTTAATCCACCTATGTGTGAGCCTTGGCTCAGTTGGTAGTACTCCTGCCTGAGTGAAAAGGTTATGGGTTCAAGCACCACTTCACAAAATCTAAGTTAACACTCCAGCGCAATACCGAGGAAGTTCTATGCTGTCAGAGGAGCTGTTTTTTGGATGAGATATGAAATTGAGGCCCCCTCTGCCCTCAAAGCTAGATCTAAAAGAAGAGTGGTGGAATTCTCTCTTTGGCCTGATCAATGTTGCTCTCAACGAAGTCACTTTTTAAAGAAAAAATAGACTTATTTGCTCATTTTCAATTGCTGTTTGTCAGACCTTGCTGTGTGCAAATTGGCTGCCATGTTTCCTATGTTAATACAGTTACTACACTTCAAAAGTACTTATTTGGCTTAAGGCACTTTTGAACATTCTGAGTTTGTAACAGGACAGGGAAGCAGTCAGTGCTGGCTGGGAGAGATCATTTTGAAGAACACGTCAGTTGCGATTCTGTGTTTAACTTGAACATCCTCAATACCCCTTCTGGCTTCGTCTCAGCACTACCCTGGTCCAGATTGAGGTTGAAAAAGCTATTCAGCGGTTGAAAAACAACCAGGCCTATGAAATCCCTGCTGAAATTCTGAAACATGGTGGAGATACACTCCTGGCATGGCTACACAATCTCATATCCCCCATCTGGGAATAAAAGTGCATGCCAGTGAAGCAGGGATGCTGTGATGGTGACAATATTCAAGAAGGGAGACAAGTCTGATTCCCTGTCACAGGGAAGGTCAATGCAAGAATTGTCCTCCCAGTGGCTGAGAACTCCTTCCAGAGGTGCAGTGTGGTTTTCACCTATCAAGCGGCACTACACATGATCTTCACCATGTGACAAATTCAGAATAAGTCCAAGGAACAGCACCAACTGCTGTACATGGCCTTTTTCGACCTCACAAAAGCCTTTGAGTCTGTCAACCGTGAAGGCTTATGGAGCATCCTCCCCAAATTGGGTTGCCCTCAGAAATTTGCCACCATCCTCCGCCAACTCCGTGATTACATACAAGCCGTGATCTGTACCAACGGAACCACCACATACCCTATCTCAGTGAAGATTGGGGTCAAACGAAGATGTGTCATTGCACTAACACTCTCTTGTCCATCTTCCTCACCGCAATACTGCATCTCACCTCCAGCAAATCGCCTAAAGGCGTGGAGATAGCCTACACAACTACGTCCCCTTCAATCCAAAACCAAAACTACTCCAACCTTCGTCATTGAGCAGATAATGCTTGTGTGAACGCTCACTCAGAAACTGAGCTCCAAGTCAAGCATTTGAGAAAATGGACCTTTCACTAAACACCTGGAAAGCTACAGTCCTCTTCGAACCAGCTCCCACAGCACAACTTCATCGATTTAAGATCACTGGTGAGATCTTGGAAAATGAGGACCATTTCTTGTATCTTGACGAAGGCAGACAAAGACAATGTCTTCCTTTGCCAGCTCAGCTTTTGGCCAAAAGAGTATTTGAGGACCAGGATCTCAAACTAGAGACCAAGGTCATGGTTTACTAGGCAGCAGCGATCCCTATGTACCTGCATGCTTCGGAGACTTGGACAACCTACAGCAGGCTGCTCAAAGCACTGGAGGAGATCCACCAAATCTTTGTGAGATCCTCCAAATCTGGTGGCAAGAATTGCAGCTGAACAGTAGCGCTCTCTCCCACATCAACTTTCCCAGCATTGAGGGAATCACTCAAAACCAGCTCTGCTGGGCGGGACATGTTGTTCGTATGTCCAGCACCAGATTCCCAAAGCAACTGCTCTACTCAGAATTTGGTCATGGCATGAGACTCCCAGGAGGATAGTGGAAATGCTTTAGGGATGTTCTCAAAGCATCCCTGAAGAGGTCAACAATTCCTGCCAACTCATGGGAGTCCCTGGCTTCTGACCGACCAAAATGGAGAAGGCTTATCTGGGAAGGCATTGAACATATTGAGAGACTTCATTGGAGGGAGCACACAAAGCCCCAAACAACCTATCTATCTAACCCTTCAAGCACCACCTGCATGTGACATAGTCTGTGTATCACGGATTCAAACTGGAGAGGAAGCAAGTCACCCTCGATCCTGAGGGACTGACTAAGAGAAGGGAGATGTAAATATAAGAGTTCTTTTTTCACCTATCCATTCTAATCTTTGACATTTTTGCCTTTGCTGTTAGATCACCTCCCAAGATTTGTTGCAGAAATAAATCTTCTGATGCTTGAAATTTAGGCATAAATGGAGGTAGATTGTCTATAATTGTGGCATGTTTTCTGAACCGAGATGGGTCATGAACATTTGAAACAAGCACAGTGTTGGTCTTCTGTTAACTGTTTGAGGTATTTCTAGCATTTAATTCAGTGAGAATGTTGGCTTTGGTTTGATTTTTAGCTGGAAACTTATTTACTGGGTAATTTGATTGTGGCTAAAGGCACCTCATACTAACATTGTTCTGTTACTGAGAACATTGGCAGTGCATCTTTGTGCCCTGATACCTGGAGCAATGTGCAGTTTTTTCCCCTGTTCCTGTTTGTGGTTCATGTGGATAGGCAGTGGAAATTTGTTGCAGCCCTTTGCCTTAACAGAATAGCTGGTTGTTGTTTGCTTAGAATCAAACTGACTACAAAACCTTCCAATAGGGGAACAGGTTTCTTATCTATTTCCAATGCACATGCATCTCGAAGAGCCCAAATTATATCCCTTCAAGGAATTTAAAATTGAACCGCCCACAATATAGCTGTAAATGACAATTTTGTTATTGCTTTGATGTAGACCTTATGAACACGTGTTAGGGTCTGGCAAGAATAATTTAAGTTTTATAATGCACAGTGCATTACTGTATCAGCTTTTTAAGGTAAACTTAAGTAATTGCACTGGGTGTTTCTAAACATTGTAATATGAGTAAAATTGTTACCTTGTACATTGATTAGTGTACAATTTGACAGTTTTCTTATCTTAATTCTGTAGTCGAGTTTAATTTTATTTTGTCATCTAAATTCAACACTTAAGTTGGGCGCATTTCTGTTTTCTAAAATGTGTCACGTCTCTCAGTAGCTTCTGTCCCTCTATCTTCTATCTTGGAAAGGAATCTAGATCTGAAGTGTGCGTCACTGCTTGCTAGTGTCTTGTTCACTAGGTTCAGTTTTGGAGAATTGCCTTGCTGGAGATTGGAGCTTATTTTTTTTATTGTCTTGTGCATTATTCATCCTGTCCCAGATGACACCAGGAATCATCTAGGCTAAAATTGCACACAATAACTAACTTAGGGGTGGAGGAAAGGGGGAGGCAGCTGTAGAGTAGGTAATGTATCCTCACCCACCTTCCTTTTTGTAGTCATGCAGATTGTGCACCTGTAATTTACAAATCAGAAAGCAATATAAAGAATTGAATACATGTTTGAAAAGGAAATATTTGCAGGGGAAAGAGCA
Source organism: Cetorhinus maximus (assembly GCF_964194155.1). Classification (NCBI taxonomy): domain Eukaryota; kingdom Metazoa; phylum Chordata; class Chondrichthyes; order Lamniformes; family Cetorhinidae; genus Cetorhinus; species Cetorhinus maximus. Next base: position 151,842,763 of record NC_135880.1, on the reverse strand, counting down.
GAGAAGTGAAGCCAATTGGTTAGTTCTGTCAAAACTTCAGCTCAGGCAAATGGCCTCCTATGTTGTAAAATTCTATGGAGTTGTAAGGGACAAGCCCATTTGCACTGCTGTTTGTAGAAAAAAAGTACAGGCAGCACTAAATCAGTGTGGAATCCATTGTAATTGATATTGGCCATTGCCCTACTTATACTTAAGAGTCAATATTTTCTTGGAAAACCTTAGTGGTGCAATTAGCATCATGAATGAAAATACTTGCCAGATTTTGGCGTGAAACTTATCAAAGGAAATGGTTGAAGACTAAATTAGCTGTGTGTTTTCTCATGCTGACTGTTGAGTCAGTTAAGATTTTGCTTATTCTCGCTTCAGTAGGCTGGCATCTTTTATCCTTCTGTGCTTGTGTGGTTAGCTTCTTTGTGTATATCAGTTACACATTAAACCTATACTCTTGAAAGCTGGAGAAGTGATTAAACATTCAAACCATCTTTCATTTTGTATAAAACTTAAAACTTTTTATTGTCTTTGGTCCATTTTTTCTTTAAGCCCGGGGACTTTTAAGGCAATAGGAGTTTCCAAGAATTGTTCACATGGGGTATTTCAATGTAATATCCTATATGTGGACCTGTTTATCTGATTTTTGTCCTTTTTTGGTAATTTTGAACTGTTCCATTTTGCAGTTTTCATGCAAGATTCCTCTGTTGTAGTGGAATGGAATGTTCCAGAGCCGTAATTGGGGTAATTGTAGTGCAGGTTCTGTCAGACTGTCCTATAATTTGTTTTTAAAGTGCATCTATTTGAAAATAAAATCATTTTAGAGTAGATGCTTTGCAAGCAGGTGCACAATGATAAATTAATCCAAACACCTAGTAAAATAAGATGGCTATTACTTCACCTGAATCATGATGAAACCAGTCTCATTATACAACTGCTGATTAAAACATCCATGTTACAGTGCTAAATTATTCATCAAAGGGTGAAATTATTCACCAGACTTGTTTGTGCCCAATATTTGAGTCTTAATCTTCAGAGATGGTTGAAACCAAGTGAATATAATGCCCAGGAAATTGATCTTAAAAGGTGTGATAGAACAAGCCAACTATTGCATAAAAGTTGCGCAATGGGACTGTAAAGTAGAGCATTACCAGACAACAAGTGTGAGTTGGTAATGAGCTCCAACTTGAAGTTGTTTTTTCAAGAATCCACTCAGGCCAAATAGGAACATAGGACTTAGAAGCAGGAGTAGCTCTACTTTGCCATTTGATAAGATCATGACTGATCTGATTGTGGTCTCCACTTTCCTGTCTGACCCCCATAACCCTTGACTCTCTTGCCTATCAAAATCTCTCTAACTCCGCCTTGAATAAATTCAGTGACTCGGCTTCCACTGATTTCTGGGGAAGAGAATTCCACAGACTAATGACTCATTAAGAGAACAAAACTCTCCTCATTTCCGTCTTAAAAAGGAGACTTCTTATTCTTAAACTGTGTCCCCTAGTTCTAGATGCCCTCACAAAGGGAAACATCTTCCCAGTCTCTACCCTATCTAGTCCTCTCAGGATGTTATACGTTTCAGTAAGATCATCTTTAGTTCTTCTAAACTCCAGTGAGTAAAAGCCCAAACTGTTCAACCTTTCTTCTTACGATAAGCCCCTCTTCCTAAGAATGAGTTGAGTGAGCCCTCTGAACTGCTTCTAATACACTTATATCCTGTTTCAAATAAGACGACCAAAATTGTACACAGAATTCTGGATGTGGCCTCACCAAGGCCCTCTGCATCTGCAGTAAAACTTCTGTACTTATATATTCCATTCTCCTTGCAATAAACACTAACATTCTATTTGTCTTCCTAATCACTAGCTGTACTTGCATACTAACCTTTTGTGATTCATGTACCAAGACTCTCAGATCCCTCTCTACCACCTAGTTCTGCAACCTCTCCATTTAAATAGTATACTGCTTTTAAGGACACAAGAAATAAGAACATAAGTAGACCATTCGGCCCCTCGAGCCTGCCCCGCCATTCAATAAGATCATGGCAGATCTTCTTGTGCTTCGATTTCCACATTCCCATTTAACCCAGATAACCTTTGATTCCCTCGCCTAACAAGAATCTATCCAACTCTGCCTTAAAAACACACATATATGTGTGTAGTTCAGTCATTCGAGCATATGAAAAAGAAGCAGCAGTAAGCTATTCAGCCCCTCGAGCCTGCTCTGCTGCGCAATAAGATCATCATGGTTGATCTGAATGTGGCCTTAATGCCATTTTCCAGCCTACCTCCTATAACCTTTACTATTAGTCAAGAATCTATCTACCTCTGACTTAAAAATATTCAATGAACCTGCCTCTACCACTTTCTGGAAGAGAGTTCCACAAATTCATGACCCTCTGAGAGAAAAATATTCTCCTCATCTCCGTCTTAAATAGGAGACCTCTTATTTTTAAGCTGTGTCTCCTCGTAATGGTCTCTACCACAAGGGGAAATATCCTCCCAGCATCCATTCTGTCAAGTCTCCTCAGGATGTTATATGTTTCAATAAGATTACCTCTCGTTCTTCAAAACTCGCATGAATACAGGTCCAACCTGTCTTCATAAGGCCATCTCCGGAATCAGTCGAGTAAACTTAATCTGAACTGCTTCTAATGCAATTTATGTCATTTCTTAAATAAGGAAACCAAAACTGTGAACAGTACTCTAGGTGTGGTCTCACCAAGGCCCAGTACAACTGTAGCAAAACACCCCTACTTTTATGTCCCATTCCCCTTGCAATAAACAACATCCATTCGCCTCCTTAATCACTTGCTGTATCTGCATACTAACTTTTTGGGATTCATGCACCAGGACACCCAGATCTCTCTGTACCTCCAGAGTTCTGCAATCTCTCCATTTAGATCAGAGTTGTGCAACCTTTTCGCATGAGGGATCACACTTCAATTTTTTTCTCACGCAAGGGGCCGATGTAGAAATCAGAGAAATAAGGTTTGGCACAACATTAAACATGAATTTCAAAAAAAGTTGTGGCATGAAGAAATGGAACAACTTGCTGAGCAAAAAAAAATGTCAAAGCAATAAATTGTACACATGCATATTCAGTCTCTCTCTCTCTGTCTCTGTCATAAGACCATAAGACATAGGAGCAGAAATTAGGCCATTTGGCCCATCGAGTCTGCTCCGCCATTCAATCATGGCTGATAAGTTTCTCAACCCCATTCTCCCGCCTTCTCCCCGTAACCTTTGATCCCCTTACCAATCAACAACCTATCTATCTCGGTCTTAAATACACTCAATGACCTGGCCTCCACAGCCTTCTGTGGCAATGAATTCCATAGATTCACCACTCTCTGGCTAAAGAAGTTTCTCCTCATCTCTGTTCTAAAAGGTCTTCCCTTTACTCTGAGGCTGTGTCCTCGGGTCCTAGTCTCTCCTACTAATGGAAACATCTTCCCCACGTCCACTCTATCCAGGCCTTTCAGTATTCTGTAAGTTTCAATCAGATCCCCCCTCATCCTTCTAAAATCCATCGAGTATAGACCCAGAGTCCTCAAACGTTCCTCATTTGTTAAGCCTTTCATTCCTGGGATCATTCTCGTGAACCTCCTCTGGACCCTCTCCAGGGCCAGCACATCCTTCTTGAGATACGGGGCCCAAAATTGCTCACAATATTCTAAATGTGGTCATGCCCACGCCGACACTTACGCCCACTGGGCTCAGGTAGTTTGGAGATTAAATTGCTGAGGAGAGGTTTGAGATGGCTGTGCAAGTACCAAGACTCTTTCTCCCCACCCTCTCTAACACTCCCAGCTGTCCTGCTGTTGCTGGGTTGTCCCTCTGGGGCCCCCTTACCTGCCTCACTGGCAGACAAACCACTTAGGATAGGGCCTTTTGATGTGGTCAGTGGTCAGGGACAGGAGGGTGTGACTGTGAGTGAGGCCGGTAAGGGGACCCGGAGGGCAGGCGTGCAGACTTTGCATTTGTCCAGTAGGTTTGAGGTTTTCTCAGCTTGTTTGGATGCTAGTGGGGTCTGCAAGGTGGATGAGCAAACTGACCATGGTACAAGAATCCATTCAAGTGCAGGGAGCATAAAGGAATGTAGTGGTAGTAGGGGACAGTATTATGAGGGGGATTGACACTGTTCTCTGCTGCAAAGAGTGATATCCAGACAGCTGTGTTGCCTATCTGGTACCAGGGTTTGGGACATCTGCTGAGGGCTGGAGAGGAACTTGCAGTGAGAGGGGGAGGATCCAGTTATCGTGGTCCATGTAGGTACCAACAACATAGGTAGAACCAGGAAAGAGGTTCTGCAAAGTGAGTATGAGGAGCTAGGCACTAAATTAAAAAGCAGAATCTCAAAGGTATTAATCTCTGAAGATGAATAAGTGGCTCAAAGACTGGTGTGGGAGAAGTGGGTTCCGGTTTGTAGGGCACTGGCACCAGTATTGGGGAAAGTGGGGGCTGCACCGTTGGGACGGTCCACACCTGAACTATGCTGGGACCATTGTTCTTGCAAATCGCGCAACCAGGGAAATAGAGAAAGTTTTACACTAAATAATGGGGATCAAATGTGTGCAGATGTTGTATATCAAAGAATAGAGACAAGAGAAGAGAGGAAGGTATTAATATGGGAAATGATAAACAGGCATGACAGGAAGGGACAAGAAAGTGCATGTCTAAAAGTAAATCAACAGGTAAGGCTAGAGGTTACAAAAATAATAAAAGTAAGACTCTCTTTCTGAATACAAATGAACAGTACAATTAGAGATTAATAAGTACGATAACCATTGCAGAAATATGGCTGCAGGATGGCCTAGATTGGTCCTGAATATTGAAGAGTATGTGCTTTTTAGGAAGGGTAAAGTTAGGAAAAGATCGAGGGGTGGATCTGTTAATTAAAGATGACATGAGCACAATAGAGAGTGACGACCTAAATTCAGGAAAGCAGGATATAGAAGCGGTTTGGGTAGCAATGAGGAATGATAAAAGCAAGAAGTCACTTGTGAGAGTGATGTACAGGCCTCCTAACAGTAATCACACGGTAGGACATGTATTAAAGAAGAAACCTTGGGAGCTTGTCAGAAAGGTTCAGCGATTATCATGGGGGATTTTAATCTGCATATGGACTGGAAAGATCAGATGGGCAAAGGTCACGTAGGTGACGAATTCATGGAATGTTTTCAGGATAATTTCTTAGATTAACACATTTTGAAGCCAGCCAGGGAGCAGGCTATACTAGCCCTGGCATTGTAAAGTGAGATACGGTTAATTAATTACCTCATAGTGAAGGTGGCCGTAGGTGGTAGTGATCATAATGTAATTAAATTTTACATTCAGTTTGAGGGAGTGAAGAGTTGGTCGAAGACTAGTATTTTAAATTTAAATAAGGGCAATTTGAGGGCACGAAAGCAGAGCTAGCGAAAGCGAACTGGCGATTTAGGTTAAGGGATAGGTCAATAGAGATGCAGTGGAAGGCATTTCAGGGGATATTTCAGAATACACAGAATAAATATATTCCAACAAAGAAAAGTTCCAAGGGGAAGACCCACCATACATGGTTAACTAAAAAAGTTAAAGGTAGTATCAAACTTAAACAAAGAGCATATAGGCCAGGATCTTCAGGTTGGCATGCGGGGGGGGGGGGGGGGGGGGGCGCGGGACCCACTTGCCGATGCATAAAATGACGCGGTACGCGTCGGGCGGGACTCCCGATGTCATTTCAATTTTCAGGTCGGTGGAGGTGCAGCTGAATTAGCTGTGCACCTGCCGACCTGTCAATGGCCTATTGCAGTCATTGAAAAACTCATCAACATCATTAATGGACCTGCCCGTCCAACTTTAGAGTTGGTGGGCAGGCTAGGAACCCTGGCTTGTTTCAGAAAAATCATGAAACCTCGTCCACGGGCAGAATGAGGTTTCATGAGGGTTTTTAAAAAATGTAGTAAATGTTTGATTTAAAGTGATGGACATGTGCCAACTCATGTGACAGTGTCACTTGAGGGGACATATCAGTAAAATTTGGTTTTTGTACATTTACCATTTTTAAATTTGGCACCAATCTCCTTGAGGTAGCACTTAGCCTCAGGGAGATGAGTGCACTCCCTCATGCACATGTGCGAGAGAGCGCACTCCAGGCTGAGGGAATCCCTCCCCCCACCTGCACAGGGAGCGCATTGCACTTCCTGGCGGACGTCACGCTGAGCGGGTCTTAATTGGCCCACTCACGTAAAATGGTGGCGTGCCCCCAATTGGAGGCGCCGATCGGAGGCGCACTGCACGCGCCCGCTCCCGCACTCTTCTCCACCCCCCACCGATGGGGGGAAAATTCTTCCCATAATTGCACAAAGGTGGGTGGCAGTTCAAAAGATTGGACAGAATATAAAAACAGCATTATATAAAAAAAAGATTAATAAGCAGGGGAAAATTGTTTTATGAGAGAAAGCTAGCTAGAAATATAAAGACAGACAGCAAGAGTTTCTATAGATATTTAAAAAAGGAAAGAGTTAACAAAGTGAGCAATGGTCCTATAGAATGTGGGTTTGGGGAGAAAATAATGGAATATAAGGAGATGGCAGATGAATTGAACAGGTATTTTGCATCGGTCTTCACTATCTGGGATACAAGTAACATGCCAGGAATGGCAACAAGTAAGGAATTTACCCCAGAAAATTACAATCACTGGGGAAGTGATACTTAGCAAATTGTTGTAACTGCGGGTTGGCAAGCCCCTGGGTCCTGATGGACTTCATCCTCGGGTTTTGAAAGAAGTGGCTACTGAGATAATTGATGCATGGTGTTAATTTTCCAAAATTCACTAGGTTCGGGGAATGTTCCATCAGATTGGAAAATAGTTAAAGTAAAGTAACTCCTTTATTCAAAAAGGGAGGGAGACAGAAAGCAGGAAACTATAGGCCAGTTAGCTTAACATCTGTCTAAGGAAAATGTTAGAAGCTATTACTAAAGGTGTTATAGCAGGGCATTTAGATAAATTCGAGGTAATCAGGTAGAGTCAGCATGGTTTTGTGTAAGGGAAATCATGTTTAACCAATTTATTGGAGTTCTTTGAAGGAGTAACATGTGCCGTGGATAAAGGAGAACCAGTGAATGTACTGTATTTAGATTTCCAGAAGACATTTGATGAGGTGCCTCATCAAAGGTTATTGTAGAAAACAAAGGCTCATGGTGTAGGGAGTAACATATTGGCATGGATAGAAGATTGGCTAGCTAACAGGAAGCATAGAGTAGCCTTAACTGGATCATTTTCTGGTTGGCATGGTGTGACAAGAGTGTTGTGCAACAGGGATCTGTGCTGGGGCCTCAACTCTTTACAATTTATATAAATAGATGAAGGGGCCGATGGTATGGTTGCTAAATTTGCTGATGACGCAAAGATAGGTCGGATAGTAAGACATAAGGAGGCTCCAAAAGGATACAGATAGGTTAGCTGAATGGGTAAAGACCTGACAAATGGAGTAGAAAGTGGGAAAATGTGAGTCTGTCCATTTTGCAGTGCAAGTAACAAAGAAACATATTATCTAAATGGCAAGAGATTGTAGAGCTCTGAGAGGTAGAGGGATCTGGGTGTCCTGCATGATTTGCAAAAGGTTAGTATGCAGGTGCAACATGTCATTAGAAAGCTTATAGAATGTTATCATTTATTGCAAGGAGAATTTAATACAAGAGTAGGGAGATTATGCTTCAGTTATAGAAGGTATTGGTGAGACTACACCTGGAGTACTGTGTACAGTATTGGTCTCCTTATTTAAGGAAAGATGCAAATGCATTGGAAGCAGTTCAACGAAGGTTTATTAGGTTTATACCCGGAATAGATGGGTCTCTACCTGGAATGGACAGGCTAGGCTTGCATCCACTGGTGTTCAGAAGAGTAAGAGGCGACTTGATTGAAACATATAAGTTCCTGAGGGGACTTGATAGGGTGGATGTGGAAAGGGTGTTTCCTCTTGTGGGTGAATCTAGAACTAGGGGCCACTGTTCAAAAATAAGGGGTCACCCGTTATGACAGAGATGAGGAAAAAAATTTTCTCAGAGGGTTGTGAGACTTTGGAATTCTCTAAATCAAAAGGTGCTTAAGGCAGAGCGTTTGAATAGCTTTACGGCAGAAATAAATAGATTCTTGATAGGCAAGGGGCTGAAAAGTTATTTAGGGTAGGCAGGAATGTGAAGTTGAAGTTAAAATTAGATCAGCCATTATCTTATTGAATGGCAGAGCAGGCTCGAGGGGCAGAGTGGCCTACTCCTCATAATTTGTATGTTCGAATGCTGCAACCACTGCTCTGCCATCTTGACTCCTATAGTCCTTTAGGGGACCTTGTCTACCCACTTCCAACCCCAGAAGGCAGTGCCTCTTTCCCACCACCCACCCACTCCCCACCCTGACAGGCAGGCTCTCTTCTCCTTCTCCTTGAAAGCCTCTCTGCCCCCCACAACTGGCTCACCACTGCCCGGTGTTCAGGCCTCAGGCTGAATGAAGCCGTTCATCATAGACTCAGGCTCACTAAATGCAGAAGAGAAACAATCAGCATCAAACATGGGGGAGAAACCATAGAAAAGTTACAGCACAGAAGGAGGCCATTCGGCCCATCTTGTCCATGCCAGCCCGAGCACACCCAGGTGCCCTTTCTAATCCCACCTTCCTGCATCCGGCCCACAGCCCTGCAGCTTACAGCGCTTAAGGTGCAGATCTAGGTACTTTTTAAAAGAGTTTAGAGCTTCTGCCTCTACCACCAACTTGGCAGCGAATTCCAGACACCCACTACCCTCTGGGTAAAAAAGTTCTTCCTCATGTTCCCCCCTACACCTTCTGCCACTTATCTTGAAACTATGTCCCCTGGTTCTAGAATTCTCCACCAAGGGAAACAATTTTATCCTGTCCACTCTATCTATTCCCCATATAATTGTGTACACCTCATTCAAGTCACCTCTCAGCCTTCTTTGTTCTAAGGAAAATAACCCCAACCTATCCAATCTTTCCTCGTAGCTACACTTTTCTAACCCTGGCAACATTCTTGTAAACCTCCTCTGCACTCTCTGCAGAGTTATTACGTCCTTCCTGTAATGTGGTGACCAGAACTGCACACAATACTCCAGTTGTGGTCTCACCAGTGTTTTATACAATTCCAACATTATATCCTTACTTTTTTATTCTATACCTCTGGCAATGAAGGAGAGCATTCCATATGCCTTTTTTACAACCTTGTCTACTTGAACTGCTGCCTTTAGGGACCTGTGTACTTGTACGCCAAGATCTCTCACTTCATCTACCCCTCTTAGTATATTCCCATTTATTGTGTAATCCCTGTAACTGTTTGACCTCCCTAAATATATGACCTCACACCTCTCTATGTTAAAATCCATCTGCCACTTTACCACCCACTCCACCAACCCATCTATATCATTTTTGAGATTATGGCGATTCTCTACACTATCCAATACTCGGCCAATCTTTGTGTCATCTGCAAATTTCCCAATCATGCCCCCCACGTTCACTTCCAAATTGTAAATATATAACACAAACAGCAAGGGTCTCAACACCGAGCCCTGTGGAACACCACTTAAGGCAACTTTCCATTCGCAAGGGCATCCATCGACCATTACCCTTTGTTTCCTGTTACAAAGCCAACCTTTTATTTAGTTTGCCATATTACCCTGAATCCCATGGGCTTTTACTTTCCTGACCAATCTGCCATGTGGGACCTTGTCAGATGCCTTGCTAAAATCCATGTATACAACATCCACCGCACTACCTTCATCAACCCTTCTTGTCACTTCCTCAAAGAATTCAATCAAATTTGTGAGGCAAGACCTTCCTTTAACAAATCCATGCTGACCATCCCTGACTGGTCCATGCCTTTTCACATGACAGTTAATCCTATCTCTCAGGATTGATTCTACTAATTTGCTCACCACTGATGTAAGACTAACTGGCCTATAACTGTTTGGCATTTCCTTTGATCCCTTTTTAAACAATGGAACAACATTTGCATTTCTCCAGTCCTCCGGTACTTCCCCTGTATCTAGTGAAGATTGGAAAATCATCCTCAGAGCATCTTCTATCTCCTCCCTGACTTCCTTCAGCAGCCTCCAAAACAATTCATCTGGCTCTGGTGACTTAGCAACTTTCAAGGATTTCAACCCTTCGAGTACTTCCTCTCTCTTTATGACTATCCCATCCAATATCTCGCAGTGTTCCTCCTGGACTACTATATCTACATCCTCTCTTTTCTTTGTAAACACGGAGACAAAATATTCATTCAAAACCCTTCCCACAGCCTCTGCATCTACACACAAGTTTCCATCTTCATCTCTGATAGGTCCCACTTTTTCCTTAACTAACCTTTTAGCATTAATGTATTGGTAATACATCTTTGGGTTACCTTTAACTTTACTTGCTAAACTTTTTTCATGCCCTCTCTTTGATTTCCTTATTTCCTTTTTTACTTCGTCCCTGCACTTCCTATATTTGTCTAGACTATCTGTAGTGCTTAGTTCTTTGTACCTATCGTACGCTTTCTTTTCCTGTTTGATCTTCTGTTGTATTCCTCTAGACAACCAGAGGTCTAGATTGGCAGTACCACTCTTATTTTTGTAGGGAATTTTGTACAATTAGGATCTTGCTTTTTAGTGCTTCCCACTGGTTTTCTACAGTTTTATCCTCCAGCAGTGCTGTCCAGTCCACCTCAGCCAAGTCCCTTCTCATTTCTGCAAAATTTGCCTTCCCCCAGTTCAAGACTTTTACTCTGGCCTTATCTCTGTCCTTTTCCATGGTAATGCTAAATCTAACTGAATTGTGATCACTGTCCCCGATATGGTCACCAACTGTCACTTCACCCACTTGCCCTTCTTCGTTCCCCGATACTAGGTCTAGAATTGCATCTCCTCTCATTGGGTTTGTCACTAATTGGTTGAAAAAATTTCCCTGGACACACTGCATGAATTTTTCTCCCTCAGTGCCTCTTATATTGTTTGAATCCCAGTTGATATTAGGATAGTTGAAGTCTCCTACTATTATTGCCCTCTTGTTCTTACAAGCAGAAATTTGCCTACATATTTGTTCTTCTATCTCCCTTTCACTATTTGGGGGTCTGTAGTATACTCCCAGTAGTGTGACTGCCCCTTTTTTACTTCTATGCTCAATCCATAAAGCCTCGTTTGTTGCCCCATTTAGTATATCATCCGTTCTCACAACTGGAATTGATTCTTTAACCATTAGTGCTAACCCCCCTCCTTTTTTATCTCTTACTCTGTTGTGTCTGAAGACTCTATAACCAGGTATTAAGCTGCCAGTATTGTCCCTCCTTTAGCCAGGTCTCCGTTATAGAATTGACATCCTGCTGCCATGTGTCTACCTGTGCCCTTAACTTAACTACCTTATTTGTATTGCATTGAAGTGTAAACAGTTTAACCCTGTCAATTTCCCTTGCTGGACACTTTGTAAACTTTGCTTCTCCTGTAACTCCATGTCTGTGACAATGTATCTAGCTAATGTTCTACCTCCATTTTTTTCTGATCTGAATCTGTCTGTGATTTTTTTTTATTCATTCATGGGATGCAGGCATCGCTGGCTAGGCCAGCATTTATTGCCCATCCCTAATTGCCTTTGTTCAGAGGGCATTTAAGAGTCAACCACATTGCTGTGGGTCTGGTGTCACATGTAGGCTAGATCAGGTAAGGATGGCAGATTTCCTTCCCTAAAGGACATTAGTGAACCAGATGGGTTTTTCAGCAATGGTTTTGTGGTCTTCATCAGACTTTTAATTCCAGAATTCACATTTCATCATCTGCCCTGGTGGGTTTCGAACCTGAATACTAGTTCAGTGACAATACCATTACGCCACCACCTCTCCATCTCTCTGCAGTTCCTTGCATAATCTTTCACTTGCACTTAACTGTATTTTGAACACTGGATCTGTGGAATAGGTAGAGAGATATGTATGTTGGACAACCCTGATTTAGGTAATATATTGCCTGTTTTCTGCTTTCTGTCTCCTTACTTTCTTGAATAGAGGAGTCGCATTTGCAATTTTCCAATTTGATGAGTCCTTTCCAGAATCTAGGGACTTTTGGAAAATCCAAATCAATGCATCTGCTATCTCAGCAGCCATTTCTTTTAAGACCCCCGGCTGAAGTCCATCAGGACCTGGGGATTCAGTGAATAACTTTAGACAATTTTTTAATTAGAAAATGTGCTGAGGCTTTTTGTCTAATTGTAGAAAATATATATAGCTCAAAAGCTTGTTGCTATAGATGCTAAAGGACTAGCACTGAAATATTTAGCTGCTTCGAGCTGAGCCTGAAAGCATTGCTATTTGCAAATGAACAGACTGAAAACTACCAATTCATTCTATGGCCTCATCGGTGGTACAAAGCTTTATTAGCAACAGAGGGAGCTATTATGACAAATCTTGGGGAAATCCCATCATTCTCAGCCACTATAGAAGCTTCACCATGGACTGCAGCTGAACCAGTTTACATAATGCTGGGGTTGTGTTGTGGTCTGTTTACTGGTTTTGGGAGTATAGTCCCTTTTATTGTGGCGACTGATCTGCATGATTTGCTGCGACAGCAGGTCATTGTTTAATTTCATGTGTATGAACTGGTTGTTGAAGTATTTCAAATAGTGCAAGTGGACCAGAAGATTTTTATAGATTAAAGCAGACCACAGACTCCCCACTGTTATTCTGCTTTCTCTGACTCACCAGTATATCTGAATAATGAAAATTTGAAATCAGCAAGCAGTTTGAATAGAATTAATAGATGTTCGATGTATAGGTGTATAACAGATGAGCATGCTTTTGGAAGTCAGTATGTACAATACTGATCGACACAGGCCCATTAAGATAGGAATACCTGATCAACAAATAACTCCTCTCACGATCTTGATAACTATTCCTTGGAGATGTGTTAAAAATATATATAATATACTTTTATGCTTGTCCATATTTTTAATGGACTGTTGTATTAGAAGTTCCCTCAACAAGTTGGTTACAAACCACAATGGCTAAAAGGGTCAAAAATTGTTCTATCCAAGATTTAATACACTGTTGTTACAAATACAAAAGTTATAGGATTATGGCTTGGATCTATCCCTTTAATTTAAGGTAGAATGGAGGAATGAAGTTCAGCGATGTGACCTGCTCTGAATTCTGCCTGACAACAAGCCTGGGTGCTTTGGTTGCCAAGTCAACAAGAGGGCCCCAACTCAAGAAACATGCTGAGAGGGTACAGGACATTCACATCTGTAGACGATGCTAAGAGCAGTTGTGCTGACTATAGGTAGACAGTTAGTATCCAAGTCTCACAGGGATGTGTTAGGAATGTCAAGTTTTATAAATGGTTATACTTTAAACTGCCTGTTTAATTCCAAGAGTTGGGATTCTAGAAGATAGCTAATTAGCATTTCTGCCTGAATACAATGCTTCACTTTGCCATGGAAATGGACTTTGGGAAGGGAAATGTCCATAGAATGCCATTGTAATATTGGGTTGTAGGTTTTCTAAGACGTCCCTGAAAGTCACAGACACAAGTCAGTCTGCAGCCATCTGAGAGACAGAAAGCAGGAGTTAGAGGCAAGTCCTGCACCTGAGGCAGAGAAAATGCTGAGTCTATTTTCAGCATTCAGTTCATGTTCTGATTTATGAGACTGAATTCATGAGGGTTTAAAGGAGGGTGGAAAATTCACCTAGCTTGGACTGGAGGGAAGGAATCTATAGTGTAACCCCTAACCCTCACAGTGAAAGTCAGTTCTGGGATTAGAAATTACTTGGCTGGGAAAGGAAAAAGGAAGCCATTGGGAGGGAAGAATAGCTTTGGACTGGCTCTGGGAGAATAAACTTAAGTGACAGTATAAAGTATAATGTGGCAGAGGATTTTTGGTTGTTTTAAAAGTTAAATGGAGAATTTTTTTTCTGTACTAAACACAGAAAGTTCTGGACGTACTCAGGTCTGGGAGCATCTGTGGAGAGAGAAAAACAGTTAATATTTAGAGTCAAATGTCACTTTTTGTTAGTTTAGAGTAAAAAATTGCCTACAAAATTCTGTTTAGACAAAATTCTGACTAGATTCTGTTCTGATGAAGAGTCATACGGACTTGAAATGTTAACTCTGTCTTCCTCCCCACAGATGCTGTCAGACCTGCTGAGTTTTTCCAGTAATTTTTGTTTTTGTTTCTGTTTAGACAATGTTGCTTTCAGTTTGTTTATTGTGGTAATGGTCTTAAAACTTGATATTTTATTGTGTGATCCTTCCAGTCAGTTACTGGAAATGCAAATATCTTTTTAAAATTTATTGGTCTCCACAGGAATAGTAACAGTAACAATGTAAAGCTTCAGTTAACAGAGAGCAGAATTAGAAATTTGGAATCAATATGGAACTCAGCGTATATTCAATTTCTATGCAGTTAGAGATACAAGTTCTAACATTGACTTGTGTGGACTGATATTGGAAAGCTAGGGATGTGGAAAGCAGTATTACACAATGTTGGACAATTATTTTTTTATTTTCAAAATCTCAGATGACAACTTATAATATTGTTCTTTGGAAGTTTTTGATGTTGATACAGGAACAACAACTTGTCTTTATATCATACAATTAATATAGAAGCTAACACAAGGTGATTTACGGAAGTGGGGTGAGGAAAACAGATTAAGGGATTAAACAAACATGCTAAACTATGGTGCCAGAGTTAGGAGAGGTGAAAACTTGGTCGAAAATATGGGCTTCAAGAAGATTTTTTTAATGAATAGAGAAGTGGATGCCTGAATTCATTCACGGGTTACAAATGCCACTGGCAGGGCCATCAGTTATTGCAAGTCCCTAGTTGTACAGGTGAAGCTGGTGTTGGGCCGTCTCCTTGAAATGCTGCAATCCCTGTGGTGAAAGTATGCCCACAGTACAACCAGGCAGTGAGTTCTTGGATGTTGACCCAGCAGTAATGACGGAACAGTGATTATATATTGGAATGGTGTGTGACAAATGCGCATGCTACCTTTATCCTTCTATGTGGTGGAGGTCATAGGTTTGGGAGGTGCTGTAAAAGCAACCTTGATGGCTAGTTGCAGTGCATATTCTAGATAATACACAGTGGTGGAATGGATGTGTACCGTGAAGAGCAAAAATGATGTAACATAAACTTTTCCTCCAGTAATATTAATGCCTTCAAAACAAACGTTTTAGCCATTGTGGCAAAAGAGGAAATTTAGATTTGTGCTAGACAAGGGTATTGAGAAATATAGAGCCAAGATGGGAAGATAGAATTAAGGTACAGGATCAGCAAGTTACTGTTTATAGGATCAGCTATGGAACAGGTTTGAGGAACTGAATGACCTACTGCTGTTATGTTTTGCCTGATAACTGTCTGTCATCTTTTATCGCTGAATTTGAAATAAAACCTAGTATATTGTGGATAGCTAGGAGAGGCCAGCTTTTTATAATTGAATTGCTCTAGATACTGTGATCAGCTCCAAGATATTTTGTTATACACACACAATATAAGTTGACACAAGAATTACGTTATCAGACATTGATGCTACAGGCGTTGAGGCCTTGTATAATTATAGTAATAAACTCAAAGGTGTGTTTAAGTAGTACAAGAATACACTGAGGTTAGATTAACTGCTCACCATAGCCTCCTTCCCAAACTAACCTTAGTGTGCATTAATCACATATAATGAACATCTTTATGGGAACTCAATTAAACACTTAGCGTAGAGCAAAGTGCTGTGGGCAACTTGGCTGATTTGGAAGATTATGGTTTCCCTGTGCTCTGAAAATGAATTTTTTTGCCAGTTTTCGAAACCTCGATCTGTTTAAAACCACCCTGTGAGCTGTACTACTGTGAAAACACTTCTTCTCATTCTAAAATATTTTATTCCAATTCTTAACACAAATTCAAGAAAATGCTGTTTTATTTTCGATCTTTTTGAGCCAGTTTCGCAAGTGGCATGTTTCTAGAAACATAAAGGTCCTTATGCAGACTCAAGTTTTGAGACGAAAAAGCATGAAGCATGCCAATCTGTATTTTTTTTAATATAACTAAAATGACTTTCAAACATATTGTGTGGATTCGGATGATGCTGAGGAAATTGATTGGTAACATCTGCCATATGTTGGAGTGTTTAGTGAAGACCTCCTGAACTAATTGGAACACACTAATTTGACTGCAGCGCTTGAAAGCTGGCCCCAGCTTTGATCCTTGGTCTGGCCTAGTGAGACTATCCCTGGATTGTTAGTGCTACAATTGGCTGCACTACCCTGGGATTTGGAAGTAGGAAGAAGTTGATTAGGGTTCAGTTCCTGATCACTGTACACATGTAAGGGCATCAGATGTGATGTGCATACAGTCAAATAGCTTGCTGGTACACAAAGCCAAAATTAGGACATGAAGAATGCTACTGTAACGGACAGTGATCACTACTCGTGAATTTATATCCGTTGGGGGAAGAGGGGGAGAAAGTTGAAAAGAAACTGGATAACATACAAAGCATGTGTACTGTGCTACGGATCTAAGAAAAGCTGACTGCAGAATGAGAGCAGTAGTTCATTTCCAGTTGTGGGTATATTACTGCTGTTTAATCATTCCTTCGACATTTTAAAGAACCTTACTCACTTAGTGTAGAAACTTGACTTTTTAATTAACAGGGTACTGATCTTTGCCTCTTGGTTGGATTAGCTCAGCATCATCCTGCCGTGCAGGATATTGTCAATCAAGTTTGATAGGATGGACAAGAGCCAATCAGAGTGCTGAGTTGTTGGTGTGTTTTATGGGATTGATCGCTATAGCACTTCAATGAAATTGAATTTCCTGATCACTTGCATTTGCTTCCCTGAAATGTGCAGCAGCCGTTAATAGCCACTTTATTAATCCTAATCTGAAAACTTGTTTCTGTGCAAATTGAAGTGGGAATGCTCCAAAGGTTTATCTAATAGCCCTAATAAACTTAAATGTGCAGTTTATTTGAAGATCAGTGTATTGTGGGATTAGTCTGGGCAAAAGGTAAGTCCCAGAGTCTCAACTAATTTAGGCAATGCACACCACCACCTTATTCAGCTGCTTAAATAAAAGACAGCAGCACATAAGCAAACTCATTTTGTAACTGTGGTATCACTAGATCCCAGGTCTGCAAAATGTTATTGTGCCATTTGGCCTGTGGCATTAGAATTTAGAATATTGTAAATTTGAAGTGTTGTGATTTTGTGCCATATCTGATGTCAGTTTTGCATGCTATACTTTGTGCTATTGGAATAAACAGAAACTGAGATTGATTGATAGAATATTTGTAGAGAAGATTATGCTTGAACCTGGCTGCATTCTCTGAAAGTCCAGTAAATATCCAATCTTTCACTGTAGATTTTTTGCTAAGGACCGTCTGGATATCCCATGTGTGAGATTAATGGGATCCTTTCTATGGAGGGGGGGACCCATTAACTCAGGGGCCATTCTATTGAGCTTGCTGTTTCTCAGTTACTTTATACAATTATTGTACAATGATTTGTTTTCTTTGAAAAATCAAAAGTTGCTCTGTAAATTTGCAAGTGACATTGCAAAGAAGATTGTGTGGAATGGAATATATATCTTCTTTCAAAACCAGATGTGAAGAGTAAACTAAATTGTTCTTAAATTGGATTCAAAATTGCTAACTGTTTCTGTCAGAGGCTGAGCTGGCCCCATCCAGAATGTACCAAATTGGTACATGGTTCAAATTCATGATACCAAATACCCTGGATTCCTGACCTGTGCCCTGTTGAGGGATGATCCATATGTATTTTAGGCATTTATACAGGGAGAGGAGTTTGAGAAACCTGAACATCTAGTTGCTAAATGTTTCCAGGGCTTTTGTCTTCACATTTCTTCTAAGGAGGTCCATTCCGTATGTTAGTCCCTGTTTTTGTGTGAATTCCTGACATCAGTCCTAAATTTGGTTAGTTTTTGATTAGTTTGAACTAGACCTTTCTTTCCAAGTTTCTCCAATGTTTCCCACACCTCTTAGATTAGTGACCAGCCTTGGGACAGTGATTGGGGCAGGCTGGATGGCAGTAGTCCCTGTGCTCTGCCCTGAATGTTTGAATGTCTCCCATGTGCTACAGCAACAGGAATGGATATGTTTGCTCAAGTACTGATCGGAGTACTGTACAGTGTGATTTCTACTGAATTGCACTCTATAGGTTAGGTGATCTGGCATTTTACTGGCTTTGTTGATGCACAACAAGGCTACAAACATGTTTAAACAGCAGAAGGAGCATGCTATAAACAGAGCTAAGCGATCCCACAAACAATTAATTGGATCAAAGTTCTGCACTCCTGCCATATTCAGTTGTGGATGGTGGCAGGCAATTAATCAACTAACCAGAGGAGGATGATCCACAAACACCACCATCCTGAATGATGGCAGAGCCTAGCACCTCTGAAGCATCTGCAGCCATGATCGGCCAGAAGTGCTGAGTGGATGATCAACGTTGGCCTTGTCTTGAGGTCCCCAGCATAATAGATGCCAGTGTTCAGCCAATTTGATTCACTCCATGTGATATTGAGAAACAGCTGAGTGTATTCGACACAGCAAAGGCAATGGAACCCCAATATCATCTCAACTATAGTAAGGTTTGTGTTCCAGAACTAGTCATGTCCAGAGCCAAGTTGTCACAGCACTGACTATGCAGAAAATTGCTCAGCTGTGTCCTGTTCCACAAATAGCAGGACAAATCCAATCCGAACAGTTGCCCACCCCATCAATCTACTCTTGATCATCACCAACAAATGGAAGACATCATTGACAGGGCTACCAAGTGGCACTCACTCACCAATAACCTGCTCAGAAATGCTCAGTTTAGGTTCAGCCAGGACCACTTGACTGCAGACCTAATTACAGCCTTATTGAACAAAAGAATGAATTTCAGACGTGAGGCGAGAGCGGCTGTCCTTAACATCAAGGCAGCATTTTCCAAGTGTAGCACAAAGGGATCTAGAATTAGTGCAGTCAGTGGGAATTGGGGAAAACTCTCCATTGACAGGACTCATACCTATCGCAAAGAAAGGTGGTTGTGGTTGTTGATATCCAGTCATCACAATCCCAGAATATCACTGCCAGGAGTTTCTCAGGATTGTGTCCTAGTATCAATCGTCTTCAGTTGCTTCATCAATGATCTGCCCTCTAACTTAAGGCCAGAAGTAGGGATGATTGTAGTGTTCAGTACCACTTGCAACTCCTCAGATATTGAAGAAGTTCATGCCTGTATGTAGCAAGACCTGGACAATATTCAGGCTTGGGCTGGTAAGTAGTACATAACATTTTTGCCACACAAGTGCAAGGCAATGGCCATCTCTCTTTGACATTCAGCAGTTTTACTATCTGTGAAACTGCGACCATCAACACCTTGGGGGGGTTACCATTGATCAGAAACTTAACTGACCAGCCACTATACTGCAACAGGACACAGGCCAGTGAATGGGCAGACAAGTGATAGTTGGAAATTAATACAGAGAAGTGTGAGGTGATGCATTTTGGCAGAAGAAATAAGTAAAAGCAACATACATTTAATGGGATAGTTCTAAACAATGCACAAGGACAGAGGGACCTTGGGGTTCATGTGCAGTATTATTTGGAGGTGGCAGGACGTTTTGAGAGTAGTTAATAAACTATATGGGATCTCGGGCTTCATAAATAAAGGCATTGAGTACAAAAACAGGCAAGTTAAGCTGAACCTTTTTTAAAGCACTGGCTAGGCCACAACTGGAGTGTTGCATCAAGTTCTGGTCACCATACTTTAGGAAGACACTGATGATTCTTGAGAGGGTGCGGAAGAGATTTACCAGAATGGTTCAGTGGATGAGAGATTTTAACTGCAAGGTTAGGTTGGAGAAGCTGGTGTTTTTCTCCTTGGGGCAAAGAAGATTGAGGGGAGGTTTGATAGAGGTGTACAAGATTATGACAGGTTTTGTTAACAGAGATGAGGTAAAACTGCTTCCATTGGCTGATTGTCCAATAGTCCTGGTACACAGGTTTCAGGTTTTGGGCAAGAGATACAGGGGGAAATGCGAGGAAGAATTTTTTTTATGCGGTGAGTAATGACGACCTGGAACTCGCTGCCAATGAGGGTGGTGGAAACGGAGGCAATGAATAATTTCAAAAGGAAATTGGATAGGCACTTGAGGGAAATAATCTTGCAGGGTTATTGCTACAGAGTGGGAGAATGGGACTGAATAGATTGCTTTACAGAGAGCCGGCATGGAATTGATGGGCAAAATGGCCTCCTTCAGTGCCAAAATGACCCTATGATTCTGACACAAATACTGTGGCTGCAAGAGCAGGTCAGAGGCTGGGAATTTTGTTGGAGTAATTGGCCATCTGATGCCCCAAAGCCCGCCCTTTGCCACAATGCACAAGTCGGGAGTGTGATGGAACACTCTTCACTTGCCTGGATGAGTGCAGCTCCAACAACACCCAAGAAGCTTGACACTATCCAGGACAAAACAGTCCGTCCACCACTGGTCCACAAAGGCAGCAATATGTATAATCTACAAGATGCGATGCAGCAGGTCTCCAAAGCTTCTTCAATCACCTCAAAGAGCAAGGGTAACAGGTGCATAAAAACACTGTGGGTGTACCTGCACCACAAAAACTGCAACAGTTCAAGACAGTAGCTCACCACAACCTTTTCGAGGGAAATTTGGGATAGGCAATAAATGTTGGCCTTTCCAGCGATGCTCACATCCCATGAATGAAAAACTGCACTGTTTAGACCTATTGAACATTAGTATGCAAAGATATCTATGGGCAAGATTTTCCGCTCAGCGTTCGGGCGTGCGCCCGACACACCTGAGCGTGAAATAGCGTGCGATGACATCATTGCGCAGTTGCGGGATATTTTGGTCAGTGGGTGCGCACGAGAGTCAGCAGTGCGCCCACTGACAATTAAGAGGCCTATTAAGGCCACTAATAAATTAATTAACCTGTGTTTTTTGCTCCCGTCCAATGTTATGGTTGGCAGGCGGGTGCATTGGCCAGGCGGCCTTTGGATTTTTGAGGAAACCTCATCCACAAGCGGGATGAGATTTCTGTAATTAAATTAAAAAATTAAAATTTTGGAGCCGATATTTCCAAATCTACATGTTAAGGTGAGCGAGTCTGCTGTGTGTTCATTTTTTTCGGAATTTTAAAAACTTTATTCATTGGTTTAAAATACTACAATTCCCTGAGGCAGTTCTCTACCTTCAGGGAGCTTTCATTGTGCACTGCTCTGCGCCTGCACTGACTTCAGCGCTAGCCCATCTTCCACCCCCACCCCAGCAGCACTGAGCTGTTAATTGGTCAGCCAGCATGAAATCGCAGTCGGGGGCCGATCGCGGGCGGTGGGCCGTTTCCTGGCTGCTCCCAGGCCTGCCTGCTGCACCCGCCCAACGACCCGAAAATCCTGTGCTATGTTTCTTTCAGATTCAGCCTTTTACTATTGCAACATCATCTATCCAGTATGTATGCTGTTTGCTTTTCCTTCCTAATGTGCAGTATTTTATGCTTGTCTGGATTAAGTTTGAACTGTCTTTTATCCTTCTGTTTGCATTCTAATTTCAGAGCAACATCTTGCTTTTGCATTCGAGTCCAAGTCATGTTTGACTTGGTGTTGGGTCTGATGTTATTCTAAACTGTGGTGCAACCCACTCAGTATTCTGTACTCACTTCTCACCTCAACCTATGCCTGTAATGAGTACTAATTGTTTTCTACACTTCAGCTAATTTCTTATGCATTTTAATGTTTACCATGAATGACTACAGCTTTGATTTTAACTAATAGCCTTTCATGGAAAATGAAATGACCTTGGAAGCTGAGGGCTTTACACAGTCCAATTTATCATTTTCTCAAACAAGTTGATGAGGTTGGTTGGGCAGAGCTTTCTCGTTCTGAATCCTTGCCTGCTCTATACAGATAAAGGTCAAGTTTGCTCCTCATCAATTCCATTCTACAGGGAAAGGAAAGAAGACCATTGTGCTGCGGTTGCATGTTTTTGTTTTGTCCCTTGGGCTGAATATTAACCTATTTCTAATCTAATTTTATGTTTCCAGTAACTCCCTTGTAATGATGTCATTATCTCCCAAATCTTCTTTTAAGTCTCCCCAGCACTTTAGAATAAATACTATTTATGCATGGGGATATATTTATTTTGAGCCCTCATAGCCTATCTGGGACATCAAACTCACTGTATCAAAATCATTGATTTTACTTAGT
Organism: Cetorhinus maximus; assembly: GCF_964194155.1. Lineage (NCBI taxonomy): Eukaryota > Metazoa > Chordata > Chondrichthyes > Lamniformes > Cetorhinidae > Cetorhinus > Cetorhinus maximus. The sequence goes on along the minus strand of NC_135880.1, from coordinate 151,820,540 downwards.
TTATCTTTGTCTGAGGGCATTCTTAAGAGCGAATAAAGTTGAATAGCACTGTTCCTTTCCCAACAGTACATTTGAAGGATAAAATATTTTGCTGGCAATAGTCTAGTATCTCCCTAAGCACCAGCTCTACTAAAATCCTCCAGATCCAAGAATACTTTCCCTGAGCACTGTATTAAAATGTGAAATGCCTTCAATGACTTAAATTTATTGAACAAAAACTTGGAGAAAATCTTTCCCCTCCTCTCTGAAGCTGGAAATATTCCTTCCTCCTCCTGGTCTCAGATTGCACCCTGATCCCTTCCTTCCCACCAGGGCCTGGTACTGACAACCACTGCATTATTTGTATACAGGAAAAAAAAGAGTTAATTTATGGTGAGGTTGAAGTTCAGTGCTTGGCCCTTTGGGAGGTAAGAGAAAATGGAGATGCTGAGAGACGTGTAATGAAAAGGTAAACAAGTTGCAAAAAAAATGTTCCTGCGTGTGCAAGCAAAAGACAGTGAACTTGAGGTTGTGAGAAAAAGTGATGTGCAGATAATTGAAGGGAGAGGAGGTATGGAACTGTTAACAGATAAGGGTATGAGTTAGATAAAGAGGCAGAAAAAAATGAGCAGGGAATGTTGATTTCATGTTCATCCATGTGCAATGGATGGGAGGTCATTAATATATTAAAAATTAAGAGGCAGTAGAGGGAAAAAAAAGCTTTTTTAGTTTGAAACCTAGGTCTTAGACCAACAGTAATAATCTGAATGCTTAGATTTGGAAGTAGAATGGTGATAGCAGTTTTTTAAAGAATGAAAAATAATTCACCATAACTAACGCATATTTCAGTCTTGCATGGTTTTCTCATAATTACTGTGAATCCTGAATATCTGACTTGAGCCCAGATGTTGCCTTCGTGATTCCATATCATATTTTCTGCCTCTTCATTCCACCCCCACCCCCAACCCCACCCCCCAACCATTTCAGACCTCCACTTCTTTTAGCAGATAATTTAACTCTGTTCTATATTTTGAGAAATGCTTTGTGACAATTAGGCATTGGGATTACCGGGTTTATTTTGTAAGCAAATGAGAAAATTAATTAGTGGAAAGTGCCCTTCAGTTCTGAATTTAGCTTATTCTAGCATGCTTTCTTCATCAATAATATACATGGTCTTATACATAATTGATTGATTGGTAAACAACATACTTACACCGTCGGGACTTAACTGCTTTGCTAAGGCAAAATGTCTTTCACCATGGAAAATTTGTCAATTCTATAAACTTCTGTCACCTTAAGCAGGGCAGGCTCAGGTTTTTACTTTGCACATTTTTTTTTCTCAGAATGCCTGCCTTGTGTAGTTTCTAGTATACTTAATTTTATTTGTTTATTGCTGAGCCAGGTTTGTGATGTTAATAGTCACGAAAGACACTTGGCAAATTTTAATGCCATGCTTTGGTTAACTTCAATTTTCCCATCTGAAATTAACATTTAGCTCTTCAGGATTTTCTTCTTCAAAGAAAACTCCTCAACTTTCTATAACTTGCAGAACTCTTAAGTGATTTTTTCTTAAGGCTGCGATTCAATTGGACGGTCAATCTGAAAAAATATTTACTAGCAGTGAATAACTGAAGTGTGCTAGAATGTCACTGGAGGCAACCATTGCCGTCATGCTCTATTAACTGGGCATTGAATCAGTGAGATGTTGGTCAAAGCTTGCTTTCATCTTGATACAATCTTCAGTGCACAGAGTTTTTTTTCTGTCTCCCATAATGGGAGATGGTGGTGTAGTGGTAATGTTGCTGGCTTAGTAATCTAGAGAACTGGACTAATGCTCTGGGGACATGGGTTCAAATCCATGGCAGCTGGTGGAATATAAAGCTAGTCTTAGTAACAGTGACCATGAAACAATCATTGTTTGTTGTAAAAACCCATCTGGCTCACTAATGCCCTTTAGGGAAGGAAATCTGCCATCTTTACCTGGTCTGGCCTACATGTGACTCCAGACCCACAACAATGTGGTTGGCTCTTAACTGCCCTCTGGAATGTCAATCAGCCACTCAGTTCAAGGGCAATTAGGGATGAGCAACAAATGCTGACCTTGCCAGCAATGCCTATATCCGATGAAAGAATAAAGAAAAATCAACCATTCGTATGATCTTTCTGTGCAAGATAAAAACAGTTTGTTTCTTTCATACTGAGATGGCAAGTACCTTTGTTCATCTATCATTTAAATCAGAAATAGTTGTTTGCTAAGCCCACTTGTGATTTCCCCTTCAAGAGCATTCGTGAGGAATCTAGTCCTTGTAATCTTGTAGCTGGGAAAACTCCACTAGGCTTTCTTCTTTCTCCTAAGTTGCCAAGCTGTTTTTAAACTTATTTCTGGGTAAAAGAAGTGTTCAATATTTAGGGCACTCTGGTTTGATTTAAAAGTTGAGATTTGGGAATTGATCATTTTGCTGTTCTCTGACTCCAGACCTTCCTGGAGAAAGGGAGGCCTGAGGTAATCTTTATCACAGAGACTGTTCCTCTCCACTTACATGTTCATGAGATAAAGATTACAGCAATGTGAGTTATTGTAGTGGCTGTATTGCTGGCTGTCTTCTATTTTGTCTCCATAACAGAAAGTTTGTCATCACTTCCATTTGGAAAAGGCGAAGGATGTAACCATTCAAATAACCCTTTAAAAATGTTACAACTGTTGTGGACTGATGTCAAATTAGATTTTCCCCATTTGGCTTTTTCACAGGACATATATACATCTTTGAAACTTTGGAGTGTTTTTTAAGACTTTTTGTCAGTTAAATACAGTGAACATTTTGGCAAATTCTCCCCATGTGATCTTGATATAAACTATCTCCAGACTTCTGTTCTGCAGTAGCTCATCTATATTGCCTACTATTTATGAATGAAACTGTTTAGCATGTTATGAAAGCTGTCCTGTGTGGTTAGTGTTATTGATCATTTGAAATTTCATGAGATATCATGAAATATGTAACTAATGCTAAGTATATCCAGTACATCCTTTCGAATAGTAACATTCCCAGGAAAAGGACGAACTATGTCCTGGCCAATGTTTATTTCTCAACTAACTTGACTAAAAATAAAATCAGATTATCTGGTTATTATCTCATTGCTGTTTGGTCTTGCTGTGGACAAACTTGTTGCTGCATTTCCTGTATTACGCCAACTACATCTTCAAAGTAGTTATTTGGCTATTAAGGGCTTTGGAATGGATTGCCATGTAGGTGCTATGTAAACGCAGTTGTCTTTTCTGTTGTCTTGCAACATACAGTGTTCTATATTTATGATGCACAATGTGACATTTATATTATAGGGGAGCTGCATAGTTCTGCAAGAAAGACAAATCATCTTCAAAAAATATTGCCGGTTGGAATTTCTATACATACCTGCACATGTTTGACACTATTATGGTGATGAAAATGGGTTCAGGTATAATAATTTAAACTATATGTAACTAATGCTAAGTATATCCAGTACAATTATCTTTTGAAAGTAAGAAAGATCTCATCATTTTCTGCTGGCGAATTGAAATCGCTTCCAACTGGCTCCACAAGCAGTCGGCTAAAAGCTACTGCGGATGCTGGAAATCCAAAACAAAAACAGAATTACCTGGAAAAACTCAGCAGGTCTGGCAGCATCGGCGGAGAAGAAATCAGTTAACGCCATGAAGGCTCGAAACGTTAACTGATTTCTTCTCCGCCGATGCTGCCAGACCTGCTGAGTTTTTCCAGGTAATTCTGTTTTTGTTCCAAAAGCAGTCAGCCTGACAAAGTGCAGTGCATGGATAATGTGCATGTAACTAACTCCTGAGATGTGAAGTATTTATTTTTGATAATTCTTGTCAAAAGCGAGAAGGGCTTTTGCAAATGTTCTGTAAATAGCAGCAGTGTGGCTGAATGTCAATTGCAGGTAAACTTGATTATCTAAGAGTGCCATGTTCTTTGAGAAAATGGCATTAAGTACTCAAAGCTGTCAGTGTTGCTGAAATATGTAGTGAAGTTTATGATCAAAAGGAGGGAGCCTGATCCCAAATCACTTCAAACCTAAGAAGTGTTGTTTCAAAGTGAAATAAAAGTCCATAATATTTTGTTCACCAATTTTCTCATAGAAATGATACAACACAGGAGGAGATAATTTGGTCCATTGTGCCTGTGCTGGCTATTTGAAAGAGCTATCCGATTCATCCCACTCTCTTGTCCTTTCCTCATAGTCCTGCACCCTCTCAAGCAAAGTGCATTATATCATTCTTGAGATCATAACCCCATTCTGGGTTATTGTTTGGTGTGCTCAATATGTGTTTGGTTTTATTACTTAGCTCAGCCCTTAACCCAGCTGCCGTCCTGATAGAACAGGTTGTTGGATGTCAGGTTGGAACTTGCTTATTTTCCTCATCTTTGACCAAGGGGCAATGACTCCAATTTTAAATCCCAAATGCTGCCCTGGCTGAGATCAGTTAATTTTGTACACCCGGGAGAATCTAACACCTCTAATTTGCTTACTTCAGCTACTTAATGGGTAAATTCCAGAGGCACCAGGTAAGCTCCTTCTCACTTTTATAAACCAAAGTGGGGGATGAATTCAGATGTGTGGAGATACCAGAGCAGACAAGGATTTTCCCGTCAGAGTAGAGAAGGTTAAGAGGAGATTTGATAGAAGTGTTAAAAATCATGAATGGTTATGGTAGACTAAAGGTGAGTTGAGAGTGACTGCACTTGACATCAAGGCCGCATTTGACCGAGTGTGGCAGCAAGGAGACCTGGCAAAACTGGAGTCAATGGGAATCGGGGAAAACTCTCTGCTAGACGGAGTCATACCTAGCACAAAGGAAGATGGTTGTGGCTGCTGGAGGTCAGTCATCTCAGCTCCAGGACACCACCACAGGAGTTCCTGCATAGTGATGGGTAGTGTCCTTGGACAAACGATCTTCAGCTGCTTCATCAATGACCTTCCTTCCAACATAAGGTCAGAAGTGGGGATGTTTGCTGATGATTGCACAATGTTCAGCACCACTCGCGACTCCTCAGATACTGAAGCAGTCCATGTCCAAATGCAGCAAGACCTGGACAACATCCAGGTTGGGGCTGGCAAGTGGCAAGTAACATTTGTGCCACACAAGTGCCAGGCAATGACCATCTCCAATGAGACAGAATCTAACCATCGCCCCTTGATGTCCAATGGCATTATCATCAGTAAATCCCCCACTATCAACATCTTGGTGGTTACCATTGACCAGAAACTGAACTGGACTAGCCACACACATACCGTGGCTACAAGAGCAGGTCAGAGGCTAGGAATAGCCCGACGAGTAACTCACCTCCTGACTCCCAAAGCCTGTCCACCATTTACAAGGCACAAGTCAGGAGTGTGAATACTGCCCACTTACCTGGATGAATGCAGCTCCGCAACCCTCAAGAAGATTGACACCATCCAGGACAAAGCAGCCCACTTGATTGGCACCACATCCACAAACATTCACTCCTTCCACCACCGACGCACATTAGCAGCAGTGTGTACCATCTACAAGATGCACTACAGGAATTCACCAAGGCTCCTTCGACAGCACCTTCCAAACCCACAACCACTACCACCTAGAAGGACAAGGACAGCAGACACATGGGAACACCACCACCTAGAAGTTCCCTTCCAAGTCACTCACCATCCTGACTTGGAAATATATCACCGTTTCTTCACTGCCGCTGGATCAAAATCCTGGAACTTCTTTCCTAACTGCATTGTGGGTGTACCCACACCACATGGACTGCAGCAGTTCAAGAAGGCAGCTCACCACCACCTTCTCAAGGGCAACTAGGGATGGGCAATAAATGCTGGCCCAGCCAGCGAAGCCCACATCCCATGAATGAATAGAAAAAGGAAACAGTTTCCGGTGCCATAAAGGTCAGTAACCAATAAACATAAAATTAAAGAGATTGGCAAAAGAGTCAGAGGTGACATGAGGAAAGATCATTTTTTAACAAAGCAATGAATTGTGATCTGGAATACACTGCCTGAAAGGGTTATGGACAGAAATCCAATAGTAACTTTCGAAAGAGAATTGGTTAATTACTCGCAAAGAAATAATTTGTAGAGTGATAGGGAAATGCAGGGGAGTGGAATTAATTTGATCGTTCTACCAGGCGGCTGGCACCAGCGCAAAGGGCTGAATGACCTCCCACTGTGTTGTATCATTCTATAAAATGAGTTTGTGTTTGACTCCACTGAAGGAGGCTTATAGTTCTGATTACCTGGATTTGAAGCATTTTTCTCCCTTCATTACCTCCTTCCACATCTGGTTTGCATGGTGTCTATGTTGCTTTCGTTTAAGTCCTCTCCTCTAATGTGAAATTACAGGCTGAACAATGTCACTTGAGGCTAAATGAGGTAGCTTTATAAATCTGACATTCAGGGACTATGTGAAACATCTGTCTGTTGATTCCCATGGGTAGATTACTTCACCATTCAGCTATTAGCTCTGCATGTCACTGTTAGTAGTGACTATTATCCATTTTTTAAAAAAAATCTTATTTTACTGAAAGTCTCGAAGTAAATGGTCAACCTTTAATTATGATTGATAAGAATAGCAGAGTCTGCTGGGCAACTCATTTAAATAATGTTCCTTTTCATACTAACAGCTGTGTTACTTAGGCTTTTGATGCTACATTTCCTAAGGCATGTGTGCGTCAAATTTTTTGATTGTGTTTCAAATCCTCAACAGTATTTTTTTTGTTCACAGTTCACAGCGCTTGTTAATGCACTGGGCTCCACCCTTTTAGATGAGAAGAAATCTGCAGCAGAGCCATCGGGTGGAATCATCCCAGATTTGCACTGTGCGGTAGCAGGCATGAAAAATGACGTCTTACCTGCCAGGTGCAATGGCGGGTTTTCATGCCATATCCTCCGCTTCCAGCCTCATTAATTATGCAGCCACAGGAAACATGCTGTCTCAGTGGCAGGCGGCCTCTGAATCACCCGCCATGCTGTTACCTCACTGTCTCTTCACTCTGGGTGCCATATCTAAAATGCAGCTGCACACAAAGTTCTCGATACTTGCAGCCCAGGGCTACTCCAGTGAAGACATGACCCTGAAAGCCAAGTAGAATTCAGTGTCCCATCACTGGAATGCATTTTGAAGGCTGCCGTGATGTCCTCCACCCCCGCTCTGGCTACAGGAGGTCCAGCAATCTCACCACTCTCTGGCTTGGGAGGTCAGTGCCAACGCTGCACAAGAAAGGTTGACCATCCAGTACAGGAGGAGGAAGAATGGTCTCATCCGTGCTGCCAGGGTAAGGCAACCACTTCATCACTTTTAAATTCACACATTCACAAGGCCATCACACATTCACAAGCATCCCACTCACTGCCAGCTCAAGGGACATCACCTCTCTCTCACACACCCTCACACCTCCATCTGGCCTCAGCTCCTTTGGAGACTACCTCCTCACCATCTTGAGGCCACTAGCACCAATCAACATGTACCCCCACACACACCCTGGGATATCCCCTTCCATAGTACAGCCCTTGCCTGCAGTCTCTTTCCTTGTTTGAAGCCACCCCCCCCCCCTCCCCAAGCAAGCTCTAGTTCTGCAGCTGGCGAAAGGCCACCCTCGTCTTATGGCTGGTCTGGTAGATAGAGATCTGCCTGTGAGCCCCCTCAAAAATGATGTGGTGCTGCCTGCAAACCCTGACACTGAAGATCGTGAGTGCTTCCCAAAGCAAGGTAGAAAAACAAACCTCGAAGCCCTGAGCAAAGTGCAGCTCACCAGGTGCACGTCACTTATGTAGAGTTGTGAAACACGTCGGTGTGCAGTCATGCTGATCCAGTGTGGAGGGATGATTCTGGCTAGCAGGGCTTATAATGAGATGCTAAAGTATTGAAATTAAACTCCTGACATGCAACGGTGGGAAACGCGACCCGCCATTGACAGGTGGAGCAGACGATCGCAAACTGGTTTTCTGATGGCCTGAAACCGATCTTTGCAATCTCCCAATATTTTCTGCTTCCGCCCGCTATGTCGCCCGCCACAAACGAAAGCAGATGATTCCGCATTTCATCTTCCCTGTAGTCCAGCACTTAAGTTGCCTGGTTTGGAGGCTTGCATCCCAGGTTGCTAAGGGAAGTGGGATGGGAATAGCGAAGGACTTGCCATAATCTTCCAATCTTCCCCAAGATTTGGGGGAAGTGCCAGAGGATTGTAAATTGCCAATTGTGACACATTGATTCAAGAAAGGATGCAAAGCATTATTCGTAACTACACGCTGGTCAATTTAAAATCAATGGTGGGTAAGGTTTTTGAAACAATAAGTACAAAAAGAATTAAGGCACTGAGAAACATTTGAGTTAATTAAGGAGAGCCAGCATGGATTTGTAAAAGGCAGATCATGTTTGACTAATCTAATTACATTTTTTGATGCAGTAATAGAGAAGGTTTATGAGGGAAATGTGGTGGAAGTTGTCTGTATGGATTTTATGAAAGCCTTTGACAAAATGGCTGGTGAATAAAATTGAGGCTCATGAAATAGGGGTCAGTGTCCGCTTGGATTAAAAAAAAATTGCCTTGAGGACTGAAAACAGCAAGTTGTGGTAAATGGTTATTTTTCAGACAGTGGCATTCCCCAAGGGTAGGACCACTGCTTATATATGATATGTATATATATATTGACGTGATATTGGAATACAGAGTCAAATTCAAAATATGCTGATGATATCAAACTTTGAGGTGTGGCTTGCAGTAATACAAATGGATTGCAACAGGGCATAAATAGGCTAGCAGAATGGCAAATGGAATGTAATACCGAGTAGTGTGAGGTGATGCAGAATGGATTGGGAAAGGCAATCTAAACTTAATGGCACAGCTCTAAAGAGTGTCCAGGGACCAGATGGACCTGGGATCCATGTGAATCAACCATGGAAGGTGGCAGGACTTGATTCAAACAAAGGGGACTTGACAGGGTGGATGTGGAAAGGATATTTCCTCTTGTGGCAGAATGTAGAACCTGGGGTCACGGTTTCCAAATAAATGTGTCACCCATTTAGGATAGACTTGAGGAAAGAAATGCTCTCTGAGGGTTGTGAGACTTTCGAATTCTCTCCCTCAAAAGGTGGTTGAGGCAGAGTCCTTGAATATCTTTAAGGCAGAGGTAGATCGAATCTCAATAAGCAAGGGGATGAAAGGTTACCAGGAGAAGGTAGGAATTTGAAGTTGAGGTTAAAATCAGATCAGCCATAATCTTATTGAATGATGGAGCAGGCTCAAGGGGCCGAGTGGCCTACTCCTCCTAATTAGTATGTTCATTGGACATACTGAGAGCGTAATTATGGGATCCTGGGTATGATAACTGCAAGCCATGTGTCTCTACTGACACTGCACAGGAGCACTCTTGACATAGGGGCCTTGGTTAGTGACTAGGTGACTTCTTCACCATCTACCAAAAAACACTTGCAGGCCCCTCTGTCACAGGACATTTCATGGTCAGTCTCTCTGGACGGTGGGATGCTAACTCACAAAGGTGATGATTTTGGCTGTTGTGAAACCAGAGAGTCTCGAGGACTCTTGCGGATTTTCTTTTTTGTGGTGGAATGGGCATCTCCTAGAAGATGTGAGGCAGCATTGGCATCAAATGCACTCATCTAGTGATAGCTGGACAGCCATTTGCTTCCAATGGTGCATCTATATCCTCAGTGTTACATAGGAGAAGCGCCTCTGTATTAGGTCCACCCTGTTGACTATGGCATCAGGCGCTGAGCTGGCACTAGGTGCCCAGGCACGCCTCTCATCATTTTCCCTCATTGTCCCCCTTATCCTCGTGCTCATCCTCCTTGGTTACATGAGGTGTCAGCTGTGGCTCAGTTCATAGCACCCTCGCCTTTGAATCAGAGGGTTGTGGGTTCATGTCCCACTCCTGGAAAACCAAGAACTGTGATTGTACTCGAAAGAAGTTGCAATCTGTGACTGTTGGTAACTCGAAAGAGTTTCCCTCTCCTTGGTTACATCTTCATCTGAGGCAGATAGCTCCACCTCTTCCACCAATTAATGACCTACTTCACTGGGCTTTGGATCTTGCATATGTATACCCCTTTGCTGCACCATATAATGCAGCATGCAACAGGCCACCACTATCCTTGACAACCTCACAGGAGTGTATTACAGTGCTGCTCCTGAGTCAAGGCATCAAAAACGTATTTTTTAAAAGGTCAATGGCCTGCTAGATGGTTGGCCTAGTTTGAAGGTGACTACTGTTATAACACTCTTCTGGCATTATTTCCACTTGGTGCAATGTTGTAAGCGGCCACCTTCTCGATGGATAACCCTTATAACCAAGTAGCTAGCTACGGACCTGGAGTATAGGCTCGAAAAGGTGCAGCAGGGTTGACTCCTTCAAGGACTCCTTCCATGGAATCGTGCACAGATGTGGAGGAATATCCTATTGTGGCCGAACACAAGCTGCACTTTGATGGAATGAAAAGACTTTCTATTCATATATCTATTTGCCTCCTGTGATGTTGCTTTGATGGTGATGTTTGTGCAATCGATCACACCTTACACTTGTGGAAAGCCAGCTATTGACATGAACCCCACTGCTCTTCGGCTCTGAGACTCCACATCTGTTAGAAAATTCATGTGCTCCCTACCCAGGTAAAGAGGCCATCGGTCACTGATGTTATGCACCTGTGGGCGGCTGATTGCAAGATGCCTGCAGCAGAGCCCTGGATCCGACAGCATAAAAGATCGAGGGCCATGGTAACTTTCACTGCAGGTCTTGGGCACATGTTGTTTGAGGTGAGAGGTCTCCCTCCAACATGGCGCAGATTTTTATGACCATTTCCCAAGACATTCTAAGCCTTTGCCGAAACTGTCTTTAGGTCATTTTGAGGAAGCTATACTTGTTCCAGTATCCCCTCCGCTCAGGGTCATTCTCACCCTCCTCCTTCTTGCTGTTTTATCTGGGGGCTCTGCCACCTCATGCCCAGGTACCATGGCTCCAGCTGAAAGCTATTGCCTCCACCTTTCCTCTCCATGGTGCATGTAAGAGGGTTTGTGCCCATTTCTTCAAACTTCCTTCGTGGACAACACTCTACACACCCGGTGAGACTGGCAGTCTGAAATGTCACCCTCTTGGTTTTCAAGGCAAGGTCTGATGAAGAGGAGCTCATGCTGATGTGCCATTGCTCTTTTCCAGCTACCCTACACCTCCACCAACCCTTCCGAGGTCATACAGCAGCCTCTATCGCAGAGGCAAATCCAGCTTTAATCTGATACCTCACAACGCTCTGGAAAGGATTAGAATTCTTTTCCTCAGGCCTTCAGAGCTGTTCATGTCTCCAGTATCAAATCATGGAACATAGTGATTTTTGACAATGCAAATCATGACTTCCCGTTCTCTCCTATCTCTTTAAATGGCCAGCTGATAAGTGCCATGTGTGCATTTTATACATCTTTCAATATCTGAAACACTGAGAATGGGGATGGGACTTCTGGAACCGCATCCCGCCCGCCATTTTCAACTCTCCATGGAGTCTCCCCGACTCCATGAAAATTCAACCCCTGTGGCCACACTAAGTTGAATGGGCTGCTGCAAGGTCCTAGTGTCCATCTGATTCAGCTATCGACTACACTGGTTTTGTGCAAGTTTGTTCTGACTAGGCTGATATAACTGCTGTATCACTGTCAAGGGCAGCCACAGTAAAACATTTATTGGGTTACTGTGCATTTGAAATGGGATAAAAGGGCTGTGCCCATGGGATACACGAGAAAGCTAGAAATATATGAGAGAGCTCATGCCCAGGTACCATGGTGTGGGGTAGCTGGAAAATATATTGAAAGAATGGACATGTTTTTCAGAGCTAATAATATTTTAGAGCACTAGGTAAAAGTGAAGAGGCCCAGATTCCAGAATAAGGTAGTTCTTGATCACAAGAAAACAGTTTTGCAATTAGGGACCCAGAAGCATATGACACACTAACAAACCTTCTTGGTCCAATCAAGTCAAAAGATCTACCATTCAAAACAACCATCATCAAACTGGAGGAGTGTTTCAACCCTCAGCCACTAGAGATAGTGGAAAGAACATGAGAACATTAATAAATAAGAGCAGGAGTAGGCCATTTGGCCTCTCCAGACTGCTTGGCCATTCAATAAGAACATGGCTGATCTTGTGGACTTAGCTGTACTTTCCTGCCTGTCCCCAATAACCTTTTTCACTCCTCTGTCGATCAAAAATCTGTCTAACTCAACCTTTGAATATGTTTAATGAACAAACCTCCATTGCTCGCTGAGGAAGAGAATTCCAAATACTAACGATCCTCTGAGAGAAGAAATTCCTCCTCACCTCCGTCTCAAATGGAAGATCCTTTATATTTAAATTGTACCCCTTAATTCTAGACTCCTCCACATCCTCTCAGAATCCGTCCTGTCAAGCCTCCTCAGAATCTTACATGTTTCAATGAGATCACCTCTCATGCTTCTAAACTCCATTGGTTACAGGCCCAGCCTGTCCAGCCTTTCCTCATTAGACAAACCCCTCGTCCCAGGAATCAGCGTAGTTAACCTTCTCTATACTGCTTCCAATGCAAGATGTCCCTCCTTAAGTAAAGGAGACTAAAACTGTACACGGTACTCTAGGACTGGTCTCAACAATGCCCTGTACAGTTGTTGCAAGACTTGCAATATAGGTCAACATTCCAATTGTGCTCCTAGTTATTTGCTATACCTGCATGCTAGCGAAGCTACAAATTTGGAAGCAGAAACAAGAAAAGTAGCAAAACAGTTGGTGAGTAGATTGTGATACTGAAGAATTTATCATTGCTTTGCAACTTTGGTATATTCTTAGACTGTGCATTATGAGACTGATTTGTGTGTGGACTAATTCGAAATTACTAAACACACACAATTTTAGCTTGTGTATAAAATTGCTTTTACCGTGAAGATGGTATCAAAGATTGCTCAGGAATTTTGTCCTATGACGGTGAGCAGTACAGCTTCTGTCTACAGTCAGGAGGCTTCTGCCAGGTCTAAAATAGAAAGACCTGATCAGAAGAGAACTGGTGATAGTGGTTTACTGACTTTTTATCACTGTAATGGCAACCCCCTCCCAGTACAGGCATGTCAGTACAGAAATGCCAAAAGCTTTAAGGCCATATTGCAACCACTTGCCAAGTGAAGGTCAAAGGAGAAAAGAGAACTCATTCTAATGCAATGGAAAGCAGCGAAGCCACAAGGACGGAGTTCACGATCATAATGTGAATCCTGAGTGCTTAAGTGAAGGGGAGCAAGGTTGTACAACATTTATGCCACTAGCAATCACTGAAGTGACAAGAGACTTTAGTACAAAGGTGCTGATAAATCAATAGTACATTAACATGAGCATCGTCAAAGCTGGAGATTGCTGCTTTATCAGTAGGGACACATATGAGAGCAAGTTCAGTGACTTATCTGTAACTGAGAGCACAGTTCAATTTAAAACCTACTTTAATGGGGTATTAGAAAGATGTGGACAAATGGAGTGCAATGTCCAATATAAGGGCAAGTCCATCAAGTTGCCTTTATTGTAGCGAGATATGTCAACAAACCAATGTTATTGGGCAAAGACTGGCTTCGTCTGTTAAAGTTAGACTGGAAGAATGATTTTCAAGCTGGGCGGACCAAGAAGCTTGATCACCGATGAATAGCCGCAGCAATATTTTTGTGGATCAGTTATGAGAAGATAACCAGTGTGCAAACACACATCCGAATCACACCCATGCAAGATCAGTGCATTGCAATGATAGAGAGAAATGGTGTGCTAGTGAAAACTAACTACAGTTATTGGGCAACCCCAAATGATGTTGTGCCCAACACGGACAAACCCATACTCTACATGGGCTACAAAGTAACAATCAACCAGGCAATATATCCATTATATCCATTACTGACCTCCCAAGATTTGTATGTGGAGTTAGTGGGATCAAAGATATTCACAAAATTGGATTTGTTTTAAACTTATGTACTGCTGAATGTGGATCATGAGAGTCAATTAGTGTCCCACGATAAATACGCACACACAGGGTTACATTCCTACACAAAGTTGTCTTATGGGGTGAAATACTGGAAGGTTTAATTGATAAGATTTTGCAAGGAGTGCCATATTGCTTGTGCAATCAAGATGATGGGTTGATTGCGACCAGAGGAGGAGAATCTTCACGTGTTGGAGGAAGTATTAAAAAGGCTCAATGCTCGCAATGTGAAATTGAAAAGGAGCAATTGTGCTTTAATGCCATCTGAGGTAGCGTACCTTGGCCTGGAAATCAATGCACAGGGGCAATAGCAATCAATGCTTCAAAGCTGAAAGATGTATCTAGGCTTAGATTTTTTTCTAGGCATCTACTCGGGATTTCTGCCAAAACTTGCAGTGATGCTATCTCTACGACATGAGTTGTTGAAGAAACATGTGAAATGGGAATGGTCTTAAGCACATGATACTATGATGCATGTAAGAGAACTTGACCAGTGATGCATTACTCATTCATTACAACACACATTGCTACTGAAGCTAGCATGTTTTGCTTTAAACTGTGGAGTTGGAGGAGTGATCAGTCATGTCATGGACGATGGACAGAGAATTCTAGAGCATTTGCGTTGTATACTTGTAACAAGAGTGAATATAACTATGTGCAGATAGAAAAGGAAGTGCTTGGAATCATTTTTAGAATCAAAATGTTTCACCCGGCTTTTGTTGAGTAGCAACGTCATGCTAGTAACAGATCATAAACCTCCAGTAGCTATTCTGAGACCGAAGTCTGCAATACTGATGATGGCACAGTGTCAAGGTTGCAGTAGTGGGCTGTAGTTCTATCACAATATGGCCACAACATCAAATATCACAGTTAAAAAGAGAATGGTATCAATGATGTCCTGTGGGGTTTGCAGAATGAGCCCTCAGATGTCAGCTGTGAAGGTGCAATCTTCACAATAGGAGTTGTGGATGATGATTTTCCAATAACAGCACTGAAATTGCAGCTGAAACTCAAAAAGACCACGTTAAAGGAGTTTCTGAACAGAAATTGAATGGATGGGCAGAGTTTGACCAGTGTACAGACGAGGAACTAAGGAACCATTCCATTATCATCGCAATGAGTTGTCATGTGAAAAGGCTGTTATCAAGTAGGGCCACAGAATGGTGGTACCTAGCACATCAACAGATATGATTTTAGCAGAACTCCATACTGAACACCATACAACTTCAACAGTAGAAAACAAATAAACGAATCATTGTGAATATGCACACATTTTTTTTCGACCAGATATTCACAAGGATTTGTTTGTTTTCTACAGTTGAAGTTGTATAGTTGATGAAACAGGGAATAGTTTATCAAGAAAATATACTTTTTTTTAAAACAGGAGAAAATATAGTAATGTAGTCCTATGTTATGAGCATGGGCAGTGTGCAATACTGCCATTAAACATGTGGACTAGTCATCTTGGTGTCTGTCTTTGCAAGTGCTTCTCAATATGTAACAATTGATAAATAGATATCCGTGGAGGAAGAAAAGCCTGAATTCTAGTGAAAGTGTTTTATAGAAAAAGCTTTAATGATTTTTATCTCAAAGGATTATGTCTACAATTTTTATTGAAGTACTTTTAGGTTTGGACTGAGCTAATGGAACAATGTTTAGGCTACTTTTGCTGGCCCAGCTTCATCTCATATGCCTCCAATGAATTGAATTGAAACATTTAATGTAAACTTGGTATCTTTTTGGCTTTGACTTTCTAGTTATCTTGTTGCCTGTTAACAAAGTGAATCACCCTCGATCCGAAATGTGTTTCCGTGAGAAAATTCATTTTCAGTTTCAAGGAGTTCGCTTCTGTCATAAGCAATGTCTGATGTGGAGTTTGAGACATCAGAGGGAGAAGCTTATCACAGTGAGAACTTGTGGATCAAGAAACTTAAGCATTCCATGTTGGCCACAATTTTTGTTATCTACAGAAATTGATTAACGCTAAATGTGTCACTACTGGTTAGGCTGGGCAAATGAGTCGTTTCCTGTTGAAGTGCGTAGATGAAAGGGAAGGAACGTAGGATGCGAAATGCAGCTGCAAGATATCAGGTGTCGAGTGATGAAACACTGAGGAGTGTTTGCAAAGCTGTAAAGATTTACAACTATTCAATCTTTCAGAATGGTGTTTCAAATCATTGCAGAGCTATGTTCAAAAAGCCTTTTGTATGCTGAAGTTATCTATTGGTCATGTATTAAGTTTTACTTGAGCTCACCTCCATGCACCACCACCCCCCACACCCAAAAATGCAACCCTGAACACAAGCCTTTGCTGAAGAGCTAAAGTGAGAATGCAGTGGGGAACGGATTTGATGTAGCTTAGGCCATAAATTATGTCCAACATTAAATGTTTTTTATTGTGTGTGGCAGTGGGTGGGGGGTGGTAGGAGGGAATGAAGTGTAAATTACATGGATGTACAATTTACAGGAGCATTGAATTTAATAATTTATTAATTTCTTGAAAGGAAGTGTTGGGCACATTTATTTTTGGGGATGTCATGGAGGTACACACTCTTTAACGCTGAAAATATTTACATTTAATCCATATTGAATATTTTCATGCATGTTGACGCTCACTTTCCAAGCCAAAAAATGACTTTTTCCCGTAAAACGTACTGATGTTTTAAATAAGAATAATTGTATTTAACATGATAATAACCCTTTTACTGGAAATGGAACGTCTGATTAATCATGGTAATGTGTTAATACATACATACTCAAGACAAATGCTGCAACAGCCGCTTCTGTTGCTATCCTGGAATTTATGCAGCCCAAGGAGATTACTGGTGTCAAGGGTGTGCCATTTTAACTAACAAAATATTTCAAAATAGTTTCAGGAGGAGTGAAAAATAAGCCTTTTAAAACTGAGTTTTAATGAAGGCACACAAATATGGAGTTTTCACAATCTGCTTTGGATTTAAGAAATATTATTAGCTTTTGAAATCTTGAAAATCTTGGGGCCCTGATCCAGATGGTCAGAGAGCAGATGTACTCTGGAAGATGCACTGGGAGACCCCTCGGGGATTCCAAAACAAAAGCTCTGCGGGCATTGCCTGGGAACTTTCAGCTTCTGATGGGCAATTCTTCAGCTCCTCGGGATCCTCCATAAAAATGTCCAACTCTGAGTTAGAGTCGCAGACTTTGGAGGGTTCTGATCTACTTACCTGGATAGTTACCCAAGAAAAGTTAGATAGACATGATTTTTCTTTTCAAACTTCTAGGCTACTATACAACTGACTCCCTCGACTCCTTGCTGACCACCCCCTCCGAGGCTCCGACTCCCTCCCTGGTGCTCCGACTCCCTTCCTGGCACTGCGACTCCCTCCCTGACCCACTGACCCTCCAGCTCCCCTTGATCCTCGGACTTCCCTCCAAATCTCCACAACCCCTGCCCCTCCAACTCCACCTCAACCCTTTGACTCCCCCAACCCTCCAACTGCCCCCCAGACCTGACCACACCATCCTACCAACTACCATGCTCCCCAGCTGGCACCCTATCCACCCTGCCAACTATCGCTCTCACCACCCTGCCACCCTACCCCACAGCCACCTTGCTCACCCTGCCACCCTACCCAGCTGGCACCCTGCCATCTTAACACCCTATCCACTTATCCAATTACTTAACACTCATTCATTAGCACGGAAAAGCTATTCAAATGCCTAAAGCTTTTCAATGTGTTAGTGTATGAAGATTTGCTAGAATACAGCAGCAGGTACTGTAAAAAGGGGGCGTAGCTTGGCTTCCCCTACAATCCTGCCCTATGAACAAGGACCCCCAGAACAGGTACACTCCACATTTCTGAAGAGTCCCAGTTTGGAAATCTGGGCTAGAAATGCAGAGCTCTGGCGTTGCTTAAGAAAATAGGAGTGGAGTGGCAATCTGACAATGATTGCCACTCCTTGGAAGATTCGGCCTTTGATGTTTGCTGCTGCTGACAACAATAGCCAATGGGTACTTAATGATTTCATGGTGTCCCTGTATTTAACAGAAGTGTTGACCATTTAACTTTTTCCTTTAAAATTACTGACAGAGCAATGTTATACACCTTGAGCATATGCCTGCTGTCATAAGCATTTGAGCCCACAGGCTTATTTTCTTGTGCTGCAAATAAAAAAAATTTCCATGCATACCATAATTTGAACAAAAAAATATAGGGGTGAATTTCACGTTTGGAAATCAGGCACGCTGCCCCCCACACTTATGTTAAATCTGGTGTAATGATGCCAGGTGATGGGTCGCCAACTTGATGTCATCACACCAGTCTCTGATAATATGGAAGTTGGGCAGGCACCGAAATTGGCATTTTTATAAAAAACACTAATTAACAAGCTATTAAACTTGTTAACAACCCAATCGTTTTGCAATTTTATGTTGCCTGCTGGATTTTTTGGGTGTGGGATCCAACAAAACTTGCAGAGTCTTTTATGCCAGCTAAAATCAGGTTGCAGGTGGCACAAGATGGTAGAAAAGGTCTGCCATTGGGACTATGGTTGAATATATTAGCAGATTCTCCTGGTGAAGGTGGCAGCATCTGTATGATTTTTAATTACTTTTTTTTTGCGCCTTCAAAATGATTAATGAAAGTGGATCCTGAGAGCAGAGGGACTTTACAATTCTAGCTGTGACCGTGGCATTACCCCTCTGTTGCATGACATACTGGTCTGCAGTGCCGATTCTCAGAATTCTCATGCCAAGGTTTTATTCATATTACAATGGGAGTGTAGCTGCAAAAAAATTCAACACTGTTATTTATCATATTAACCCAAGTCATGAGCTTACTATGGTCTGGCATTTAAAAACAGGCATGAGAAACTAGCCCCGATACTAACTGCAAGCTTGGAAGGGATCAAAGGGAAGGGTTTGTGGTTGGGAAGCAAGCTTCCTACGCAGCTGCAGTTGGCTGCAACACACTTTATTAGATGTGTATAAAGGGCGAGGCAGACCACACTTCTGGGTCTGCCTCTTGCACCCTGCCGAAAAATGTAAGATTCACTCCATGGTTCAGAGAAATGGGCGCATGAATTTAGTGCTTTTGGGTGGACCTGACTGACTCCAGTTTGTGCTATGCAAACCAACCTTGACTTATTGGTTTGTTTGCCCTCCCTCCCATTACTTTGTAGATGTTTTCTCCTCTTATATGGATAGGCGCCCTTCCTAGTTACTGCACAATAACAATGGTATCATCATTATAAGCAAATAAACAAATTGGGAACAGTTTTAAAAATTATACCATATAACTGGGCACTGCATTCATCCATAAAAGGACCACTGTCTGCTGCTGTCTTGTTTCCCCTGAAACTGATTCTTGCACAGACATAATATGATCACTGTGTGATGAGATATACCAATGAATAATAGAGATTAGAGTTTGAGGGAAAAGAATGCTGTTACACATCACAGCATGGCCACATTTGCCAGTTCTCTAGGCGTGTCCTGATCGTGTAACTGTACACACCCACCTGTTTCAATTTTGACTAACCCATCTTAAGTAATTCTTTTGCTTTCGCTTAGGGTACAATAAACCATTGTTTCTGATGAGAAACTGAGCTGATAGCTTGCAAAATATTCCCACAAAATACTGTGTTGTGACAGTCTAATAACAGTTTTAGAACTCTCGACCCCTTTTGTTTGAAGTCAATGCCAAGATCAAGCACTCTTGCGCGTCCCATTGCCTTTTTAAAAAAAATCATAAGTGCCTACATTCCAAACCTCCACACGAACTAGTCATTTGTTACATGTGCCTCCAACTGATGCAGTTGGCATTGGCTTCAGGTGATTGATATTCTGACTGGTACATATATGACTCCATTTTGTGAATAAAGTTGTTCCACAGAGAATGTTCTAGCATTTTCTGTGTACAGGTTTCCCTCCTTGTGCGATTCAGAATGTTCATTTATCTTTTTTGAATTCATAGAATCTCTGAAGTGAAAGTGACAGCTTCTTGCACAACTGTTTAAATTCTGGCACAATTGTAGGGCACTTACTTTTTGAGGAAATGTTTTGTTCATGTTTCATTGCCATTGATGTCATTTCTCATCTCCAGCCATCTGCTCAGGCTGAACAAAAGCATACACAACGAGCAGTGCCATATTTAATAGCGTATTTGATCTTGAGCTGAGTTTTATAAAACCTTGTTTTTGGAACATAAGCAATGCTGGAAAGGCCACGTCTATTGCACATAACCTATTTTAAAAATTCGGCCTTGGGATATGAACATTGCTGGCAAGGTCAGCAATTATTGCCCATCCTTAGTTATCCTTGAGAAGGTGATGGTGAACTGCCTACAGCTGAATGGCATGCTAGGTCACTGCAAAGGGCTGTTAAGAGTCAACTACATTGATGTGGGTTTGAAGTCATGTGTAGGCCAGATCAGGTAAGGATGGCAGATTTCCTTCCCTAAAGGACATTGTGAACCAGATGGGTTTTTTCCAAATCCGGTAGTTTCATTATTGCTGTTAATAAGACTAGATTTATTAATTGAGCTTAAATTCCTCCAGCTGGCGTGGTGAGATTTGAACTCGTGTCTCTGGAGCATTAGTCTGAGTCTCTAGATTACTAGTCCAATAACATTAACACTATGATACAGAATCTTTATAGTGCAGAAGGAGGCCATTCAGCCCATTGAGTCTGCACTGGCCCTCCAAAAAGAACACCCTGTCTAGCCCCACTTCCCTGCCTTATCCCCGTAACCTTACACGTTATTTATTTTTAGATAGCAACCCAATTCCCTTTTGAATACCTCAATTGAACCTGCCTCCACAACCCACTCAGGGAGTTTGTTCCAGAATCTAACCACCTCTGGGTGAATAAAATTTTCCTCACATCACTTTTCTCCTTTTCCCAATTGTTTTGAATCTTTGCCCTCTGGCTCTTGATGCTCTCTTGAGTGGGAACAGTTTCTCATGATTTATCCTGTCCACACCCCTCAGGATCTTGAATAACTCTATAAAGTATCCTCTCAGCCTTCTTTTCTTGAAGAAATACAGTCCCAACCTACCCAATGTACCCTCATAGCTTCAGTTCTTTACCCCTGGAATTATCCTTGTGAATCTCCTCCGTACTTTGTTATGACACAGCCAGTGGTAAATGCTGCGTTGTTCAAATCCCAAATGAAAACTTGAAACAACTGCCACCACTTGTTTTGCAGTTTGTATAAATTTTGAAATGAGTGCCTTGAATTCAGTAGTAATAAGACCACCAAGTCTTATCGGTTTTACAATACTAGATTAAACATTTATTAATAAGAGAAATGATTTTTAAATAAATACATAGATCTACAAATTACTACTATGATAACTTCTAAATCCCCTAATCAATCTAACTCCCAGTTAAACTTTCGTTAAGGCAACAGTAAGATGCATAGATTTTAAAAGACCCAGGTAAAGGAGCATGATACCCTGAACAAGTCGTATTCAAAGTGAGTTTTCTTAACTTCAGTCCTTTTGAAGACAGCAGCTTGAGGCATAGATGCTGAAGGCTTTTTACACTTCTTAGATCTCAAAATGCCTACCCTTATACACAGCCTTCACTTCTTTAAACATATTTTCCCTTTTGAATGCAAATATGCATTGTTTTCACTATGACTTTGGACTTCATCTTTCTGATAAAAACAAAGTTTTAACAGTAACCTTTGGGGAAAAATAAACACACTGTTTCTAAACTTCACCTGGCTAGGTGACACATTTCACCCTTCCTTTGAAAACAATCTAGTCTGGTTTATTTAAAAATGCAAATGTCCTTTTACCTTACATTCTACACTGCACCCATGTTTACCATGTTGACATTTCAAACCTAACTTCCCTTCTTACATCAAAGCACCCAGACTAGCTGCCTCTAATTCAACTAAGTCTCTCTCTCTCACACACACACACACACACACACACACTCTCACTCACTCACACACAGACACACACAGACACATATCTATATATAGACACAGAGAAACATCCCACTATTACTCTATTTTACAATAAATTCCAATAACATTATGAGAATTATTATATCTTTCTGACAACTCGCTCCAATGCCTTCACATCCTTCCTGAAGTATGGCAGGACTCCAGATGAGGCATAGCTAATGTATTATACAAGTTCAACATGATCTCCTTACTCTTGTACTCAATGCCCCTATTAATAAAGCCTAAGATACTATATGCTTTATTAACTGCTCTCTCAACATGCCCTGCCATCTTCAACAACTCATGTACATGTACATCAAGTTACCTCCTTTAGAGTTTCTGCCTTTATTTTATACTGCCTTACAATATTTTTCCTGCCAAAATGAATCATCTCACACTTCTCTTCATTGATCTTCATCTGCCACTTGTCTGCCCAATCCGCCAACATGCCTATGTCCTTTTGAAGTTCAAGACTATCCTGTCACAGTTGACACCGTTTCCAATCTTTATACCATCTGCAAATTTTGAAATCATGCCCTGAACACCACAGTCTAGGTCATTAATATATATCAGGAAGAGCAAGAGTCCCAACACTGATCCCTGGGGAACTCCACTATAAACCTTCCTCCAATCTGAAAAAAACAAGCATTTATCACTACTCTCTGTTTCCTGTCACTCAGCCAATTTCTTATCCATGTGCTACTTTCCCTTTAATTCTATTAGCTAGAATTTTGCTCACAAATGTGTTGTGTGGCACTGTATCAAATGCCTTTTGAAAATTCATATCCACCACATCAATAGTATTGCCCTCATCAGCCTTTTGTGTTACTTCCTCAAAAAACTCCAGCAAGTTAGTTAAACATGATTTCCCTTAATGAATCCATGCTCAATTATCCTGCACTTGTCTAAGTGACTATGGATTTTGTCCTGAACTATAGGGCAGAATTTTCCCGTTGGCAGGCCTCGCACGCCAACGTGTAAAATGATGCGCGGTGACTTCGGGCAAGCGTCCCAAAGTCATCGCGCGCCATCGCGATGTTTCGGTGGGCTTGCGCACGATGATCTCTGATGTGCGCTCGCCATGAATTAACGGGCCCCTTGAGGCACCAATTGACGGCAATTTTTCGGGGCCCGTGCTATCTTCGGATCATCGCACGGGCGCAACGGGAATGGGGGTAGCAGACATTTGTATAAACCTCATCCACGGGCGGGATAAGAGGGCTCAGTGGGGTCGTGAGTGTGCTCTGTCAAATATTTAATTTGGAAAGTAACTGATACTTGCCTGTGTGAGGTGAAATACTTCAAAATGTATACCAGCTGCTTGGTCGGGACTCTCAACCTTCAGGTCAGCACTCTGAAGTGAAGAATTGTTTTGGGGCCTGCAGGTTTCAGGAAGCCTTCCCTTAGCCAGGGAATGGGAGTTGAACTCTCCACTGGAGAGTTCTCTGAGGAGGAAGGGAGGGCTAGAAGGGGGAGGAGGCCAGGAGTGCACACTCAGCCTCCAGGGAAGCCACCTTTGGGAGGAGAGGCACAGGCACAAGGGGTGCAGGGCCAAGAGGTAGTCCAAGGTGGAGGGGGCCGTAGAAGATGCCACTATCCTGCTGCCAGGGTGTACAGGCAGCGAAGCAGCTACCTCAATATGTCTGAGATGCAGTGCCGAAGGAGGCTCCGAGATGGAGACAGTCAAGGCAGACAGTCAACTATATCTGTCAGGTGATTGGGCCCGAGATCTCCGCTAACTCCATGGGTGAACACCCCTTGCCAGTGGCTCTAAAGGTCACAGCTGCCCTCAACTTCTATGCCTCTAGCTCCTTCCAGGGGTTGGTGGGTGATCTTTGCGGTGTCTCCCAATCAGCTGTCCACACTTGTGTCATGCAGGCTAAAGACGCCCTATTCAGGCCTGCATTGACCTTCATCCACTTCCGTTGGGACTAGGCAAGCCAGACACAGCGAGCCAGAGGCTTCGCGGCCATTGCTGGCTTCCCCCGTATCCAGGGTGCTATAGACTGTACACACGTGGCCATCAAGGCGCCAGCAGGTGAGCCCGGTGCCTTCGTCAACAGGAAGGGCTTCCACTCCATGAACGTGCAGATAGTGTGTGATCACAGGAATCAGATTCTACAAGGCTGTGCCAGGTACCCAGGCAGCTCCCATGGTGCCTACATCCTCAGACACTCCCAGGTGCCGGGTCTCTTCAGTGCTCCAGCCCGGCTGGATGGATGGCTGCTAGGTGACAAGGGCTATCCCCTCAGAAGGTGGTTCATGGTGCCTCTCCGCCATCCAGGAACAGAAGCTGAGCAGCGATACAATAGGAGCAACACCTCCACAAGGGCTGTGGTGGTCTTCTCGAAATGCGCTTCCAGTGCCTGGACCGCTCGTGGGTCTCACTCCAGTGCCCCCCAGATCGCGTGTCACTGATAGTGATTGCATGCTGCACTCTCCACAATCTTCGCTGGACAGGGGCAACACAGTGGATGAAGAAGATGGAGACACAGTTGCTGCGGCTGCACACGATGAATCCAGCAGTGAGTCCGAGGATGAGCACACACAGGGAAATGCTGAGGGGGTAGATATTGACCCGGGCATACTCCAGGGAGGCAGGGACACCTGGAAGGCTTTAATCCAATGAACCTTCAGCTAGCACATCACATATGGACCTCCAGCACCAGCCCGGGCTGCAGGCTCCATAATCGATACCTGAGTGCTAAATCTGCCTGGATAGGAATATTAACTAAGGGCCTTGTCAATAAAGCTGAATGTCACAAAAATCACTCATAACATTATTGGTAACCATCCACCTGCAGAAGAAAAGAGGCACCCTCAGCCATGGTGACATGTTTGAATTTAATGCTATAACAGAAGGAACTTAAGAAAACAAAATGACAAAGGTGTTCAACATCACACCAACTCAGAAAGACCTCATTGTGGGCCAGCATAAAAGCACCAGTGATAAACCCGTGGTGTGCGGAAGGTGCCTAATGTTTACGCTACGTCTTGGTGCTGTCCCTTCGCTGGGACTGGCATCTGAGACAGCTGCTCACTCTGCCATCCTGTTGGCCTTGATGACCTTGGCGGTCGTCCTCTGGCCTGTGGAGCCTGTGCTGGCCCCGTCTGGGAGGTAGTGGCCAGTTCCACAGCTGGCAACTCCCCAGTCGTCGCAGCCTCATTGGATGCAACAGTCACTGGCAGAGGAGCGGAGGAGCTGCCGCCCTTATCTGGAGGGCCCTGAGAGGAGCCCACAGAGACAACAGGCAGCTGCTGCGCTGACGTGAGGTCGCTTCAGATCTCTCTGCTCACTGTGGATGGATGGGCACCGAGCTGGGGAACCCAGACCACCTCCCACACTGGCACTGACCAGCTGAGGTCAATGCCGATATGAGGGCTTGCTGGTCCGAACGCATCCCCAGGAAACCCTGATTGGTCTCCTGGAGGAGCCTCTCCACGAGAGTTGCCAATCTCTCCATGGAGGATGCATGGCGCTCGGCCAAGAGGCTCATTGCATCGGCGATGGTCTGCGTAGACTCCTCCACCACGGACACCAAGCCAAGCATAGCCTCACGTATCTCTACCAGATGCTTCCACACACCCTGTCGTATTTCTTGCATTTGCTGCATTGCAGACGACTCCAGGGGCACATCATCAGGCACCGACTGAGCATGTGCCTGGTCCCCTGCAGTCCTCCGACTGCTGGCGCCATGGGCACTCTCTGTCTCCGCCAGCTCCTCCAGTGACTGTGAAGTGCCCTCACCGCTGTGCCCTAGGACATTAGCCGATGATCTAATTCCTACTGAGGTGCTAGTATCTGCGCTGGTGCTTGCCTGGCAGAGATGGTGTGATGGTGGTGAGTCCGAGACTTCAGGGCCCTCAGGTGTGAGAGGGGGCCCCTGTGCCTCCTCCTCCTGGCCCTGCTGCACTGATGCTGAAAGGAAGAACAAGGACATTTGGTCAGTTAACGTGGAGACAGTGTCAATTTGCATCCCTGTCCCCCGGATCATTATGCGCTCATCCTTCCATAAGCAATGGTCAAGCCATGTTACAAACTTCAATCACTGAACATTTGGCACTGCCATGGCTCTTGGGAGAAGAATGGTGACCTCACTGCTGGGCATACATACCTGCCCTTGGCACCTCAGCCTCACCGACACCGGTGGACCTGGGCGCATGGCGCATCTCCAGATTTAGGGCCTCCTGTTCGAACCGGGTAGGCATCGCCACCTGGGCCGGCCCTCCGCCAGTCTTCACCGGTTGGTGGCATTATGTGCATTCTTCTCCTCAAAAGAAGAGAAGAGCATTGATTAGTGCTACTTGTACCTGGATTCTCTTCGCAGCCGGTCCACCTCAACCAGAGTGGGATATATTAGGGCTCCAGAGCCTCCTCACCCCGCTGCTGCCAAACACTCACAAAAAGATGCCAGGCCTGTTTCCCACCGCCCCCCTCCCCTCCCCTTGGCCAAATGCTGCCTACATCACATGTGGCACCACACGGTCTAACCTTCCATAGGAATGAGGCACAAGCACAGATCGATCGGTGTCACACCACCTTGAAGCACCCCTCCCAGCACGTCATCACCTTGACTTTCAGCACTGCGTCTAGATGCAGCTCCTCCAGGTTGCCCCCAAAACATTAATGTGAGTCTCAGTGTACCAACATGCTGCAGGTGCAGAACCCATCTCTTCACCACTCTCTCAGGGTGACCTAGGCATTGGCAATATCTGCTGGCCCACCCAGCGAAGGACACATGCCGTCAATGATTCAACGCAAATACTGCACTCAGACTTTGGGGTGGGGAGGGGGTGCCAGAGGGGAAAGCCTACCTGCTAGATTAAGTGATCAATACCAACATGGTACTTACCCTTCCTGAGTGCAACACGTCGTTGAAGCGCTTGCGACACTGGATCTACGTGCGTCGCACCACATTGTGGGAGCTCACGACCTCCACAACCTCCTCCCAGGCATGTTTGGTCATATGGGCGGGCCTTCTCCTCCCGTCCCGGGGTACCAGGACCTCCAGCTGTGCTGCCACCTCCTCAAAGAGGGCAGCAAGGCAATCATCTGAAAAACGAGGGGCACAGTGCCCCCCTGCCCTACCCTCCTGCCTGGCCTGCTCACCAGCAGCACTCTGGGGAGCCCTTCCACTGGCCATGTTTCACAACATTTGAAAGGTTTTAGCAGCTTTTTTAAACAGGCCGCCGGGTTGCCAATGGACCCAGTGGTCATTGCAGTCCCACCGCCGCCTGCCCACTCCCGGGAGCCGCGATTCATGCTGGGCGGGCCTTAATTGGCCCACCCATGTAAAATGGCGGCGCAGGCCAGATCGCAGGCGGCGATCAGGTCTGCTCCCGCTCCGCCCGCCTGACAGGCAGAAAATTCTGCCCATAGCTTCCAGAAGTTTCCCAACCACCAATGTCAAACTCACTGGTCTGTAGTTGCCAGCTTTATCCTTGCACTCCTTTATGAACTAGGTGTAACATAGACAATTCTCCAGTCCTCTGGTACCACTCCTGTGCCTAAGGAAGGCTGGAAGATTATCACTAATGCCTCTGCAATTTCTACTTTTCGCTTCTGTCAGTAACCTTGAATGCATCTCATCTGGTCCTGATACCTTATCTACTTTAAGTAATGATCGCCTTTCTAACACCTCCCCCTTCTCAGTTGTAAATTCTTCTCGTGTACCAATTACCTCCTCTCTCATCTTGGCCTGGGTAGCATCTTCTTCCTTTGTAAAGACAGATGCAAAGCACTTGTTTAACACCTCTATTTCTCCTGCCTCCATGTGCAAGTCCCCTTAGTTTATCCCTCATTGGCCCTATTCTTTCTTTTATCACCCTTTTTATTATTTATATGCTGAGAGAAGGCCTTGAGACTCCTTTTTATGTTAGCTGCCAGTCTCTTTTCATGCTCTCTCCTTGCTTTTGTTATTAGTTTTTTCACTTCCCTCTGCTCCTTCTACAGCCTGATTCTCTATTGTATTTTCTACTTGACATCTGTCGTACGCACATTTCTTCCTTCTCATCTTCGCCTCTATCTCTCTTGTCATCCAGAGCGCTTTGGATTTATTTGACCTACCTTTCCCCTTCAATGGAATATATCTTGACATTGCCTGCACTACTTTTCCTTTGAAGGTGGCCCATTGTTCAACCACAGTCTTTTCTGCCAACGTTTGATTCCAATTCACTGAACTCAAATACATTCTCATCCCATCGAAGTTGGCTTTCCCCAATTAATTATCCCTGCTCTGGACTGGTCCTTGTCCTTTTGCATGGCCAACCTAAACCTTAGGATACCATGGTCACTGTCTCCTAAATGCTCTCCCACTGATATTTGATCCACTTGAGCCAACTCATTCCCCATAACCAGGTCCAACTGTGCCTGCCCTCTCATTGGATCGGAAACATATTGCTGCAGAAAATGATCTTGAACATGTTCCGGGAACTCTCGCCCCTCTTGTCCCTTCGCATTATTCCTGTCCCAGTCTATATTTGGATAATTTAAGTCCCCCCATTAAAATTACTCTACAATTCTTGCACCTCTCTGTAATTTCTTTGCAGATTTGTTTCTCTACAACCCTTCCACTAGTTGGTGGTCTATATACTACATCAAGCAATGTTATTGCACCTTTTTCATTCCTTGTGTCTAACCAACGAGATTCTGTCCTTGACCCCCCAGGAACATCCTCTCTCTCCAGTACTGTAATGTCATCTTTAATCAAATTTGCCACTCTCCCCCGCCCCCTTCCTTCCTGTCTTTCCTAAACACCTTGTACCCAGGAATATTTAATGCGCAGTCCTGGCCTTCTTTGGTCAGGTCTATGTTATAGCAATAATATCATAATTCCATTTGTCAACCTGTGCCTGTAATTCACAAATCGTGTTAACCATACTCCGTGCATTCACATACGTGCACATAATCCCTGATTTAGGCATTTTTTTACTTTCCCCAGTATTCTGACCCCATCTAATGACTTACTGTTGCCTACTCTAATTCTATCAAACTCTCCAAGTATTCTGAAGTAAAAACAGAATCTGGCAGCATCTCTGGAGAGAGAAACAGTGTTAACATTTTGAGTCCATATGACTCTTCTTCAGAGCTAAAGAGAAGTAGAAATGTGATGGATTTTATACTGTTTAAGAGGAGGTGGAGCAAAATAGGTCAGGGATAGGTGGGAGCTCAGGAGAGACTGACAATGTTTTGGACACAAGACAAAGAGAGTGTTAATGGTGGTGTTAAAGACTAAAAAAGGTGCTGAAAGCAACATAAAGGTAAGATAGCAGAATGTGTTAATTGCAGAACAAAGGTCAGCCCTGTTAAGGTGTAACCCGTCCTTCTCGTACAGGTCCCACCTGTCCCAGAACCAGTCCCAATGCCTCAGAAATCTAAAGCCCTCCCTCCAATTCCATTTTTCCAGCCACGTGTTGAACTGCTCAATCTTCCTATTTTTTTCCTCACTAGCATGTGCACTAGAATAAATCCTAAGGTTACTGCTCTTGAAGTCCTGCTTTTTAATTCCCTTCCTAACTCCCTAAAATCAGCTTTCTGGACCTCATCCCTTTTCCTACCTATGCCATTGGTCCAATGTGAACCACGACATCTGGCTGTTCACCCTCTCCCAAGAGATACCATTCATCTTTACCCTGAAAAGGTGATGGTTGACCACCTTCTTGATCCATATGGCTGTGGTGGTCCTACAATGGTGTTGGATAGGAAATTCTAGGATAATAATGCAACTGCTATGAAGGAGCAGTGATATATGCTCATCAAAATGGTGTGAAACTTTGTGATAGAAGTGAAAATATGACAGCAATGAATTGGCCCACCTGTTCAGTGACAGCTCTTCACTTAGTATCATTCACCTGCTCTTTCTCCATTGCTTTATTTTTTCCTTTTTCAAGTATTTGATCACTTCCTGTTTAGAAAAGGTATTATAGATTGTGATTCCACTGATGTGGGGAGTTCTTAAGATCTGGAAAGCACTGTTGGAAAGGGTGGTGAAATTCAAAAGGGAATTGAAAAAATTGCAGGGCGATGGAATAAAAAGCAGGAAAGTTAAACATCTTGAAGGTCCTGTTGTTTTTCAAAATAATTGCAAATCAAAGGGAAACTTCAGTTCCTAGTCTGATGAGTCCTTTACCCATAAAACATATTTACTTTGCTTTGACTTGCACAGCCCTATGTTTTCATCTTCCTTCTTGCATCTCTATGTAGAAAATTATACCCGCCATGCTATGTTAACTCCTCATTTCCCCAAAAGTACACTCTTCTCACCTGCTTCAGACTAACCCCTTCTTTCTGAAAAATCTACGTGGCTTTTAAAATCTGAGCTTAGAATCACACAACATTTCACACTTTTTGGTTCTTCACCTGGGGCTTTTTCTTTCTGCCCCTTCCCAAAAAGCCTACATTTTGAAACTAGCTTCCATGTTTCAGGCTGATCCCATAACATGCTCAGATTTTACTCTTAATAGCCTTGTTTTACCTGAGCGTTGCTTATTGAAAAATTTGTGTCTAACTGCAATTGTTTTTATCATTGATGCTTGAGACCTTTAGTCTGTTTTTGTGTGCTGTTCCAATGAAAGCTGTTTAAATAATTACAGTAGTAAGAGACTGAGTATACTTGAGTCTGAGTATTTTAATTAAACCCCTGCTATTCTGCAGCTGTGTTCCAGTTCTTCTGGTAGTAACTCCCTTCCCTGCGCCCCCTCCCTGCAGTTGAGTAGGACAAATGTGTGCCTGGGACAGATCAAAGTATTGGAAGTCTAATGAAACAATTTTTCCACGTAGGATTGAGAGGAAAATATACTTATTTTCCTCTCAATCCTACGTGGAAAAATTGTTTCATTAGACTTCCAATACTTTGATCTGTCCCAGGCACACATTTGTCCTACTCAACTGCAGGGAGGGGGCGTAGGGAAGGGAGTTACTACCAGAAGAACTGGAACACAGCTGCAGAATAGCAGGGGTTTAATTAAAATACTCAGACTCAAGTATACTCAGTCTCTTACTACTGTGAGGTAATGGGTGAATGTTGCTTTTCATTTTATTTTGCCTGAACATTTCTGTGTGTTTTTCTTTAATTGTTAACATTTGATTTCACTTTTTTTCTTGCGTAACTTTTACTAAGCCTCCAAGTTCAATCGAAAGCGAAATCTGAACAGTTCATTTTGCAGTGCATTCAGTGTGTTGAGTTGATGTGAAGTAGTTTTGCTTTGTGCAATGTTGCAGTTATGTCCAAATCTGACAGCAGAATGAAACAGAGTGAGGCTCCTTGGAGAAATTAGTTCAAAGCTTCACTCCCAATTTACACTCCCATGTTTAGTGTCTGTGCAAAGCAGTTTTAGCAAATATTAATTGCAATAAATACAAGGCTGTTCCTGCAAAGATGAGAACTTGAAAATTCTTCACATGCTTTGCGTAACTCATGAAATTCTGCACATGCTCCGACTGAGTTTTCTTTCTTTTGAAGGTGCTAACTCTTGCTGTGCCACAAGGCTATGTGTGACAGCAGTTTTCCTGTGTCTCACCAATTGACAATTCTTTTATGTGTCAGTCTAACTATGGACTGTCAGCAGTATATTTCCCTGTAGATGTTAAAAGAGCTGACATTCAGGTGGATACTGATGTTTATGTTTCAGCCAGTTCCTGCCCCACTGGACTAAGTTCTTGCTACCTTGACTCTATTTTTTCTCCCCTTGTCCAGTCTCTTCCTACCTGCATCTGTGATTCTTCTGATGCCCTCTGTCACTTTAAATGTTTCCTGTTTCCTGGCCCTAACCTGTCTTCTCTTTACCATGGACATCCAATCTCTCTACACCTCCATTACCATCAGGATGGCCTCAGAGCTCCCCGCTTCTTCTTTGAACGGAGTCCCGACTGGTCACCATCCACCACCACCCTCCTCCTCCTGACTGAGCTTGTTTTCACTCTGAACGGCTTCTCCTTTAACCCCACTCACTTCATTCAAATAAAAGGCGTTGCTATGGGTACCCGCATGGCTTCTAGCTCTGGCTGCCTTTTTGTAGGATATGTCGAATATTTCTTGTTCCAGTCCTACTTGGATCCACTCCCTCAACTCTTTTGCTAGTACATTGATTACTGTTTTGGCGCTGTGTCCTTCTCTTACCCTGAATTGGAAAGCTTCATCAATTTTGCTTCCAATTTCCATCCTTCTCTCCTTTCACATGGTCCATCTCTAACTTTTCCCTTCTATTCCTTGACTTTTGTGTCACCATTTTTGGTGATAAGCTGACAACTAATATTCATTATAAGCTCACTGACTCCCAAAGCTACCTCGATTACATTTCCTCACACTCTATGAACTTGAAGGACTCTATTCCATTCTCCCAGTTTCTCCATTGCCTTTGCATCTGTTCTGTCCTGCGACCTTCCACGACGGTGCTTCTGGGATGTCTTTTTTTTCCTCAACCACCTTTCCCCCCCACTGTTGTTGATGAGGCCCTCAAGCGTGTCTGCCACATTTCCTGCACTTCTGCTCTCACCCCTAGAACCACACTGGGTTCCCCTTGACCACACATTCCACCCCACCTGTCTCCTTATTCATTGGATCAATTTCTGCCACTTTCAGCTTGATGCCACCATCAAACATACCTTCCCCTTTAAGCATTCCAAAGGGACTGTTGCGTTCATGATACCCTGATGCACTCCTCTGTCACCTCCAACAACCCACCTCCTTCCCACGGCACCTTTCCTTTGCAGACCATCTCCATCCTGATCGCAAGCATGACCCCGATCTTCTGGTGGCCTCTCATTTTAATTCTCCACCTTGCTGTCACGTTGATATTTCTACTTAATTGTTTCTTGCCCCATCTCTATTCCCTTTGGCCCTGGAGGGCTAACTTTTCTGTCATTCAATCTCTCCTGTCTTCCATCCTATCACAGACCCTCCTTTTGTCCTTGGCTGGAATTTTCTGCTCCCTTTGGCGCGAACGTATTTGGCGGCGTGAGCGGGCCATGTGGCAGGAAGGCCAAAAATCGGTTTTATGCCATCATGAAATCAGTTTGTGATTGTCCATTCTGCCCGTCAGTGGTGGGCGTATCCCACCACCCCACGTCGGGAACCAAATTTCAATATTTCAGCATCTCTGTTTAAGTCCTGCTCGCCGGAATCATCCCCCACGCTGGATCATCCGGACATGTCGGCATGACTGCACGCTAATGTGTTTCATGACTGTAGATAAGCAATGTTGACATGGTGAGCTGCACTTCACTTGGGACTTTTAGGTTTGTTTGCTTACCTTGCTTCGGGCAGCACTTGCGGTCATCAGAGCCAGGCTTCACAGGCAGCAGCACATCTCTCTTAGGGGAACTCAGGGGCAGGTTTCTACCTACCAGACCGGCCGTAAGGTGGGGGTGGCTTTTCCACAGCTGCAGGGCTTGGGCCTGCTTGGGGAAGGGGGATAAGTGGCCTCAGGCAAGGGCAGAGGCTCCAAAGTGAGGGCTGTACTGGGGAAGGGGGTATCCCAGGGTGTGTGTGAGGGTACATGTTGATCTGTGCAAGTGGCCTCAAGGTGGTGAGCGTTGAGCAGGCAGTCTCCAGAGGAGATGAGGCCAGATGGAGATGTGAGGGTGTGTCTGTGAGAGAGAGTGGTGATGTCCCTTCAGCTGGCAGTGAGTGAGATGCCAGTTAATGTGTGATGGCCTTGTGAGTGTGTGAGTTTAGAGTAATGAGATGGCTGCCTTACCCTGGCCTGGCTGCACAGATAAGATCATTCACCCTCCTTCTGCACTGGATGGTCAACCTCTTGGCACTGACCACCATTGCCACTGCTTCCCAAGTTGGAGTGGTGAGATTGCTGGACCTCCTGTGGAGATGGAGGACATCAGGGTGGGCCTCCAAAAGGCATTCCAGTTGACAGGTCAATGAACTCTTCTTAGCTTTCACTCCATGTCTTCACTGGAGCAGTTCTGGGCTGCAAGCATTGAGAACTCTCTGCGCAGCTGCAGTTTAGATGTGGCACCCGGAGTGAGGAAACAGTGAGGTAACAGCGTGGAGGTTGTTTCAGAGGCCGCCTGCCAACGAGACAGCGTGTTTCCTGTGGCTGCATAACTAACGAGGCGGGAAGCGGATGATATGCTGCAAAAACCCGCCATTGTGGCCAGTGGGTAAAACGTTGTTTTTCGCGCCCACCACTGCACTTACTGCAAATCTGGGATGATTCCGCCTCTTGTCTCACTCACCCCTTGCTCCAAACCTGTTGCATCTCTCAATTTTTCCCAGTTCTTATGAAAGGTCACAGACCTGAAATGCTTCTCTTTCTACACAAATACTGCATGACCAGTTGAGATTTTGCCAGCATTTTCCATTTTTATTTTATGGGGAGGGGATTCCTCATGTACCAATCTTTAGTTGTCCTTTGAACAGACTGAAGTTGTCCTGTGCAATACATATAATTAGAATAAACATGTACAATGCATTTGTTAATTTTTTTTTTCTTGTAATTGGATAACTGGCCTCTTATCAATCTGTTCAGAACTTGAGATTAAAACACTATTTCCTGCTTGTTGAATCAACAAAAAGCAAACGGAAGTTGCCAATCTTCTGTTCACCCTTTCAAACCAATCGATTTACTGTTGTGTAAACTGGGTACAGGTGGGATAACCTGAGGTAATATCCAAAAACTAATATCAGAAAACCATTTTCAGACAGATTTATTAATCAATAGAAAGGCAAGTTTATTTACCAACCCTGAAGGTGAATGTTAACTGAATATTCCAAAGTATCACAGCTGGTATTTATCAATGGACAGGTTTTCTGAAATTTGCCTCCCAAAAAAGGAGCTTCATGTGCACTACTGGTGCCAAAATGCTATATAGGGAGCACCTAAATAGTTACTGGTATCTTTGTCACCTCTAGCTTTTTAATTCCAATTGAAGCTTTAGAATGATGTTGGCTGATATTTTGTATCAAAGTTCCTGTGCTGTGGCATGAATTCAGTTCCATTTCCAGTTGCACTCAATATATTCAAAATGTTTGATGCCAGGCCATCGGCAACCAGTTTGAAGCATTAAAAAAGTGGGCAAACATTAAGTGGCTTAGATGCCAGTAAACCCATTCGATAATGCTTCCTCTTTTGAGGGCTGCCGTTTCACAACAGGATAAATTCTTTGTTTTCTAGTTGATATCTTTGTTATTATCTCTTGTTGGGTTTTTTTTCGGCATTATGTTGCAAATTTGTGATACTTATACGAAATAATATTTTCGTGAAAGCAAAATGGGAGGGGGGGTGGGGCGTTGTGGGCGGGTGGCTGGTTGCAGTAGGAGAGAGAAAATGATCAGTATCCATTCCTTGGTATTTCACACCCATGTTCATGGAAGTATAGTTGCCAAAAGTAATTGCAATTGAACAAAAATTGCTGAGGCTGTTGAGAATAAGCCGAGTTTTGAATTCTGCCAGTCTTCATCTTGAGCAAATATTTTAATGTTGGATATGTAAATGCTGCTGGAGCCTCTTCTATATTCTGAGCTATCTCAAAATTATGAAGCAGAATCACACTACAGGATTGTTACTTCCAGTTGGAAAATCATGATCTGTGTCATGCTTTGCAACACCATTTTGAGATAAAGACGCGATGCTGAAAATACATAGCAGGCCAGTCAGCATCTGTGGAAAGAGAGACAGAGAGAAAGTGTGTTAATGTTTCATAAGAATATAAGAAATAGGAGCCAGAGTAGCCTGCACTGCCCCTCCAGCCTGCTACGGTATTCAGTATGATCATGACTGATGATCTGCCTCAGCTTCATTTTCCAACCTATTCCCCATATCCCTTGATTCCCTGAGAGACCAAAATTCTACCTATCTCAGCCTTAAATATACTCAATGGCGGAGCATCCACAATCGTCTGGGGTAGAAAATTCCAACTATTCACAACCCTCTTGGATCGTCTCTCATTGCTCTAAACTCCGGAGAGTATAGACCCAATTAACTGATCCCTTCATCCCAGGAACCAATCCTTGCTGTACCAAGGCAAGTGTATCTTTCCTTAGTTATGGAGACCAAAAATTTTGTATTCATTCATGGGATGCGGGCGACACTGGCTAAGTAAACATTTATTGCCCATCCCTAATTGCCCTTGAGAAGGTGGTGGTGAGCTGCCTTCTTGAACTGCTGCAGTCCATGTGGTATAGGTACACCCACAGTGCTGTTCGGGAGGGTGTTCCAGGATTTTGACCCTGCAAAATATTTCCAAGTCAGGATGGTGTGTGGCTTGGAGGAGAACTTCCAGGTGGTGGTGTTCCATGCATCTGCTGCCCTGATCCTTTGAGACCGTAGCAGTTGTGAGTTTGGAAGGTGCTGTCTAAGGAACCTTGGTGAGTTCCTGCAGTACATGTTGTAGATGGTGCACATTGCTGCCACTCTGTCAGTGGTAGAGGGAGTGAATGTTTGTGAATGGTGTGCGAATCAAGCGGGTTGATTTGCTTTGGATGGTGTTGAGCTTCTTGAGTACTGTTGGAGCTGCACTCATCCAAGCAAGTGGAACACTCTCCTGACTGGTGATCACTCTCCTGACCGGTGCCTTGTAGATGGTGGATAGGCTTTGAGGAGTGGAGGAGGTGCTCTCTCTGCATCTACCCTGTCAAGCCCCCTAAGAAGTTTATATGTTTCAATAATGTCGCCTCTCATTCTTCTAAACTCCAATGAGTACAGGCCCAATCTACTCAACCTCTCCTCACAAGAAAATCCCTCCATACCCGGGGTCAACCTCGTGAACCTTCTCTGGACTGTGTCCAATGTCAGTACATCTTTCCTTAGATAAGGGGACCAAAACTGTTTACAGTATTCTAGGTGTGGTCTAACTGGTGAGTTGTATAGTTTTAGCAAGACTTTCCAATTTTTTTACTCCATTCCCTTTGAAATAAAGGCCAACATTCCATTTGCCTTCCCTATTACCTGTTGAACTTGTATGCAAGCTTTTTGTGATTCATGCACAAGTACCACAAATCCCTCTGTGCTGCAGCTTTCTTCAGTTTTTCTCCATTTAAGTAATATTCAGCTTCTCTATTCTTCCTGCCAGAGTGCATGACCTCACATTTTCCCATATTATATTCCATCCGCCAAATTTTTGCCCACTCACTTAGCCTGTCTATATCCCTCTGTAGACTCTGTGTCATCCTCACCACTTGCCTTCTCACCTATTTTTGTGTCATCCGCAAACTTGGCAATAGTAAATTCATTTCCCTCATCTAAGTCATTAATATATACTGTAAATTATTGTGGCCCCAGCACTAATCCCTGTGGCACTCCACAAGTTATAGGCTGCCATCCTGAAAATGCCCCAGGTATCCCTACTCTCTGCCTTCTATTAGTTAGCCAATTCTCCATCCATGCTAACATACTATCTCCAACACCATGGGCTGTTATCTTATTGAGCAGTCTTACGTGCGATACCTTATCGAACGCCTTTTGGAAATCCAAATATATTACATCTACTGGTTCATCTTTATCTATCCTGCTTGTTATCTCAAAAAATTCTAATAAATTTGTCAGGCATGATTTCCCTTTCATGAAACCATGCTGACTCTGCTTGATTATATTATGCACTTCTAAATGCTCTGCTATTACATCCTTTATAATAGACTCTAACATTTTCTCAATGATGGATGTTAAGCTAACTGACTTATAGTTAACTTTTTTTGTCTCCCTCCTTTTTTGAATAGGGGTGTTGCATTGGCAGTTTTCCAATTCTCTGGGACTTTTCCAGAATCTAAGGATTCTTGGAAGATTACTATCTGCATCCACTATCTCTGCAGCTATTTCCTTTTAATATCCTAGAATGTAACCCATCAGGTCCAGGGGACTTATCGACCTTTAGCCCCATTAGTTTCCCTAGTACTTTTACTCCAGTGATAGTTATTGTATTTATTCCCCCCCCCCCCCCCCAGCCACCTTTTGCCCCTTGAGTACTTAGTGTTTTTGGAATGCTATTTGTGTCTTCTACCGTGAAGACTGATGCAAAGTAATTATTCAACTCCTCTGCCATTTCCTGGTTCCCCGTTATTATTTCCCCAGCCTCATTCTCTAAGGGGCCTATATTGACTTGGGCCTCTCTCTTCCATTTTATATATTTAAAGAAGCTCTTACTGTCTGTTTTTATATTACTTGCTAGTTTACTCTCAAAGTTTATTTTCTCCCTCATTTGTTTTTTGTCATCTTCTGTTGGTTTTTAAAACTTTCCCAATCCTCTGGTTTCCCAATCATCTTTGCCACATTGTGTGTCTTTTCTTTCACTTTGACACTATCCTTAATTTCTTTGGTTAACCATGGTTGGTTTATCCCCT
Organism: Cetorhinus maximus; assembly: GCF_964194155.1. Lineage (NCBI taxonomy): Eukaryota > Metazoa > Chordata > Chondrichthyes > Lamniformes > Cetorhinidae > Cetorhinus > Cetorhinus maximus. The sequence continues at coordinate 151,782,321 of NC_135880.1, read as the reverse complement.
TCCTACAATCTTTCTTCCTCACTGGGATATATCTTTGTTGTGAGTCATGAATTATTTTCTTAAACATCTGCCATTGTTCATCAATCATCTTTTCTGCTAAACTCCTTCCCCAGTCCACTCCAGCCAATTCTGCCTTCATTCTTTTGTAATTACCCTTATTTAAGTTTAGCACAGCTGTTTCTGAACCAAGTTTCTCACTCTCAAACTGAATGCTGAATTCCACCATGTTATGGTTACTTTTTCTAGGAGATCTTTTACTCTGAGATCATTTATTAAACTTGCCTCATTACACCTTGCCAGATCCAAAATAGCCTGATCCCTGGTTGGATCCACAACATATTACTCTAGGAAACTGACCCGAATACGCTCAATGAACTCTTGCTCATAGCTACCTCTGCCAATTTTATTTTCCCAATGTACATGAAGATTAAAGTTAACCATGATTAATGTACTGCCTTTTTTACACATCCTCGTTATCTCCTGATTAATTCTCTGTTCGACAGTATTGCTACTGTTGGGGGGCCTATAGACTAATTCCACCAGTGTAGTCTTCCCCTTGTTATTTCTTATCTCCACCCAAATGGATTCCACATCTCCCAATCCAAGATCATTTCTTGCTATCATACTTATTCCATCTCGTACTAACAAAGCTACCCCACCACCCTTTCCTTACTGTCCATCCTTTCGAAAAGTCACATACTCCTGAATATTTAGTTCCTAGCTTTGATCTCTTGTTACCATGTCTCTGTAATGGCTGTAAGATTAAACCATTAACCTCTATTTGTGCCATTAATTCATTTATTTTGTCCCAAATACTACGTGCATTTAAGTAAAGAGCCATTAATTTTGCTTTTTTATTATTTTTCCCCCTTTGACCCTATTTCCTGCTGTTTTTTTATGTTTGTACACCCTGTCCCTTCCTGTCACACTCTAGGTATCATTACCTAAATAGCTGCCCTGCAATGCTGCCATATCCTTTTGCTTTGTAAGCATTCTTATCTCCTCCCCAGAACCCTCCCCCAAACCGCCCCCCCATTCAGTTTAAAGCCCTCTCTACAGCCCTAGTTATTCAATTCGCCAGGACACTGGTCTCAGCAAGGTTCAAGTGAAGCCTGTAGCCTGTCCCACTGGAACAACTCCCTTCTACCCCAGTACTGGTGCCAGTGCCCCATGAACTGAAACCCATTCCTCCCATACCAATCTTTGAGCCACGCATTTAACTCCTTGACTTTACTTACCCTATGTCAGTTTGCCTGTGGCTCAGGTAGTAATCCTGAAATTATTACCTTGGAGGTTCTGCTTTTTAATTTAGCTCCTAACTGTTCAAATTCTTTCAGCAGAACCTCCTTTCAAGTCCTATCAATGTTGTTGGTACCAACGAGGACGACGACAACTGGATCCCTCCCCTCCCACTCCAAGTTCCTCCCAGCCCTGAGGAGATGTCCTTAACCCTGGCACTGGGCAGACAACACAGCCTTTGGAACTCTGCAAGTTCCTGAATGTGACTGTTGAGTGACCAGTTGATGACAGACGTTGTTAAACATCTCTTTGGGTTCATAAATTAAGAATGAACCTCTGGTTGAGATATTAGATGGTGTCACATCCAATGTGCTTCAGGACAAAGGAAAACAATTAAGATGGGTAAAACACCACGTTTGTAGGTAATTATGTTCCCCTAACAGTAGCCTCTGCACTCTTGAAAGACCTCTTGATTTACATGGCTATCGGTGCCAGTTGGTGTTTGGAAGCTGGAAATTTACTTTTTTTAATTTTAATCAAATAACTTGTGAGCATAGACAAGGAGAGTTTGAGGCAAGTTTGATGTAGAACAGCTACTGAAACCAGTTGTATGAAAGGAGCATGATTAATAGGAATAGTTAAATTGAAGAATCTGAGTTAATGAGTATGCTGTGTTCATATTAGCTCCTTCACACTGGCATGGTGCACAATCAGTAAATTGCACCAAGAATGGCTAATGTTGCCAAGGTAAATTTATGCCTAAATTTTCATGCAAATTCATTTAGCGTAAACACAAATGTTAAAATCTCCCATGTATCAGTGCAGCATAGTGAAATGTAATTGATTCATGACTGGAATTGGGCTAATGAGAGCTCTGAATTCTTGGGCGGGGTAGTATAAAAGCAGATTAAGGCTGGAGACCACCAGGCAAGCAGCACTTTCCTCTATACTGATTTTGGCTTCAGCAGAGCAGATTTATGGCTTCAGAATATTAATCTGCTGCTCTGGTCTTCAGCATTTTAAACTAATTGAAACTTCTGCAGCAGCAAAGCAGAACTCTGCCTGCAATTGACTGAACAGGTAATCAATGCTAGGTTACTATGACTATGAGCCTGAACCTGGGTGTAATGTGATAAATCCCCTCCTCAGGGTGTGGGCAGGGACTGATTCGGGCAAAGGGGCTCTTGAACGAGTTTAAAAGATTGTATATCAGCATTATGTTCGCAACCTACTTAAGCCTAAAATCAGTGATTTTTTTTTGAACTATTTGATTTGTTACTGCCAAGTTTAAGCTGGTAGTTGAGCCAAAATCACACCGAAACTCCAGGCCTATATTTTCGACGTGCAAGTCATAGGTAGGTTGAAAGGATGCTGTATTTGGTGCCTGACTGTCCCAAGCTGTTTACTGCCTGTATACTTAATTTCTAAGAAAACATATCAACAGATTACTAAAACTGTTTTGTATTTCTGTTCAACGTCAACGGTATTTGGATTATTTGTAAGATGAGAACATATACTGAAACACAGAGGGGTATATTCTGGGCACCAGGGAGATGTGATAAATGTCTTTACAGGCAAGGCTGACTGGATTACTCATGGATGAAGTCTCTCGTGAGTTATATCCACTATCAGAAGTGGAGATATCCTATCTCACTGCTGACAGTGACGCATTGTGTTACTAGTCTTAGGATGCTTTTACTGTAGTTGTATTTTTCGTGTTTGCTTTAAGGTGGACAGCTGAGGTTCGGGACTGTTTGCTTAATGATGTGTACTAGGTGGGTTGTCATTGACAACTCTCCAGATGCCTGCCACTTTTAAAATGCATTTAAATGAATATGGAAGCTAACTGGTTCAAAAAAAAGTGTTCAGTCTGCTGCTAATGTCCGGTTGTTCTTTGTAGTAAGAATATTGAATTATTCAGTAATTTGAATTAAACAGCATTAATAATACAATCAAGTGGGGAATTTGGTACTTAAAAATAATGAATTATCAGACAATTTGAATCAAGTGACCGCATTAAAAGGATCGGACTATAAAGTGGTCAGAGACTAATTGAAATTTTAGCTCCAGCTTTAGATCCTAGCTTATTGGCCTGAAACGTGTGAATATTCGGCAGAAGAGATGGAGGACATGCAATTTTATAAAAACAGGAATGTTATACTATGTAATATCCTGCTGCTAAAATGCAATGGTATGTAACCTGACCTGTTCCTTTAAAGCAATGTGGTCTAATTGTTGTTGATAGATCAATCATAATTGAAGAATAGCTGAGGTTAATTAAGTGGTTATTTGTTTTTTTTCAAAGGCTGGCAATTTTCTTTGTCCTTGTGTAATTTTATATAAAAATGTGATACAGAAATTTGCACGTCTGACAAAGCAAGACACCTGAAGTCTGAAAGAGCATCTCAAGTGATGAACCTTTAAAGGGATAGAGCAATGCATTAGCAATAGCAATGTATAAATGGCATTTCTATTCCACAGTCCCTGGAGACCTGCTGTTGGTCAACTACATGCACAATTGTTGGTAGAAATATAACTCATTGATGACATTGCTCATGGCAAGTCAGTTTTGTTGTTGCAAAAGGGAGTTTATGAGGGTTGGGGAAGGCACACCTTAACAAGGATTTGGCTGGAACTCCTTGATGTAATCAGTATTTGGTTCCGGAAAAAAATGATTTCCATATGAGCTGCAAGGAGGTAGATACATAAATAGCACTGTTAATTAAATTGGTCTGCCTGTCTATTTAGAAATACCCAAAACTTAGAGAAAAACTAATTGCATTTCTCTTTTTTACTAAACAACTCTAATTTATGTTACTGAAAGATTGTACTTAAATGTGCGTTTAAATCGGGAATTTTGTTTTCAGAGCCAACCTTTTTGACTAAGTTTTTGGCTGCTTGTCCTAATATCTCCTTATGTTGGCCAGTGCCAATTTCTGTTTGATAATGTTCCTGTAAAGCACCTTTTATAAATTTTACTACGTTAAAAATGTGATGTAGATATTGTATTTGAAGCGTTGCCTTCACCATATGGACAAGATCAGTTAAAGAAGAAGGCCCACCACCACATTATAGAGGGCAGCTGGGGATGGGGAATAAATTCTAGCCTTGCCCAAACCTGTCTGTAATCTTGTCAAGAGGGAGGGTTGGATTTGTGCCCTTCAACTTTTGGCCTTGGTGTTGGAAATTGTGTATTTTTTTCAAAAAAAAATAATGAAAAGGCTTTTACTGTCCTTTTTGGGATTCTCTTCCTCCACTTTTTCTGCTCTCAGCAACAACAACTTGCATTTAATATAGCACCCTTAACATAGAAAAATGTGCCAAAGTATCTCACTGTGAATTCTAGTGTTTGGGGCCTAGGCTGCTGAAAGCTGTGATGTTTTATGTCTTCTCATTCCCATAAGTTAGAAATAACCACTCTAGACTCAAAATGGCGGAGCTTCATTGAGTGTATTTCTTGCTGTTCTCCATGTGGCGTGGACTGAGATTGATATATTGTTACTTGGTACTTGACTGCAATGCAGCAGTAAAATGTGGCATCCCAATTCATATATTCACATAACAATTAGATCCTAGTTCTTTAAGAATAACATAATATAAAATTCCTCTTTCTTTAAAAAAAAATATATAATGCCTCTAAATCAATATAACTTCCAATCATTAACTATTTTTTTCTAAGGCTGGCAATTTTCTTTGTCCTTGTGTAATTTTATATAAATCAAATCTGAATACCTTAAGTCTTATATAGCCTGTTTTCTTTTCTAAAAATATTACTCACAGTATCGCTTTGATGGTATCACTTCGGTTGTGCCCCATTTTGTAGATTTGGTATTCATCGCTCTCAGTAGTGAGTTGGCACGCTGCACAGGCATTGTTGTGCGTGTTGCTCCTTATGTTGTAGGAGTTTGATGTGCTTGATGTTGCTAATGTTATATCACTTGCTGGTGACATTGTTGATGTTTCACAGCCTGTAAGTGATGCTGTTGATGTTGTCTCGTTGGTTAGTGATGTTGCTGGTGGTGTTGATGATCTTTTCTGCTCTTCCAGCTCAGGTATAGGTGGAATATGGATTCTGTTCCTTCTCATTTACTTACTGGTTTCAGTCTTGATGATTTTTGACCTTGGTGTCTCAGGTTCACCAACTTTTGCTGGGTTCCAGGTTTTTATGATTGAATCCTGTACATGTACAGTCTGTCCTTTCAACAGCTCAAGCAGGAATTTAGCATGCTTGTTGAAGTGTTGACCTTCTCCTACCATGCATCGGTGAGTTGTTGTCTTACTTCCACTTGGTCACTTGTGTGCATTTGGCTTATCAGAGTTGTCTTCTACTTTCTTCCATTAAACTGCGCTGCAGGTGACTTCATGTCAGCCTTGAGAGGTGTAGATTAGAGTGACAGAAAGGTAATGTTTGGGTCTTCCTTTGTCTCTTGGCATTTGTTAAGAGTTGTCTCAACCGTCTGGATGTGTCTTTCTATAAACCCGTGTCCCCGTGGGTAATGTGGTGACGATGTTGAACCCATACTGTTCAGCAGATTCCTTAAATTCTCTGGAGATGAATTTTCATTCCATTGTGACATATTGTCCTTTCAGGAATCCCTTGCTTAGCAAAGAGAACTTGTACTGCTGAGATGATTGTTGTAGTTCTCGAATCTTTCACCTTTTCAGATAAAAGGGAATTTTGAGTAGTAGTCTGCAACAATAAGATACCATTCTTCATTGAATGTGAATAAATCAGCTCCCACACTATGCCATGGTCTGGGTGGTACTCCATTAACTATCATCTCTTTCTGCTGTACTTCTGACATACACTGCATGTAGACACCATTATTTTGATGTCTTTATAGATGCCTGTCCAGTGCAGAGGAGATCTGACTCTGAGCTTATACTCTTCCATCTTATGTGGTCTTCATGTATCTTCTGGAGAAGTTCTTCCAGCATCATTTTGGTATGATTATTCTACATCCAGCTAGCAGAACACCAACTTCTAGTGGGATGTCACCTCTGATAGACCAATACTGCTATATTGCTGGTTGTGCTTGCTGTATCTTATCAGGCCATCTCCCTGGATTATGTGCTGAGAGAGCACCTGTAACTCTTTGTCTTTGCTGGCCTCATCCCTAATTTGACTCAGTTTGGGTGATGTTGCATTCATTAGTTGATGGATCTTTATACTCAGATCTTTTATCTCATGGTTTTCTGGGATAAACTGCAGCTCTTCAGAACTGCTTAACCCAGGATAGTAGGACTATATGTTTCAGTGATGTGGAACATAGATTATACCCCTGGTTTGGTTTGTTCTTAGCTGTTCAATCTCCATTCCCCCTTATGCTGTTAATATGGTGTTGCTTGGTTTCAGAGCACCTTACCTTGGGTAACTATTTGCTTTCAAATTTTCAAGAGAAGTCTTCTGGTCTAGTTTGAGTTGGATGATGTTATTCTGTGCTGCAGTATCAAGCTTCAGTTTCAGATTTATGGTTGTGGATTAACTTCTCACCATCTTCCTGATCTGAGTGGTTGTATGAATTTCTTTTCTCTAGGAGCTTTCATTTCTAGCCATTTCATTCAGTTGTATGGTTCCTATGCCTATTGCATTCTCAAATGCATCATCTTCCAGGGTATGGCTGTTTTGGTTTCTTTTACTCCTCATTCACCCTGTTGCTCTGCATCACGACAGTGACAATCTCAAATTATGGGTATATTGGACTTTTAAGAAAGACATTTTTTTTAAAAAAAGACATACAGCAAAGACATTGAGCAAAAGATGTAAAAGAATGTAAAGTTTTGGAAAAATTTGGAAAATTCCTGTGTGGATTATACTTAACCAACTAGCCCAGAGAGAATATGGAATGTCACACCGAAAAAGATGTCAAGGCATACGTCAGACAGAGAGACGCCCGCCCCCGCGCACTCTCGCCCGCCCCCGCGCGCCCTCGCCCGCCCCCGCGCGCCCTCGCCCGCCCCCGCGCGCCCTCGCCCGCCCCCGCGCGCCCTCGCCCGCGCCCGCCCGCCCTCGCTCGTTGGAGGCAAGCCAGCAAAGCCACAATCAGAAATGGTAAAGGACAGCTTCTTCAACCTACCTGCAGAACTAAGTGTCTCCAAACCAACTGGTAAACTGGCCAAAGTCAGCTCCACTGGGATTGTCCAACTTAATGGTTGCAACGTTTCACCATCTACTCCTCACAGACAAGCCAAAGACTGATTCGTATATATTTTTAAACATTTATTTTGGACTTAACTTCTTTCTTCTGATTTGTGTGTTGCATTTTTATTATTTTTTACTCTGGTTTTAGTAACTCACTTGACTCAAGAAAGCATGGCTAAATTGGCTGCTTCTAAAATATAAATGCATATGGACTGGGAAAAGGTATCCATGGGGGTAAGGGATCCCTTTTAAATTGCAAACTACCGAGGGGGTTAAATAAAGAAGGGGAGCCAGCTCATTCCTCCTCTCCCGGGATCATAACAAAATTGTGGTCTCGTTCGGGAAGATAAGCTGGGGGACCTCGCCTGGGAACCGGTCATTAACACTGTCTCTGTTAACTCATTCCCCGCCTGCTTTCCTTATTCTGCACACTTTTTCAGGTATTGGGCTATCCACAGGCTCTGCCATTTAATTCATTTGTAGGACATTAACTTCCGGCTGTGAACTCATGGTCATCCACAGCTCTTGCACATCTTTCTGTCTGCTGTGCATTTTTTTTTTGCTGTTCACTGCATCAACCCTCCTGCATTTCTCTTGACTTAACCTAACTGAACGCTAGGCAGTTGGTAAGTCAGCATCTTCATCTGTATACTAATGACTTCATGTGTTCTAGTAGTGTCTACTAGAGACCCAAATGAGGAGATTTGTATATTTGGAGGCATGTCATGAATTTTTAACAAGTTTTTTTTGTCTGGGTTTCTGCAGTTGTCTTCACTTAGCTCCCAGCTTTAAACAAACTTAACCCTTTCTCTCCTGCCCCAGAAGGATGTAGCTGAGCCTTTCCTCATCACTAGTGGCTTTTTAGAAACCAGTGAATGTCAGTCCACACTTTTATTTAAACTTCTCCAACATCTCTACAACATCATCAGCCTCTCAATTCCTCATAGGTTGGAGCTATGTGTTTATTGCTGTTGCAGTGGCCATATCATTTTCACTTAGTTTTCTCTCTCTGGCATCAAATCAGGTTGATTTTTCAAACTATTTCAGCATTAAGTTCATTCAAAATGCTTGGGTTTTTACTCAGACACCTGTTATGGCACAGCAGATGGTAAATGCTGAGCTGTTCAAATCCCGGAGAGAAACTTAAACAGCTGCCACAACTGTGTTTGCAATTTGTATTTTTATTTCAAGGTGCATGTCTTGAATTCAGTAGTAATCAGTCCACCGAGTGGAGGTCTTTTTTTTTCAGAACTAAATTAAACACTTATTAATAAAAGAGAGAATTTTAAGCACATACTTAGATCTACAAATTACTGCTATGATAACTCCTAAATTCTCTAATTAATCTGAGTCCCAGTGACACCTCTGTTAAGGCAACAGTAAAACAACATAAATTTCAACAGACCCAGGCAAAAAGCACACAATACCCTGGACAGTGATATTTAAAATGAATTCTCTTAGCTTTGACTCCTGGAGACAGCAGCTTGGTACATAGAGGCTGGAGGCTTTTCACACTTGTTAGATCATCATCTTACACAGAACCTCATCTCCTTTAAATGGGTTTCTCCCTTTTTAATGTAAATCCCATTGTTCCAATATGTCTTTGCAGCTTTACTTTTTCCATAATATAAATCTTTCATAGCACTCTGATTATCAATAACCTTTGGGGAAAAATAAACACACTGTTTGGCTTAGCCTCTGTTGGCTAGGTGTAACACCTTACCATCTCTTTGAAATTCACTACTCTGGTTGATCTAAAAATGCAAATGTTCTCCACACCTCACATTCTAAAACTTCAGCCATGTTTACGTATTTAGCATTTCAAACCTAGTTTTCCTTCTGATACATCAATGCACCCAGACTGGCTGCCTCCAATTCAATTAAATCCTATACACACACACACCTACACACAGAAAGTAATCCAAACCCCACCTAACCTACCTTTATAATAAATTACAATAATACTATGAAAATTATTATATTTTCATGACACACCCCACTGCCCTGCCACCACCTTGTATGTTTTCTGGTTCCCACAAGTTAGAAATAATCACACTTCGGACTCAAAATCCTGGAGCTTCATTGAATATTTTTCTTGCTGTTCTCCGGTTGACTGACACATTGTTACTTGGCACGTGGCTGCAGTGGAGCTGTAAAATGTAGCATCCCGGGATATATATTTAGATAACAATGAATTCCTAGCTCTTTACGAATAATATTACAAAATAACAAATGGAAACCAGGTGTGTGCAAGAGGCCAGAATCAGAGGAGCACAGATCTTGAAAGGTATAATGGCTGAAGGAAGTTAATAATAGGGAGAGCCAAGGTCACTGAGGGAATTGAACATGAGATTGAAAATTTTGCATGTGCAAAAAGCATGATGGGGACCTAGTGTAGTAGCTGAGAAAGCACAATTAGGGGTAATGGATGAATAGGACAGAGACTGATCTGTACCTCAACTTCATCCGCTCATCGTGGTTATGTTTTGAGTTATGTTTATTGTCTAATAAAAGTCTATCAATTTCAGCTTTGAAGTTTTTAGTTGACCTTGTTTCAAGAGATATTTTAGGGGAAGAGAGTTCCAGATTTCCACTACACTTCTGTGTGAAGTGCTTCCCAACGGCACTCTTGAACTGCCGAGCTCTAATTTTAAGGTTATGCCCCCTTGTTCTGCACTGCTACACCAGAGGAAATAGTTTCTCTTTACCCTATGAAATACTTTCAATCATCTTAAATGCTTCAATTATAACACTCCTTAAACTTTTACACTTGGGGAGATAAGCAGTGTCTATTCAACCTGTCCTCATAGCTTAACCCATTTAGCCCATTTACGGTTTCATCCAATTTACTTTCTTGTTTTTTCTGCTGTGTCTCTCTCTGCCCCTTTCATTTGTTTTTGACAGGATGTGGTCATTTTAAGGAGAAAATCGTTTAAGGAGTTCATGCTTTACCTTGTTTTGAAGTCTTTATAACTCCGGATTCTTGCAACTTGTTTGCATACTTCTGAGCATTGTAGAAAAGAATGATTTGTAGTATTTTCATTTTTTTGGTATTGTTTTCATTTCTGCTTGCAGATTCTACAAATAATCATTTTAAGCTTCGTTGATGTGTAAATGTAAAATTTAAGCAAGTATGAAACAAAATTTTGCATGCAAGAAAGTGTGACCCGTGCTGTGTGGCGAGCATATTTTTAGAGGCTCAATATACAGAGCTGGAGCAGAAAGTGCTGCTCATTTATCATCTGATCATTTGTTCTTGGGATGTAGATATTCATGGTAAGGCCAGTATTAACTGGCTGTCCTTGCATGACTGAGTGACTTGCTAGGCCACTTCAGAGGGCAATTAAGTGTCTATCATTTTTGTGTGGAACTGTCACATATAGGCCACACCAGGTAAAGACAATGGGTTTCCTTTGCCACAGGGCATTAGTGAAGCAGGTGGGTTTTTACAATAATTTAAAACTTCATAGTCCTTTTTACTGATACCAGCTTTTTATTCCAGATGGAGTTAGTTACAAAAAAATAAAATTCTCCAACTGGAATGGTGGGATTTGATGTTATGTTCTTTGGATTGTTCCAGTACTTTGGATTACTAGTCCAATATTGAGGCTAAATCTTGCTCTACTCACCTGTTGTATTGACACTACCAGATTAATGTTCCAGCCAGTTGTGATGTAAATATGGATAGAGGGGGCAAAAAGGCCCAAGTAACTGTGTGTGCTGCCAAGTACGGAATGTTCCAGCAAAGCCAGGCTCTGCATATTCTGAGGGCTTGCAGCTCTTGAATGTGGTCTTGTTTGAAAGGATAATTGTTTGGTTTATATTACCATATCTAAAATCTTGCCAACTTTTCAATATTTGTAGATTGAGAATGTTTTCATAAACCATTGCATATTATGAAATATTTGAGTGCCTAGTTTTTGAACAAAAGTTAGTTTTGGACGCCCTCAAAATGGTGTAGTAAGTTTTAAAAAGTGAATAGGTGAGCCACAGAGAACAAATTAGTACCTGTCTCAATCCTGTTGGTCTGCTGGTTTTCATTCATGTAGCTGTACTTAACTGGTAGTTGTACTAAGATTTCTATCAGTTAGCAAGGATAAAGTTAAATAACGTTCTTGCTTTAACTCAACCCCTTTTAAATTTTGTAAGAGGATGTATGCCAGTATTTGCAGAGGGTGAATTGGGTGGTTTTTTGATGCACCCTGCAACCAAATGATGTGCCAGTGCTCACTTGGGGTTCTTGTATGTTCTGTAGCAAATTGACAATTTCTAGAGGGCAGCCAGCACATGAACCATTTTCCAGCAAGGATTCTCTGTCCAGGAAAGGATGGAATGATGGAGAGTTGGCTTGATTTTTTTTTAAGTAAATTTTTAAGTTGATGACTGTATTCCCCAAACAGAGTTCTTTTAAGAGTTTTGTAATGTTCAGCCTTGTGTATAGAATCAAGTGACTGTAGAAACTCATGTACAGTAATGCACTTGGTCCGCATTTCAGTTTAATATGGTCACCCATGAAACTGACTGGATTGGCTGAAACATTTGTACTGTGTGTAGTGGTGTTAGGATTCTGGCTGTCCCTCTTTACCCCATTACTCTAGCTTTTTTGACACTTCACCCCTTAGGTCTTGCTGTTCAGTTAAAATGTTCAGTAATATGCTTAGGATAACAAATATCTGGTCTGTCCATTATTTGTAATTTGCCAACATTAGCATCTACGCCCATGGGATCTGTCTCTCGTCCTTCTTGAGCTGTTGAATGTCACATCAGATGTTGTTCTAGTTTTAAACCATTAAGCAAATATATATTCGCAAAAGAAGGAGGCACAATCTTTGTACTAAACTGTCCCTTCAATCAGAGTATTTCTATATACAGCCTACAAATTCGATCTAAATCTATTTGCCGTTTTTGATTCTGTCCAGCACAGAAGGATGTGCGCAGTCTGCCCCTCTAACTCTTAATCTGTTGCCAAGGGTCATTAAAATTCTCAACAGTCCAGCTTGTGCTTTAAAAAACCTCCATGTTCATAAGTGAACCAATCATGAAATCTGTGCCTATCAATTAGATTCTTAAAGCACTAACACAAAAAATGTGCAGCATATGTGACGATAGGCTGGGGCAGCACAGACGATAAACTGTCATGTACAGTGCTACTTTCAAAGGGATAGCTAGCAGACCAAAACAGGACTGTACTACTTGATTGTCATAGAGGCAACTCCTCAAACTAGGCACTAATTTGATCTGTTGAGGTTTATGTTTGAATGTACTAAATGGTTTTATATTCATCATTCAGGAAAGAAAAATTGCATTTTTGAAGTAATTTTTGAGGAGTAAGTGGGCAAGGGAATTTGTTACATGCAATTTACCTGAAATTGTGACTTTGGAGCCATTGAACTGTGCTGTCAGCATATCTGTTGCTGGAAATTGATTTTTTTCCACAGCTCAGCTCAATAACCTGATCATCGAGATAATCCAAGGTATAAAGTAGATGACCTCTGATTATTTGAATGACAGCTGATTTTATTGCTTTTGTTTAAACTGTCACGATTGACTTCATTTTTGTAGTTTGCTTGAAGTTTTGAAGCAACATCTGCGAAGGCTTTAATTTTCGCTCCCGAGTCAGGAACACAGAGTCGGGAAAATTCCTGGCTCCACAAACCTGACCCGGGAGAAAGTGCCCCGGATGGTCTCATTTTCATTCTGGGGTTGCAGGTGTTAATGGGAGTCTGGCCCACTTCTGCTGGAAACAGTTCAGAGGCGGCCACAGGGGCTGCTGGATGCAGAGATGGGCTATGCAAAATAGTGATCTGGGACTTTGTCCCAGCTGTTTTAAAAAAAAATTAAACAAAAAACAGCCCTCACCTGTCACACACTCCCCATGCCCCATCCATGGCAACCCATGCCACCTCATGCACCCACCCTATGGGCCCTCATACCCTCTATGCCAACCTATGCCCCTCTACCCATCTCCCATGGCCCTTTATCATTCCTGTGGCAACCTATGCCCCTCTAACCACCCATGGCACTTAATAACCCCTATTCCCTTCTACTCATCCCATGGCCAACTCATGCTAATCCATGCCCCACCCACCACCTTTTGTTCATTCGCCCTCCAAGCCAACTCACCTAGTATCTACCATGGGCAGACTTCAGGACCCATGCTGAGATGAAATAAAGTTCTAAATGTCTATTTCAGACTTTATTTTTACAAAAAACACATTCATAAAACCCATTTACTACATTTATATTCCTTCAAATACATAATCCTTTATAAAAACAAACATTTCATTCAAGCGCTTAATCCATTATAAAAATAAGCATTTGTATTCATAGCCTCACATCAAAAACTTTATAACCACTTGAGCTGGCGATCAAATTTTGAACTGACAGGCACCCCATGGTGATAATGTTAGGTTGTGAAATCTGTCTTGCAAATCCTATAATGGTAGTGACAATGTTAGAAATGAGGTCCCTTTAAGAGTAAACCAGGACAAGCTCAAGAGTGAATTGAGAGCAGGTGATGCTCATTCCAGCCTTTAAGAGCTAGGTTTTTCCCTGGTAAGTGGGTTTTGCTTCTGGGCAGTCAAAGGATCCAGAAGGGAAGAGTAGAAACTGGTATTTGTACTGAATTATAGTTTAACAATAAAACCGCTGTGATTCACACAATGTCTCCTGCTGCCTGATTCGGTAAATGGACATCCATCTATTAAACAGATAGCACCTAGGCTAATATCAACATAATGAAATAGCAAGCATATTTTTAAACTCCAGAATGTTTTTTTTAAAAACATTTAAAGGCTAGGTGATCTAAATGCCTTGACAGCTTGACAATTCCCTTCAGTTTGACAGTGCTAATGAGTTTATCCACTTTTTATGCAAATTCATGTTTACTTCTAAGAATTCCAAAGGGTACCTGACCTCTCCCAGCAGGCACCATATCTCACCCAAAGATGCCCCTGGACCTAACCAAAAGGGCACCCCACCACTCCAAAGAATTCAGACAGCTTTAGACCTTCTCCTGGATCCGTTTTGAAAGCAGCTGCGCTTTTACATGTGCAGCTACTTCCCATGCACCACAGATGCGCAAATTACAACCTGCCCCATTCCTCCCCACCCTCTTTCTCCTCCCCCCACCCTGCAAAACTGGTGGGTGCCAGATTGAGGGGTGGGACTTCCAGAATCTGGTATCTGCCGCCATTCTGGCTAAACTGGAGATCCTCACCGTCTTTGCAAAAATTTAAACCAAAGCGTTTTAATCAGACCATCCAGAATGTGAAAATTCTCACATAACAGAGAGCCTGGACAATTGAATTTTCAATGTATTGGAAATGTGACTTTAGTATCAATGAGGCTGTGAAAGGGCCTCAATGTTGGGCCTCAGAAAATTTAAATGAAAGTGTGATCACATGGTTGTTCCATCTTATATTTTATGATTGTGTCCCTATTTTGTTTGTGTGACTGCCCCATCTGTCTACTCTCAATCATCAGAAAAGTGGCAGAAGTTGTCACTGACTGTTAAGTGGCACTTAGTCACTAAGGACCTATTCACTGATGCTCAGTTTAGGTTCTTCCAGGATCACTTTGCTCCATTCCTTATTACAGTCTTGGTTTAAAAATGAACAAAAGAACTGAATTCCAGAGGTGAAGTGAGCGTGACTTCCCTTGACATCAAGTTGGCATTTGAGTGTGGAATCAAGGAGCCCCAACAAAACTTAAATCAATGGGATTGAGCAGAAAGTGGCTGGACTCATACTTAGCACAAAGGAAGATTGTTGAAGGCCAAAAACTCAGCCCTAGGACAGTGCAACTGGAGTTCCTCAGGGCAGTGCCTTTGTTCTCTTCAGCTGCCTCATTAATGACCTTCCCTCCATTCAAGGTCAGAAGGGGGTTGCTTCCTGATGATTGCACAATGTGCAGCACTGTTTTCAACCCCCAGATAATGAAGCATTCCATGTCAGCAAGACCTGGTCAATCTTCAGTCTTAGGCTGATAAGTGGCAAGTAATATTTGTACCACACAAATGACAGGCAATAACTATCTCCAACCAGAGATTCTAACCGCCTCCCCATGTCATTCAATAGCATTAGCAATGCTGAATCCTTTACCATCAACATCCTGGTAGTTACCATTGACCAGAAACTGAACAGGAACAGCCCCATAGATACTGTGGCAACCAAAACAGGTCAGATGATGGGAATTCTTAGAGACTGATAACTTTTAAAAAGAAATTCATTTAATAGCTGAAAGGATAACATGCTAAGATTTTGGGATGAATTTTATGCCAGTGAGATTTTACATTGCCGCCGAAGTCAGTGGAGTTTAGAATGGCTCGCTGTATTTGATGGCCCTGTCCCCACCCCACTGGGGTTGTAGAATTCTGGCCTTCATGTTTTAAGATGTTTACTGCAAACAAAAGACTAAAAGCACTATTGACTAAATACTACCTTTGTAGGCAACTTATATTTTAAACCGCAGAATGGAATACCCCCACCCTTTATTTTTAGCACAACCAAAGAAACACATTTCACAGATATACTTTGAATAGACATTCAATTCTCCCAGAATCAGTGCTGAATGATTCTTGGCTCCCAAGGGTCTACTTCTGTTCTTTTCCTTTTTCAGCCTAGTAACTTCTAACTCCAGGACTGTCCTTCATGGTGACAGTATAACTCCTCATGAATTTGGTCTTTTCAATCCGAGCGTGAGCTTCTACCTGCTTTCTGGCACAGTGAACCGTAGAGACTGTTGGCCTGCAGCTGGTCTCTCTGCCGAACCCTGGCAGACTAACCTGTCTGTGATATTCAGTGATATTTTGAGGGAGCCTAAACCTGATATCACAATGGTTTCCTCAGTACACTTCCCATCTCAAAGCCCATCACCATGGCAATGTGAATCCCATGGGACTTGTATCCAAGCAGAGATGCTGATTAGCTATCCTTGAGATCCCAACTATCTTTTACCTTTGAAGAAAATGGACAGTTTAATGCACAACTGTTTACAGCCCAACATTCTCAATAATTTTCTGGGACTTTGGAGACTCAGTCTATAGCACACAGGCAGCTGTCTTTATCTCTAAGTGTACCTTGCACCAGCACCTTAGTAAGACAATTTGGGACCCCTTTAATTCCTAACAATCAAACCACCCAGGGTTGCAGTCAGGCAGACTGCAACACAGGTCACATGACCCCTTTCATTTATACCCAAAATTTAAAGACATGTCCCAAAATATCTTTTAAACCTCATAATTGCAACACCTGACATCTCAATAAAATCCCCAAAGACATTCCACCATCTACAAGGCACAAATCAAGAGTGTGATGGAATGATCCTCCACATGCCTGGATGAGTGCGGCTCCAAAACACTCAAGAAATTCAATTGGCGGAATTTTACACCCCATCATCGTGCAGCGGAGCCAGAAAATGCAGCGAGTCGCTCAATAGTCTATTGACTTCGGCGGGACCAGAAAATCCCACCGGTGGGACCAGAAAATCCCGCTGGTGGGAGGGGCCATAAAATTCAGCCCAAGACCCTGAGATGAGCTTTCAACCACACATTGGTGCTGTCACTATGATCCCCTATTTCCATGTCCGTAACATTGCCCATCTCAATCCCTGCCTCAGCTCTTTCACTGTTTTAAGCCCTCATCCATGTCTTTGTTAGCTCTAGACGTGACTATTCCAATGCACTCTGGACCAGTTTCCCACATTCTAACCTGCATAAAATTGAGGTCATCCAAATCTCTGCTGGCGTCTTAACTTGCACCAAATGCCATTCACCCATCAGCCCTGTGCCTGCTGATCTACACTGACACCCAGTTAAGCAATACCTCAATTTTAAAATTCTGATCCTTAATTTGAAATCCCTCCATAGCCTGGCCCCTCCCTCTCTCTTCAATTTTCTCCAGCCCTACAATCCTCTGATATCTACGCTTCTCCAATTCTGGCCACTTGAGCACCTGATTTTAATCACTCCCCATTGATGGCTGTGCCTTCAGCTTCCTAGGCCTGGACCTCTGGAAACCCCTCCCCACCCTCCACAATTCCCTACCTCACTTTCCTCTTGAGACACATCTTAACCAAGCTTTTGGTCATCTGCCCTAATGTCCCTTGTGTAGTTTGGTGCCATATTTTGTTTCACAATGCCCCTAGGAAGCACCTTTTGAATATTTTATGTTCAAGGTGCTATATATACAAGTTTTTGTTGATATTTTCACCACAGTTGCGGAGAATCTGGTTGTAAATGTAAGTAGGCTCATCTCCTTGGCAGCTGTGTCTTCTTAGTCAACATTGCTTCTTTTGGATCAATCATGATAAATGATACAGTATATATTTATTTATTTTTGTTATAATGAAAGCACTTCAGTCTTCTGCAATTTATATTTACCTTTTTGAGGCAGTTTTGAAAACAGTAAAGGGTTAAAGACTTGCAATTATATAGTCCTTTTCAGGACCACCAGTCCTCTCAAAATGCTTCACAGCCAGTGAAGCACTTTTGAATTATAGAGATGAGTTTTACAGGTTACCATAGGCGAGAAAACAGTAAATTAGGGCGTCATGCTATTTGTGGCGTATTTGCCTGCCTGCCCCCATCCCCACCGTGATTTTACCAGCGGTGGGGCAGGTGTCGTAGTTGATTGGAGGCCCCTCCCCATAGTGCTGCTTCCACACTTCCCCCCCCTGCCCTTGCCCTGTTCAACATCTCCCTCCCTCCTCCTCTTCTCCACCCCCCACCCCCTAACACAAGCGCGTGTGCACGCGCACACACACACACGCACACACACACCCTAGCCAGAACCTGTCAGCCTGGCCCCACTGAGATCCCAGATGTACCTGAGTGACTGTGTCCATTGTTGAATTTCACCTCCTTGGCCTACTTGCTGTATTGGCAGTGGCCACCATTCCTGCTGTTGCTGCCGGTGTGCAGAGCAGCTAGGCCTCCAATTGGCCAGCAGCTCTAAGTTGGGACTTCCTCCTGGACAGGCCTCCAGCCTCATCATTAATCCAAGGGCCGTCGTCCAAAAAATTAAAGTGGAGCGATCTGGCTAAACGGAAACGGGCTTGCTCCCGACATTTATGCTGAGGTGCTGGGAGCCTGCCCATCGTGTTTAATCCAGCCCATAGTTACTGTTGTCATGTAGGAAATGCAGCAGCCAATTTGTGCACAACAAACTCCCACAAATTGCAATGTGATAATGACCAGATAACCAATATGACAAAAAAAAGATTGAAAGCTAACTATTGGCCATGACACTTGCATGCGCTTTTTCAAAATTGTGTTATGGGATCTATTATCTACCTGAGCAGGCAGATGGGGCTTCAGCTTTAACATCTTATCTTAAAGGCCCATCTCCGACAGTGCAGCACTCCATTAGTACCTCACTGGAGTGTCAGTCTTGCAGTCATCCTGCTTTATTTTTCGGCCGATGACCTTTTACTTCATATGAGGCGGGACTTTCGTCTGTCTCCAGGAGGAAGTACTGACTCATAGAGCTGCTGGCCAGTCAGAGGCCAGCAACTCTGCACACTGGCAGCGCCAACAGGAGTGGTGGTCACTGCCGGTACTGCAGGTAGGTGATGGACCTGGAGTGGGAGTTGAACCTTGAACCTTTTCACTCTGAGGTGAGATTGCTACCAATTGAACAAAAGGATTAGTGCAACTTTAACCAGCTGGATCTATTCCCTTTAATACTGGCTCTGACTTAAGTTTAGGTAAAAGATCTGATAGGTCTATTGAGGTTGGCCCTGTGCAGTACCCTTTCCATTTTCACACATTGGGCTTGCAGTGCTCTGAAATCAGTGTAATTTTCTCAATCCACTCCAGGGTGTTTTATATTTACAGCCACTGCAACTTTTACAGGAGCTAAGAGAAACCATCTGCTCTCTACAGAGTGCAGTTCAGCATCATTTACGTGAATTGTCACATAAAAGCCAAGAGTTTGACTACATTAAAAAAATGGTGCCCGTGCAAGATCAGCAGTCAGTACGATTGTGTTTTGAACCTTTTCTGTATACGTTTTAATACTCATCAAATGAAGAGTGCTTGTACTGCTAATTGGCAGCATTTTGGACACCCAGTAACAGCAGCGAGCACTCCAGGTAAAAGATACCATACCCAGTTGAATTTTAAAGTTCACTCTACTTTGCCCCCAAAACCTCAGCTTCAATCTCTGAAGATCACTCCCTACTGAATCTTCACAAAAACTTTTCCCCCCGTTTTTCACGCCAGTCAGTATGTGGCTTCTGAGTGAGTTTTCCGGTTAGTCCCAATTTTGGGACTTTTTCTCCAATGTCAGCCAAGCTTCCAAGGAACTGGCATCCTTTATCCTCACCCTGTCTTTGATCCCCCTTTTTTTCTATATTCATTTTTAATTTTTATCCAACAACTTCAGACCAGGAATTCTCTCCTCTATCCTCACCCCATTTTAATTTCCCTTTTCTCTACATGTATGTATGTGTGTATATATATATATTTATTTTTTTTTTTTAATCCACTTATTTTTATTTTTTTAAATTCATTTATTCATTGTTTTATCCCCCTTTCTATCCTTTTTTCCCCACCACCACCCATCCCCCCCACCCCACCCCCAAAGGAGCCATCTGTTTCTTGTTCATGTTGCTCTTCTCAGAGTGCTTACCCCTGTTCTGCTATTATCACATTCTGCTTTCTTACCTTAATGCCACTACCAGCACCTTTTTTAAGCCCTTGCCACTACCATTAATACTCCCTTTGTCCTTTTGTTTATGACGTCTTTGTCAGTCTCTCCTTTGTCCCCATCTATCGCTGGCCTTCTATCCAGCTTCACCTGCTCCGCCTCCCCTTAAACGGTATAAATTTCATTACATTTCTGCTGCTCTTTAACTCTGAAGAAGAGTCATACGGACTCGAAACATTTAACTCTGTTTCTCTCTCCACAGATGCTGCTAGACTGCTGAGTTTTTCCAGCATTTTCTGTTTCTGTTCCAAGAAACTGGACTGGGGCTCTGAAACTTAATTCACAATAAATCACCATAGCTCGCAAAGGAGGAGGAGTAATTCATTCAATCCATCTTGACTGGATTTGCAGAGGCAAAACACCCTGTCTTTTTACCCACTACCCCAAATTCCCAGAACCTCCACCTTTATTTTATTTCAATCAGGCTTCCAATATGATCCAAGAACAGGCATATTGACCATTTTTTCCCCATTAAGTAACAGCAAGGTTTAGTGTGTGGACCAGTAGCCATATTGAATTTATAGCATTGAATGTTGCTGTGGTTTGACGGTACTGGAATTTCTCGCAGTGGGAGGTGAAAGTACTTGCTTAATTATCACTTGCCATATACGTTTTTAAAGGCCATTTTCATGACCTGCTATGTGCATAGGCCATTTTATATGTATGAAGAACATTGTCTATTCAAATCAAATTCACTTGCAAGGTTGACATTTACAATGGACAAAATGAATTTGTAAATTAAGTTACATGCTGGTAGTGTCCAGTAGGTTCACAGAGGCTTAATTTGCTCTATTCCCTATGTTTGGCAACTTGAATAAATGATTCATTTTCTGGTGTATTTATTTTAAAATAAGGACCGGCCATTTTGTCTTAAGATTCAAAGGAAGAGTGTTTGCAAGCTGAATTGCTCTAAACTGTTTCCCACTGACTGAGATTAATGTGATTAAGGAGAAGCGTTTGATCTGCTGTCTGCACTGTAGAGGAACTGTGGCAGTGATGCTCCCCTGGAAGCCTTATTTCGAGTATCACACAAGGCTTGGGCAGCTTCCTCATGACATTGCACAGCTGTTTCAGTATTTCCTCTGATGCATTTCATTTTTTTTCAAGTTCTTCAGAAATATTTAGAGATGAGGGTCCTGACATTTCTCAGGTACTGCTGGTCTCATGCCATCAAATCTACAGAACTCTCCAGAAAACAGCACAGACCTGTTGAACAGTGTCTCGGCTGTTTCCAGGAGTTTCCTATTGATTTTGTAGAGGGAAGAACCTCTTGTTGGCTTAAAGGGCACAACCTCCATCTGCCCGATTCAAGACAAATGATGGCACTGTAACAGTGCTAATGCAGGGAGTTCCAAAGCCCCAGAAGTTCAGTCTTACTTGACGTTGAACTGCAAATTGAGATTGTTCCTCCACAAGGATAGATATGAGGCCCCAATCAATCACCTCCAGGCTAAGCAAGTGGTCTGGACTCCAGAAGAAGATTTTTGTTTGACTTTGTCAGATCCTTTACCAAAGGAGGTGAATGGATTATGACTGGTACCAGGGGGTAGTGCACCCTAGGCAACCCCAATCCCAAAGGTGTACGAACACCAGTTTCTGGTAGATATTGACGATTTATGTGAAGTGGTGTGATGTCCACCTGTTTCATTGTAATGGGATGCTGTCCCACTGCTCTTGCAACCCTTGGAGGTACCACTGCTCAAAGTTACTGGCTAGCTGAATCATGGATTGTGACCCACCAGATTTTCAACCCTCTGATTTTTCTTCACCTACCTTCAAAAACAATCTTGACTTGAGTGAATGTTTCAGATATTGTAATATTATGAGTTTTAAAAAATGTAGCATTTAAAATAATTTGTAGTGTGTATGTTTAGATTTCATTTTCTGGGGGTGGATTTTGTCTGGACTGATCAGGAATAGAAGTGCTGAAGTAATTAATCCTGTTTTTCTTCCCCTGTTGGGCATAATAGAGTAGGATATTGGACTCATCACCAGAAGCCTGAACTAATGATCCAGAGACATGAGTGCAAATCCCACCCTGACAGCTGGGAAATTTAACTTGATTTAATTAAATAACTCTGGAATGAAAGAAACTTGTATCAACAATGGTCACTATGAAAACACTGGATTATCAGAGAGCTTATCTGGTTCACTAATGCCCTTTAGGGAAGGAAATCTGCTGACCTTACCTGCTCTGGCCTATATGTGACTCCAAACCCACAGCTCTTAACTATCTTTTGAAATAGTCAAGCAAGACACTCAGTTGTCTCATGGGGGCAATAAATACTGGCCTTGCCAGCAGTACCCACATCCCGTGAATGAAGTTGCAGAAGAAGCATAGCCAGGTGTTCTGTGAAACATTGTGTTTTATGACCGTGATATGCCTGAACCTCTGTATGACTTTTCTTTTACCCATGAAGCAATCTCTATTGGTCACTGAGTGTGTGTAGAAAGTCAGTTGACAACATGTGCAAGCTACTTCCACACAGGACTCTGGTTCTAGAGCTGAGGGACTCGTCTAACCCATTGTACCATCCAGATTCCTCCATACACCATATCTCGATTTTTGAAGGTATTTTAAAAATATTTTTTAAGTATTAACTTTAATGTCATCAGCAAATCATACTAATCACATGACATGTTCTGGAATAGATCAGTGTAAATCACATGATCTAGGTTTCGTAGGTTGCATTTGTGATTTTTTTTTATGAGCTTAGCTCAACCAGTGATCCGAAAAGGAAAAACTCAGTCCCAGCATCAAACCTATAAGTTGTAATATGCTGCCCAATTTTGTTTCATGAATGAGGCAGTGTAGTGGCATTCGGGGGAGGCGGTGGCGTAGTGGTATTGTCACTGGGCTGGTAATCCAGAAACACAGGGTAATGCTCTGAGAACCTGGGTTCAAATCCCACCATTGCAGATGGTGGAATTTGAATTCAATAAATATCTGGAATTAAAAGTCTAATGATGACCATGATACCATTGCATGATTGTCATAAAAATTCATTTGGTTCACTAATGTCCTTTAGGAAAGTAAATCTGCCGTCCTTACCTGATCTGGCCTACATGTGCCTCCAGACCCACAGCGATGTGTTTGACTCCTAAAAATGCCCTTTGAACAAGAGCAATTAGGGATGGGCAATAAATGCTGGCCTAGCCAGCGATGCCACAACCAATTTATGCAAATTTTAAAAATTCGTTCCTGGAAGGTGGGCAATGTTCCTAAGCCATAGAGAAAGATAGAAATTGCTAACAAAAGTGACCAAATTCCATCTAGTTCACCATTTACGATCTGATGGTTGCGTAATGCAAAAATATCTTCTCAGTTTGTCTCCCATAAACCAGACACAAATGAAGAAAACACTAGTGGTGGAAAGTTCCAAAGTTACCTGCTGCTCTTAAGCTTGCTATGTTTGGTGTAAATCCCAGTTTCAGCCGTGCTGCCATTAGAAGCCAGGTACTTACACTTGGAGAAGAAACCAGAGAGAGAATCATTCCCAGGACACATATCTAGTTGGTGGTACCCATATTTTGAGTGATGTTAGAGACATTTGGGAACAAATCACTTGGCTGCAATTACTGAAGAATATGGAATGGATTATTAATCATCATTTGTCCATGGATGACTGACATTTACCTTTTAGGAGCAAGATATAATTTAATCAGTACATCACTTAATCAATGCTCTCTTTTCCTGGTGTGTTAGCAATTCCTAGCTACAAACCTGATGCCAAGGGAAATGTATAAACAATAAAGCCGATTTCACAAATTGGTGCTTATTCATGGACATTCAGGAATATTTTTAAACTAAGGGCATAATACAATATTATACAGTATAATACAATATAAGCTGGTTCTTCTCACATTTGGCTTTTCCTTGCTCTTTGACCCCTGACTTTGTTTCCTTGATTGCTGTTTTGCCTGCACTCCCCCTATTTTTATTATCTTCCCTTTACTGCTTTGAATCCCTCACTGCATCCCCAAATCATTCAAGTAGCAGTGCTATGCACAGACACACACTCCTCAATCCTGCCTAATGCAATCTGCAGTCACGTCACTAATGTTCAGGAATGCTACGAGCAAACCAGTTTTTCTAGGCTCCCCCTGCACTCAATGACTTCTGCCCTCCTCCCCTACAAGGAAGATAATGTTTTCAGAGCAAGAGGGCGCTAGCATGCCTACCTTCCTTTCGTGATACATTCTTTCAGTCACCCACCTTAATATAGGATCAAACTCCTTAAATACAATCATTTTCCAGGGAACGGGAGCAGAGTTACAAAAGGCTTTCTGTAATGGTGTGTACCAAGGTGCCACAAATCAAAGGAAGCAATAATATACTACTTCAGTTGTTCTACAGATTGTCATGAAGATGTGCTTTATGCCAAATAGTGATTTTCAGTCCTCCGGCTGGAAACCCAAATTGAGCTTTTTAAAGCAGACTTTTCAAAAGTAGAAAGACCAAAGTGACTTGAACTCACAGCCCAAGATGGGCTATGGGCCAAGTGGTGGAAAATGGGATTAGAGTAGATAGGTGCTTGATGGCCGGCAAGGACACGATGGGCTGAAGGGCCTGTTTCTGTGCTGTATAATTCTATAGCTAATCCCAATTTACATTGCTATACGTTCCACATTCCAATTCATTGGAGTGGAGTCAGCCTGGTACAAAACCCATCAAAGACAATGCCTTCAGTGGAGTGTGAAGTACTCATATCTCCTGTCTCATTAGCAAAGCATCTAAGGTAATCATCTGAGGTAGTCAACTGTTCATGAAGATTAATCGCTCGGGCAGTGGGACCCTGGCTATGTAAGCTTCCAGACATGAGCTAATCAAGTCACCTTTGGAATATATGGACAGTGTCTTTTTTTTTTGAATGCCCCAGCAGCTGGAGAAGAAAGTTCACATGACAAGTGAACCCTTTTTATGTTTTAAGCACATGCTTTCTCAGCAGAACTGAGGATAAGAAGCTTAGGGAGAAGACTAAGTGGGGTCACTCCTGCCTCCTTTTTTCCCTCAAACCTACCTGGTAAGCTTCACCCTCTGTTTGCTAACTATGACCATCCAGGGATGCCTTGCTGCAGACACAGATTTCTTAGAAGAATCCAACCCAGCTCCAATGTCTCTGCCCAATAACCAACTCCATCATCTACATCTTTGAATCAGAAGCATTGAGACCATTGAATTCAGCCTGAAGCCAGCCAAGTCATCAACCTACAGGCTATATACTGTTCTTTACTTTTTTAATGGACTCTAATTTGGGCAACCTATTCTTGTGTGTGTGCGTGTATGTTATTATTTTACTTAGATTGGTTTACGTTTAATAAAGCTAACCACTTTCTTTGTTAAACTCAAGAAAACCTGTCCTATTAGTTATTCCAAGATCACAGTACTCACTGAATTGACAAGCATATCCTTTTCAAACAAAAAACCTGTTGCAGTCAAACAAGGAGGGCAAAAGGGGAGCCATTCGACCCCTCCTCACCTAGCCGTAATGAGATTTTATTTCAGAAACATTGGAGTGGAATCTGTATCCATTCCTGTTCCTCCCCAACCCAGAATCCTGCATCTGTCGTCATGGAATTCACTGCAAAATTTAACACACAAATTGTGCTTTTCTGGATTGAAGATTGAAAAATGTGCATGGTTGTTTCTTTTTTTTGTTTTGGATGGTCTGGTCAGTGTAAATGGAATCTCGCAGTTGAACTCGCTCAAAAGGTTTGTTGTGGCAAGGAGTAAAGTCTGGGATAGAATAAATGACTTCATTGTTTTGTTCTGTAAATAGTTTTCTGTAAACTTTAGGTTACCTGTGGAATGGAATCTTCTGGGGCCCGAATTGAGCCAACATTTAGGGTAATTGCAGGGACATGCTGTATCTTGGAGTTTGTGCTTTCTTTTACATTGAAGAGAATTTGGGATTTGAGTTAGTGTATGTCTTTCTTCCAATCTGTAATGTTTGGGGCATGTCAAACATTTTGGTTTAAAGATCAAGTGATAAACATCTTGCACCTGGGAATGAAAATGCCTGGTAGTTTGTCTGAATTGTCATTTGCAGGGATTAGGCTGTTTTAAAACGCAAAAAAAAGTACATGCTTCTGTTCTCTTTAATTGAACTCAATGTTTCCTCTCTATCAGGACCACATTAATTGCATTGTTTTAATGAAGCCTACTAGAAAGCTGAATGGAACCTTTTGTTTTATTCTTGATGTGAGCGTCACTGGCTAGGCCAGCACTTGTTGCCCATCTCTAATTGCCCTTGAGAAGGTGGTGGTGAGCTGACACCTTGAACCACTGCAGTCCATGTGTTGTAGGTACACCCACAGTGCTTTAGGAAGGGACTCTCAGGATTTTGACCCAATGACAGTGAAGGAACAGCGTTATAGTTCGAAGTCAAGATGGTGTGTGGTTTGGAGGGGAAATTGCAAGTGGCGATGCTCCCATGCATCTGCTGCCCATGTCCTTTTAGGTGGTAGAATTTGGAAGGTACTGTTGCAGGAGCATTGCTGAGCTTTATTTTGAAGGAGTTAATTGAAAAGAATACTTCATCTTTAAATCTGTCAATTTTGACACTACAGTTGTGGTATAAAAGCAGCCTGAATTGACATCTTGATCCGCTTCATTTCAGTCAATTTTCGTCCTTAAGATCTGATTTAAACTACGCAAAAACACTTTAGCATTAGTATAAACTTCTAGAACATATTACTGTCTTTACAACTTTGGTACATATTGTAGATGATCATTTTAATCTGAAAGAAATTCTGGCAATGCCAGTTACAATCATATCAGCACATATATCCATCAGAATTCTGATGATTAGTCTCTGTGTCTCGAGCTAGTACTATCCAGATACACAGCATTCAGAGCAGAGCCATATTGAAATGAGTTGTATTTGCAGCTTGTCTGAATCTAACATTACCTGAGCGAGTTGCTGGTGAATGGGTGGAAGAGAATAGCAGGACACACAGTGTAAGACAAATCAGATCAGCGTCATCTCTTGTATGGCTTAAATTATCTGAGGCCAATTTTAAAGACCCTCTGTCTGCTGCAAACAGAGCGGGAGCTGCTTGAAAATGATGTCGAGCCCACCCATTGCCCCATTTACTCTGGTGCTAAGGCCTACACCATCTTCGTTAGGGCCCCGAAGAAGGGCACATGCAAGGTCATTTTTGATTTGCAATTATGAGGTACAAATTGGTGGAATGTCCATCCAAATGTTCTTTCAAGTTTTACCCTCCTTCAAATGACCATGGAGGCTGCTCAGTAAACTTCACAACATATATGGAGTGTCTTGTTTGTATAGAGCAGCAGTATCTCTGGTCCCACATAAGTACTGCAGTTTGTTGCTGGCCTGTGCAGGCCACCCTTCACCCCCACCCTTCACTGACTGCTGGCTGCATGAAGGACCTGGTTGATTTCTGGCCATCCCCAGGCACCTGTATGGAATTGAGACCTAAGCTCGAACCTCACAGAGGTAACAATCCACCTATTGACCACCTGTACTGCACCTAAAGTTAAAATTGTTCCCTTTTACAAGTGAGCATATTTTTTGAAGTGTTGGAAAAGTGCTTTTTATGAGGAAAGTGGGACCCAAAGTAACTACTTTCAAACTGTACATTATAATAGCTTGGATTTACACATGAGAACCCTCACTTCAGGGGTTATTTAGAAAATGCACTGTTATAACTTTAAAAACTGACTTTTAATTGTGAAGTTTAGGGGACTGTGTAAAATTGCCATTTGTGGCTGCCTGTCAGTTACATCCATTCAATCCAGTAGGGTGAAATTGGCAAGGAATGAAAGTGAAGAGACAAATGAATAACCATGGGGGGACGGGGAAGTATTTGTAATAGGAAAGCACTGCTGCTATGGTTCACTGCCCAAACTTTCCTGGCAGCTTTCATTTACACTGCAGCCTTTATGATCATGATCCCAAAGCGTGTCACAGTCAGTGAAATACTTTTAAATTGTCATCACTGTTGGAAATCATAGAATTGTAGAATGGTTTTGGCCTAATGTAAGCGTGTCAGCTCTCTGAAAGAGCAACTCACCTAATCCCACATCCCTGCCGTTTCCCCGTAGCCCTGCAAATCTTTCCTTTTTCAGGTATATATACAATTCCCTTTTGAAAACCACAATTGAATCTTCCTTGACCACACACTCAGGCAGTGTATTCCAGATTCTAACCACTCACTGCTTTAAAAAAAAAAATGGTTTTCCTCAAGTTGCCTTTGGTTCTTTTACCAAACGCTTTATTTCAGTGTCCTCTGGCTCTAGAAACCAATGGGAATAATTTCTCCTGGGAACAGTTTCTCCCTACCTACTATCAAATCTCATCTCAACCTTATCCTTCTAAGGAGAAGGTCCAACTTCTCCAATCTGTCTTTGCAACTGAAGTCCCTCATCCATGGAACCGTTCTTGTACATGTTTTCTGCACCCTCCCTGATGCCATCACATTCTTCCTAAAGGGTGGTGCCCAAAATTGGACACAATACTCCCACTGAGGCCAAACCAGTGTTTTATCAAGGTTCACCATAATCTCCTTTTTATACCTCTATTTATAAAGCCCAGGATCACATATGCCTTCTGACAGACAATTTAAGCTCAGTAAGCTCACTCAAACAGCGATGAAATAAATGACCAAATCATGTTGGCTGATGGATAAATATTGAACACGAGGAGAATTTCTGTGTTTTCCTTCAAATAGTGCCTTGGGATCTTTTATGCCTGCTTCAGAGGCACCTCTGACAGTGCAGCATTTCCTCAGTACTGCTCCGAAGTGTCAGTTTTGATTTGTGTTTCATTCTCTGGACTGGGGACTACGACTAAACCAAAGCTAAATGAGGCATTATTATTGCCTTTAGAGGCAGTAAGGCACATTTGATCAAGTGGTTTCCTCTATTATCCACAGTTTCTAAGTTGCAATGTAAATACTACTTGTAGCAGCTATTAGTTCTGGGGCTAGGACTATACATTCCAGCCATACAGTTCCTCACTTGGTCATGAGTTATGACTTCAGAATAGTTGTGTGTGTACAGATCTTTGTCACATGGCTATCCAATGTAGAAAAGCCATCAGCAGCAGATGTCAAAGTGAGATTATGATGTAAGATCCAGCCATGAAGGGGTCGAAGGGGAAAGAAACATTGTGCAAGAAGAAATGAGTGAGAAAAAGATTCCAAAGAATTAAGCTGATGAGACCCAGAGCTGGTTTTTTGTGGCGTCTTCCCAACTCCCCAGACCTTTAAAAATGGTGGGCAGGACCTGGATGCAGCCCGCACCCATTTCCAACAGATCCAATTTTTGTCAGGTGCGGGAAGGGGGCGTGGGTTGATTCATACAGAAGGGAAACCCAAAATCAGCAGGGCCGTTTAAACTTAGTGCTGGGTTCAGACAGACGCCATTTTGGCTTTTGCAAGGGCCTTATCTGGTCTGTGTGACTGTCACGATTGGAAGTTTGTTAAATCCCCATCCTTTAAATGTGAAAAATGGGTTAAGCTGTTAGAGAGATTTTAAAAGCCCTCTGCTAGACTGCTTTGATTGACAGGCCACCTGTTGTAGGTGACAAAAAAAACTCACCTGGTCATATAGTTTCAGTAGAGGTCTTTGATATTTCCCCAAGGGCTATTGTTATGTCACTGAGTGCTTGCTTGAATTTGAAAAGCTCAAGAACTCAGTTCACAGTTTGATTGACAGTTTAATGAGGCTATTAAAGGATTAACTGTCTTTGATATGAGGTTAACCACTTGAAACATACAAGCTTTGAATGGAAGTTTTTTTTAAACTATTAAGTATGTAAGAGTGAGATCTGTATTAGATTATTAGAAGTTTATTTTTTTCATCTCCACAGGGCTCCTGAGGTCTAGCCATGGTGGATAATGGCTGAGGTGCTATGGAGGTGGCATGAGGGCTAGGAGGAAGCATAGGGTCGGTGAGGAGGTAACAGGGATGCATGGCGGTGGGTGAGAAGGTGTGAGAGGTGAGGGCTAGAAGGCCTAACAACATCTTAAAAAAAAAAACAGTGACAAAGTCCCAGAGAAGGCAACCCTTCTAATCAGTGTGCCTCGGCACTCGCTTGCTCCTGTGACTGCCAAGGATCTGCTTCTGGCATCAGTGGGTGTGACTCAATCTCACCCCCACCTCCCTGAAGCACAAATCTGATCTAACGAGGCCCTTTAAACTGAGGCAGATCTGCCAAGTTGGGAAATCTCTGGATTCGAATTACTTGGTTTGGTAGCAAAAACCCAACACTCAATCTCAGAAAGTGAACTTTTATGCAGTTCCTAGCCTGTCTGACTATAGCCTGAACTAGTCTTTCCATTTTATCGGCCTTAGTAAACTCTAAACAGGGATATTCCCAAGCCGTTGTTTGAAGTGCATCTGTGCAGATTGAACTTTTCACATGCCCAAGGGGACTCTACTCAGCAAATAATCACAAGCGCCTTTAATGCACCATCTCCTGAGGCGGGAACACTGGAGAAAATATGGGAAAAATCTGCATGTGGAAGTGGTGTACTTTCCGGAGATCCGTCAGGCTGGAGAAATGTAATTTTTAATCCCTTTTACCCCCCATTAACTTCCCTTGGACTGACATCTCATGTCACAATAGAAAATAAGACAACATCTTGGATAAAAAGTCATGTTAGCAATCTGGCATCTGTCAGTATTGCCTGCACAATTTCCAGACCACTGATGAAATCGCTTTAGAAGCGATTTCAGTGAACTCCTTCGTAGTTCAGTGCTCATGTGCCATGAGTTGTTTCCTCTGAATATCCTAGTGGTGTGAATCTTTATGCTGTATCGCAAATAGTTTTGTCCTTCAAAAATCAATAGAAGGAAAAAGAAATGCTCTTGGCCCAAGAAGAAAGGTCACTCCAACACTTGCTAGTAATCCCATAAAATGAAACACATGTCTGTGCAACAGCATATGTAGTTAATGGTTTATTTTTAAAATAAATTCCAGCGCACCCTGGGCAGATGGATGTTAATTAACAACTCGGGTAACCAACTCTGTCATTTGTATTGCAACATGCTGAGTAAGATCCTTGACTTGCATTATGACCTGTAGGACTATAGGAACAGGAGTAGGCTGTTTAGTCCCATAAGCCTGTTCCGCCATTCAATAGGATCGTGGCTGATTAGTGAACTAACTCTATATGTCTAGTTTATTGACACTAACACCATGTGCCACAAGTAGAATAATGCAGTTGTAAATTTACCATCCCATTTCAGATGAAAATGATCTGACCTGAGGAATATTCTTGGCGGGGGGGGGGTGCGAGGGTGTGGGGTGGAGAATGGATTCTGCATGGTTCCAGTTCACCACGCCTTAGTTTACATACTTTCTTCTCAACTTCAACTTTGCCATGATATGGTTCTCACCCTCTCATCTACTGTCACTCTATTTGACAACCCTGATACTTCAAACCAAACCAAACACCCTCTGCCCCACCCCCCACAACATGAAATGATTTGCTTCACATTTCTCAAATGAATTCTGAGTATCACATAAAGATATGTTCTGAACAAAATGCACTGTTGTGGTTTAACAGAACATAGGCAAGGGGTGGACATGCTGCCCAGGGATTGTGGGGTTGTGATAATGCGAGAGTTATTTAGCAGAGTACAATCCTACATCCTACATTTAAAGTCGCATCGGGAAGCAGCTTGTATAAAAATACCAATTGTTTCTGACACTACTGTATTGGATTAAACACATTGTGACATCTTTAATTGTAAAGAAGCATCTGCTTTTATAACTCCTCGTTCTTGTGTTTGAATTGAGTACGCAGTTTTTCTAGGTAGTTTTCAGCTGATATAAATTTCAACAAAACATTTTTTGTTCTGGCAGATTTTAATAAAAAAAAGTGATATACAGCTAGCTAGAATGAAGGCTAACCATGCAGAAAATTACAGAGCCATCTCTGGGCAACAGCATAAATCTGAAGCTGTATACAGGAATTCTCCAGAGTACTTTGCTGATGCAATATTGGCGATTAAATTGTGCTTGAATAAGTATGTGATGAGATGGAAAAGCTTCATCTAAAACACAGATTTAACTGAGGCTAAAACCTTCCAACAGTATATTGGTGATCGGCATCAATTTTCATTGAAGCACTGATGAACAGTGAATTGCTAACAACCTCCCTCTTTGTTTGCCACACTGTTCAATATTGTGATGGTCCAGTCAGCACTGTGTGCCTAATGTTACTAAAAAATCACAAATGTCACTATTTTTATGATCATTTTTATCAATGTGAAACTTTGAATTTTAACTGTTAAATATGTGTAAAATGTAGCTGCAAAGCATTTAGCATCAGATAATGAGATTTTGGGGTGTACACAATGTATTTAGTCCACACTTTCATTTTATCAAGAACTAATTTTGTTACTTTCACACCTCTAGTATATTCTCTTCAAGTTGCAAAAATGTACTTTGAGAACAATGCCTCCACTAATTTAACCAAACTTTGTCATTACAACCAGTATTGCTGAGAGTCTAGGGTTTTACAAGCCAAATATTCAGCTCAGTCAGCAGCTAGTTCAAACAAATTGATATTGATGCAACCATTCATGCCTATCCTGATATCCCAATAACCTTCCTTCCCAAACACACATTAACTTTAGCTCCTTCAAAAAGGGGGATTAGATCTATCATGTTTCAGCAGCTTTAGGCCAGTGGCTTGCAAACTGGAGTGTGAGAAATAAGTGCTGTCATTAGCAGCATGTTGGTAGGTTGTGAGTTAAACTGTTATTGTGGTGACTGTCCTTCACTCCCATGAATGCCTCCTCACTGGCACCCATAACCACACTTGTGCAGGAATATTTCAAAGCTGCGTGAACCTGTGGCTAATGCCTGATATGACCCTAATACAGTGTGTCGTGAATAAACCAATCCAAGGAATGCATTCTAGTCACGTGCAGCCAATTTGGCCATGGCCCTACACTCTTTCCTATGAACATGAGTTAGGCCAAAATAGAATATAAGTAAAAGATTTGGCTATGGCAGATGATAGGAAAATATCTACTTCATTATAGAGCATCTAAACTTTCTGTCCAGGGTCTTATTCCTTGGATTAGTTCATTTACAAGACATTGCGTGCAATTGAATGTGACTCATGTCAGTCATTAGCTTCAGCTGAAGCCATAGGCAGTTAGAGTTACAGAGTAGAAATAAACAAGAAACAAAGTATGAGGAGAGTTGTATAGAATTTGAATTTCTGAAGCTCAGCGATGAATGGCTGCAATGTGTCATGTGCTTACAAATTAATCCAATGATGCAATGAAACCTGAAAAACTAAAGCAAACCCTCAGTACAAGGAATGTAAAGATAAATTGAAAGACATTTGAATGCAAAAAAGAACAATACAGTCACAACAAATTGATGTGGTTCCAGAAAAGGTCCTGAAGGCCCTTCTTAATAGCATTTTGGAATTGTTAAAAGCAAGAAAGCCCATATTGGAAAAGAGCTGATTTTCCAGCTGCTGTACAAATGTGCAAATTGATGGTGAGTGAAGACGCAGCACAAAAGTTGAAGGCCATACCACTTTCTAATGGCACATTTAGCAGAAGAATCAAAGAACTTGTAAGAGATGTGAAACGTCAATTGAAAGGCTTCGTGAATGTGAGTAATTTGCAGTTTAGCTGGATGGGACAACTGAGGTTGTAAGTGTAGAACTTTGATTATGGACAAAGTGGCAGCTTTGGCGTTTCATTTTCAGCCACTGGCATTCATGTTTCATGATTCGTTTACTACATTTGTCAGGGGAAATTTTAGAAGATTTTCTCTTTTGTCAGGCATTAATAAAACAAACATTTATTCAAGGAAATATTCAAGTTGAATGGAAGAATTATGTTGTTGTTTGCTCAGATGGTGCTGCTGCTATGATGGGCTTTAGGTGTTGTTGCAAGAGTAAATGTGACACATTGAATGTTGCATTACCAAGCCCTTGTTTCAAAAATTACATGTTGTGTTAAATGCAACTGTGAATTTTGTGAATCCCAGACCTTGCAAATTCATATCTGCAAACTTGCATTTTGCAAATTTGCAAAGTTGTATTCAGAAACTGATGCAGGACATGAAAAAATGTTTCTCACTCATTTACATTGGCTATCTTGCAATGGAGTCCTAGAAAGAACTTTTGACCTTTCTGAAGTGCTACTGGGTTTTCCTTCTGTGCGCAATCCTGCACAACCTCTTTGGTCAACCTCAAAACTTGCGTACCTTTCAATCTGGCAATTTAATCTGTGAAAAATGCTGAATTTATCAATACAAGAGGACAATATAGCCATACTCAGTGATAACAAATCTATGACAACGAGGCCATGGGCAAAACTCCAACCTCTGAGGAGGAGGAAGCCCTTGTCCATCCTGACAATTCAGAACTGGATGAGGATGCAGAGGCCACCAATGGCAGAGCAGCTGGGAGGCATAGACCTGTAGCCAGGGCTGAATCCGTGCAGGAGGGATTCAATGCCAGGCACATTCTTGTGCAAAATAGATTCTCACAAAGTTCCCCAATCCCAAAATTGCCATTAGCCAGCCCCTGGTGAGCAAATTTCGCTTGAAGAACATTGTACATTGATGCCACAATGATTCAAGGGACTACCCATCCCCCACAATGGAGAAAATCAACGTCATTGAGTTTGCCTCAGTCACATTCAGATTGCTGCTATCCTCATCATTATAACCGTGGGCCTCATCCAATTTCAAACACACGTGATAAATTCTTCACAACCTGGCCCCCTCACATGAATGCCAGTGGCTGAAAATGAAACGCCAAAGCTGCCACTTTGTCCATAATCAAACCATGCCCACAATGGTGAGAGTGACAGTACTTGGATTTACAATCCTATCAGCATACATAAGGGTTAATGTTCCAGAATTCATGCAGATAAGGCATATCGCGCATTATGAACCCACAACTTTGCAACACCAGCTCCTCAAAAGAACTTGCACACCATCCATTCCGGCCAGTGGTCCAGTTTCTGAAATGGCCGCCATGTGAAACATATCTGGCATCCATTTACCTTTGCTTCCTGCACAAAACACATTCTGCAACATCTGGAAGACAAATGCAGCCAAAGTAGTGGGCACAGCAAACGACCAATATTAGCTGGAGCATGCATGGCCTCTCGAGCTGTGATGACAACACCTAGGCGAGTGTGTAACACTGAAGTGCAGATGAATACCTTGCACCGAACACTGATGCTTCATCTGCTGCCTCGCACCTGTTTGTGGAGTCTGATCATTGAACCTCCCTTAACGTCAAGCTTGGATGGTCAAAAAAAATACTAAGGAGCATCTCAGTGCTTGAACCTTTGACCTCTGGTTCTTATGTGTGACAGCAGAGAAGAAGCCCTCCAGTGCATCATAACTCGGCGATAACCTTGCTCCTGATGTCACATCAAGATTGGTCTCTGCATGCTCCCTCATTGTTACTGGCAAGAACCCCCTTCATAATTTTACCATTCTTTAGGAGCTCTGTAGTGTTCAAAAAAGCACTGAACCATGTACAGTATAAGTAAATATGTTTAAGAAGTGGTCAAATGTGATCTACACAATGTGAAAAAAGTAACCATGGTAAACCTATTAGTGCTCTAAGATGGCACCCTGAGCTCACGCACACTCCTACAAGGTGCCTCTGAACCACATAACCCCCACGCTCCCCTGTGTTGCATCGGAGGAGGTGGAAGCAGGTTGCTCACTTCTCAATCTATACAGCAATGTTGTGCAGGCAGAGGGTGCTGAGGAGCCCTCGGTACCTTCACCCTCCTCAGTGTGTTGGCCTTCAGGTGGAGTTGGTGGGGCTGGCTGGTGCTCCGCAGTCTTCCATTCCAGCAACTGATGTGCCAACAGTATAACCGTCCTGTTCAGGGTACACAGCTACTCATGTCATCTGTGGATGTCAGCGTTCATACTCTAAGCAAACTGATCCAGATTAGTGAGGGAGGCTTGCACTCTTTTCTGGCCGATATGCTGCTCTTGCACCCACTCCCAAGTGTTGCTGCATGATTCGCTCCATGAGATTGGCCAATCTCTCATGGTTAGTGCACTGGCAGTTGAACCCCTGGGACAATGTGGAGCTCATGATGGTGTTAGACTCATCCATTCGCAGTCCAAGGGCTCCCACTGCCTCAGGGAACTCTGCCAGATGTCCACACATCTGCTTATTGGACAGTACTGTGCACCAAAAGGTGACTCCCAAGGCTCCACTTCCCTGCCCGCTGGAGCATCCTCATGACTTTCCTCCCTTCTCCGAGAGGGCTGTGCACAGATATCTCTGACTCCTGACACCTCCTGGCCATAATTTTTCAGTCTTCCCTAGGCTCCAGGGAGGTGCCAGAGGACTGGAGAATTGCAAACATTACGCCCTTGTTCAAAAAAAGGTTGCAAGGATAAGCCCAGCAATTAGACCAGCCAGCTTAACTTCAGTGGTAGGCAAGATTCTAGAAACAATTGTTCGGGATAGAAATAGTAGTCACATGGAAAAATATGGGTTGATAAGGGAGAGCCAGCATGGATCTCTAAAGGGGAAGTCATGTTTAACTAACTTGCTGGAGTTTTTGAAGAGGTAGCAGAAAAAGTCAATGAGGGTAATGATGTCGATGTGGTGTACATGGACTTCCAAAGGGCATTTGATACAGTGCCACATTACAGACTTGTGAGAAACGTTATTGCTCATGGAATAAAAGAGACAGTAGCAATGTGGATACAAAATTGGCTGAAAAATAGGAAGCAGAGTATTCGTCAATGGATATTTTTCGGGCTGGAGGATGGTTTGTAGCGGAGTTCCCCAGGGGTTGGTATTGGGACCCTTGCTTTTCCTGGTATATATTAATGATCTAGATCTTAGTGTGCAGGGGACAATTTCAAAGCTTGTGGATGATACGAAGCTTGGGAGTGTTGTACACTGAGAGGAGGACAGTGTAGAACTTCAAGAGGACATAGACAAGTCGGTGGAGTGGGCAGATAGGTGGCAGATGAAGTTCAATGTAGAGAAGTGAGAGGTGATGCATTTTGGTAGGAAGAACATGGACAGAATATAAAAGAAGGGGTGAAATTTTGAAGGGGGTGCAGGAGCAGAAAGAGCTGGGTGTATATGTGCACAGATCATTTTTTAAATTATTATTCATTCATGGGATGTGGGCTTTGCTGGATGGGCCAGCATTTATTGCCCATCCCTAGTTGCCTTTGAGAAGGTGGTGGTGAGCTGCCTTCTTGAACCGTCCATGTGGTGTAGGTACACCCACAGTGCTGTTAGGAAGGGAGTTCCAGGATTTTGGCCCAGTGAAGGAACGACGATATATTTCCAAGTCAGGATGGTGAGTGACTTGGAGGGGAACTTCCAAGTGTTGGTGTTCCCATCTATCTGCTGCCCTTGTCCTTCTAGATGGTAGTGGTTGTGGGTTTGGAAGGTGCTGTCGAAGGAGCCTTGGTGAATTCCTACAGTGCATCTTGTAGATAGTACACACTGCTGCCACAGTGCATCGATGGTGGAGGGAGTGAATGTTTGTGGATGTGGTGCCAATCAAGCAGGCTGCTTTGTCCTGGACCGTTTCAAGCTTCTTGAGTGTTGTGGGAGCCGCACTCACCCAGGCAAGTGGGGAATATTCCATCACACTCCTCACTTTTGCCTTTTAGATGGTGGACAGGCTTCAAGGAGTCAGGACGTGAGTTAGTCGTTGCACGGTTCCTAGCCTCTGACCTGCTCTTGTAGCCACGGTATTTATATGGCTAGTCCAGTTCCATTTCTGGTCAGTGGTAACCCCCAGGATGTTGATAATGGTGGGGGGTTCAGTGATGGAAATGCCATTGAACGTCAAGTGGCGATGGTTGGATTCTCTCTTGTTGGAGATGGTCACTGCCTGACACTTGTATGTTACTTGTCACTTGTCAGCCCAAGCATGGATATTGTCCGGGTTTGGCTGCATTTGGACATGGACTGCTTCAGTATCTGAGGAGTCGCAAATGCTGCTGAACATTGTGCAATCATCAGCGTACATCCCCACTTCTGACCTTGTGATGAAAGGTAGGTTATTGATGAAGCAACTGAAGATGGTTGGGCTGATGACACTACCCTGAGGAACTCCAGCAGTGATGCCCTGGAGCTGAGATGACCTCCAACGACCACAACCATCTTCCTTTGTGCTAGGTATGACTCGAACCAGCCGAGAGTTTTCCCCTTGATTCCCATTGACTCCAGTTTTGCTAGGGCTCCTTGACGCCACACTCGGTCAAATGCTGTCTTGATGTCAAGGGCAGTCACTCTCACCTGACCTCGGGAGTTCAGTTCTTTTGTCCATGTTTGAACCAAGGCAGTAATGAGGTCAGGAGCTGAGTGGCTCTGGCGGAACCCAAACTGGGCATCAGTTATTGCTAAGCAAGTGCCGCTTGATAACACTATTGATGACCCCTTCCATTATTTTAATGATGATCGAGAATAGACTGATGGGGCGGTAATTGGCTGGGTTGGATTTGTCCTGCTTTTTCTGTAGAGGACATATTTGGGCAATTTTCCACATAGCCGACTAGATGCCAGTGTTGTAGCTGTACTGGAACAGCTTGGGTAGGGGTGCGGCTGGTTCTGGAGCACAAGTCTTCAGTACGATTGCCAGAATATTGTCAGGGCCCATAACCCTTGCAGTATCCAGTGCCTTCAGCCGTTTCTTGATATTGCGTGGAGTTGAAGGTGGCAGGACAGGTGGTGAGAGCAGTTAATAAAGCGTATAGAATGGGCTTTATTAATAGGAGCATAGCATACAAAAGCAAGGAGGTTATGCTGAATTTATATAAGACAATCGTTAGACCTCAGCTGGAGTATTGTGTATAGTTCTGGGTGCCGCATTATAGGAAGGATGTGAACTCATTGGAGAAAGTGCAGAAGAGGTTTACAAAAATAGTCCCAGGGATGAGAAGTAGTTACGAGGAGAGATTGGGACTGTTTTCCTTTGGAGAGAAGGCGGCTAAGAGGAGATTTGATAGAGATGTTCAAAATCATTAGGGGGCTGGACAGAGTAGCTAGGGAGAAGCTGTTCCCGCTTGTGACGGATCAAGAATGAGAGGGCACAGAGTTAGTGATTTTCAAAAGAAGCAAATGTGACATGAGAAAAAACTTCTTCGCACGAGTGGTTCAGGTCTAGAATGCACTGCTTGGAATTGTGGTGGAGGCAGGTTCAATCGAGGCATTCAAGAGGGCATTTGTGCAGGGGTACGGGGAAAAGGCAGGGCAATGGCACTCATTGGACAGCCAGTGCAGATGTGATGGGGCGAATGACCTCCTTCTTTGCCATTAAAATTCTGTGATTCCTCCTGTACTTTGGTGCTGTGCCTTTCACCCTGTGCCACTGACTCTCCATGCATGGTACATCCCCCCCAATGTGCTGGTATCTGAGTTGGTGGAGTGTGGACTAGTAAGATGTGACTGTGTCCTTGGACATCTCTTCCTCCTCCTGATGCCTGTGGGATGAGGTGGGGATGGAGGCGGGGGGAGGGGGGGGCTGCTGTTGGTGAGTGAGCAGAGCTGTGTGCTGTATGTGACACAAAATGAGATATTTAGGTATAGCCCTTTATATTGTGAAAGCACGTTCTGTTCCATGCCACTACTTTAACCATGCTCACGCTACCTTTATGAAGCTACTCCATCCTTGTACTCCCTCTCATGCCAACGTCCCCTTGTGTTCGGTGAACTGACAGCATGACCTCCAATATGCAAGGTGATTTCAACACTTCGCTTTTCACCTGCTACTGGTGATTCACCATCACCAACAAGCACATGCTCAGGCACCCTTGTAATCTCCATGACCATCTATTCAACTGAGCGAATTGTTCTTAGCCAGGCTGACCCGACACCAGTCTGGGCCATCTCCTTAGCGTTCTTTGCCCTCTTAGACTGCAATGACAACAAGAATTTATGTTAGCCTAATATATTGTGCATGCAGCGATTACCTTTTCTTCCTATGTCTGTGCATCACATTGCTCATTCATGTGTTCTGTGAGCTACTTACACATACCTCTGCTTCAACATTGAGGCTTGTATGTGTCAGGTCTCATACCTTAGCTGCAGCATCCAGATGTGTCCCCTCCCTTGGAGCTCTGTGTGGATGAGCCATGTGATAGGTGAAGATAACCAAAAAATGTCACAGACAAAGGAACAAAGAGGTGTTGAAGGTGGTGATATTATCTAAAGGAACGTGCTAATTAAGAGTATAAGACAGGACAGATAAGGTACAGATAGCTCTAGTGGGGGTGGGTGAATACTAAAAGGTAGAAATAAACAATATCACTGGCTGCTTGTCCCAACAAACCCCCCCCCACCCCCCCGTTTTAAACCAGCTTATATTTCACCCCTTTCCTAATTTTACTTAGTTCTGTTGAAGGGTCATGAGGACTCGAAACGTCAACTGTGCTCTTCTCCGCCGATGCTGCCAGACCTGCTGAGTTTTTCCAGGTATTTCTGTTTTTGTTTTGGATTTCCAGCATCTGCAGTTTTTTGTTTTTATAAAATTTAATGCATGCTCCAGAACATAAGAATAATGAAATGAAACAAAAACATCCAGGCCCACTCGGGAACCCTGGCCTACCAACCATAGAGGGTTAGAACCTATAGTAGAGATGTATCAGTGCCTCACTTGGCCTGGAATCTGTCAGCGATAAGATTGTCATAGGCCTGCCTGCCATGTCGCAATCATAGCCCTGGCTCCTGCCACTGCATCCCCAACATCCACTCCCTCATGATCAGCAGCATCATCTTCCCTTTCCTCCTTGTCAGAGGAGACATCTGGCTTCTTCATCTCCCCCTCTGCAAAAACATCCCCTATTTGCAGACTGAGAACACAATGATCCTGGACACGCTTTCTGGTGAGTACTGAAACACTGCCTGAGTCGTCCAAGCGTTTGGTTCCAAGTGGAACATCATTTTATGCAGTCTAATCATCTGCTCTATTGTTGCTGTTGTTGAGGCACGGGCAGCATTGTACCTCTCCTAAGCGGCATGTTGCGGGTTCTGCTCTGATGTCATCAGTCAGTTCCTCTCTGGATATCTCTGGTCACCAACGAGCCAGCCCTGCAGTTGATCACAGAATATTATGGTGCAGAAGGAGGCTATTCGGCCCATCGTGTCTGCACCAGCTCTCCGAAATGAGCATTATGACGTAGTGCCATTCTCCTGCCTTTTCTCCGTACCCTTGCACATTGTTTCAATTCAAATAATCATCTAAAGCCCTCTTGAATGCCTCGATTGAACCTGCCTCCACCACACTTCCAGGCAGTGCATTCTAGACTTGAACCACTCTCTGTGTGAACATGTTTTTTGATGAGGGGGAGCAAAGATTTGCGGCACCTGTGAGTTGTTAAGGGTGTAGGCATTGGGAGAGCTTCCTGAGTAGTGCACATGCACACCTGAAGGATTTGTTTTCTGTGATCACATTCATAGAGTGAAACCCCTTTCTGTTTATGAGAGCAGCAAGACAATCCCATAGAGCTCTGCGTCATGTGCATAGAACTATAGAACACTACAGCACAGAAAAACAGGCCATTCGGCCCTTCTAGTCTGTGCTGAAATATTATTCCGCTAGTCCCATTGACCTGCACCCAGACCCCTCCCATCCATGTATCTATCCAATTTATTCTTAAAACTTTAAGAGTGAGCCCGCATTATCACGTCAGATGGCAGCTCGTTCCACACTCCCACCACTCTGAGTGAAGAAGTTCCCCCTAATGTTCCCCCTAAACCTTTCCCCTTTCACCCTAAAGTCTTGTCCTCTCGTGTTTATCTCTCCTAATCTAAGTGGAAAGAGCCTACTCGCATTTGCTCTATCTATACCCCTCATAATTTTGTCAACTTCTATCAAATCTCCCCTCATTCTTCTACGCTCCAAGGAATAAAGTCCTAACCTGTTTAATCTTTCCCTGTAACTCAACTCCTTAAGACCCGGCAACATCCTAGTAAATCTTCTCTGCACTCTTTCAATCTTACTGATATCCTTCCTGTAGTTAGGCGACCAGAACTGCACACAATACTCCAAAGTTGGCCCCACCAATGTCTTATACAACCTCACCATAACATCCCAACTCCTATACTCTATACTTTGATTTATGAAGGCCAGTATGCCAAAAGCTTTCTTTACAACCCTGTCTACCTGTGATGCCACTTTCAGGGAATTATGTATCTGAACTCCCAGATCCCTTTGTTCCTCTGCACTCCTCAGTGCCCTACCATTTACTGTGTATGTCCTACCTTGGTTTGTCCTTCCAAAATGCAACACCTCACACTTTTCTGCATTAAATTCCATCTACCATTTTCTGGCCCATTTTTCCAGTTGGTCTAGATCCCTCTGCAAGCTTTGAAAGCCTTCCTCGCTGCCCACAACGCATCCAATCT
Source organism: Cetorhinus maximus (assembly GCF_964194155.1). Taxonomy (NCBI): domain Eukaryota; kingdom Metazoa; phylum Chordata; class Chondrichthyes; order Lamniformes; family Cetorhinidae; genus Cetorhinus; species Cetorhinus maximus. The sequence continues at coordinate 151,739,856 of NC_135880.1, read as the reverse complement.
TAGTGTCATCAGCAAACTTGCTGATCCAATTTATCACATTATCATCCAGATCATTGATATAGACAGCAAACAACAATGGTCCCAGCACAGATCCCTGAGGCATACCACTAGTCACAGGCCTCCCGTTTGAGAAGCAATCATCCACTACCACTCTCTGTCTTCTCCCACACAGCCAATTTCAAATCCAGTTTACAACCTCTCCATGGATACCAAGTGTCTGAACCTTCAGAACTAACCTCCCATGTGGGACCTTGTCAAAGGCCTTACTAAAGTCCATGTAGACAACATCCACAGCCTTTCCTTCATCAAATTTCTTGGTAACCTCCTCGAAAAACTCTACAAGGTTCGTTAAACACGACCTACCACGCACAAAGCCATGCTGACTATCCTTAATCAGCCCTTGGCTGTCCAAATAATTGTATATCCGATCTCTCAGAACACCTTCCAATAATTTACCTACTACTGACATCAGGCTCACTGGCCTGTAATTACCTGGTTGACTTTTGGAGCCTTTTTTAAACAATGGAACAACATGAGCTACCCTCCAATCCTCCGGCACCTCACCCGTGGCTAAGGACGTTTTAAATATTTCTGCCAGGGCCCCTGCAATTTCTACACTAGTCTCCCTCAAGGTCCGAGGGAATATCATGTCAGGCCCGGGGGATTTATCTACCTTTATTCGCTTTAAGGCAGCAAGCACCTCCACCTCTTTAATCTCTATATGTTCCATGACACTACTGCTTGTTTCCCTTCCTTCCTTATACACTATGCCAGTTTCCTGAGTAAATACTGATGCAAAAAAACTGTTTAAGATCTCCCCCATCTCGTGAGGCGCCACACATAGACGACCACTCTGATCTTCAAGGGGACTAATTGTGTCCCTTACTATCCTTTTACTCTTAATATACTTGTAGAAACCCTTCGGGTTTACCTTCACATTATCTGCCAAAGCAACCTCATGTCGTCTTTTTGCCTTCCTGATTTCCTTCTTTAGTATTTTCTTACATTTTCTATACTCTACAAGTACCTCATTTGCTCCTTGTTGCCTATACCTGCTATACACCTCTCTCTTCTTCTTAACCATATCACCAATATCCCTTGAAAACCAAGGTTCCCTATGCCTGTTAACTTTGCCTTTAATCCTGACAGGAACATGCAAACTCTACACTCTCAAAATTTCGCCTTTGAAAGCCTTCCACTTACTGAACACATCCTTGCCAGAAAACAACTTATCCCAATCCACTCTTCCTAGATCCTTTCTCATTTCCACAAAAGTGGCCTTTCTCCAGTTTAGAATCTCAACTCGAGGACCAGACCTATCCTTATCCATAATTAACTTAAAACTAATGAAATTGTGGTCACTGGACCCAAAATGTTCGCCTACACATACTTCTGTCACCTGACTTGTCTGGTTCCCTAATAGGAGATCAAGTATTGCATCCTCTCTCGTTGGTACCTCTATATATTGATTTAGAAAACTTTCCTGAACACATTTGACAAACTCCAAGCCATCCAGCCCTTTTACAGTATGGGAGTCCCAGTCAATATGTGGAAAGTTAAAATCTCCTACTATCACAACTTTCTGTTTCTTACATCGGTCTGCTTTCTCTCTACAGATTTGCTCCTCCAATTCTCTCTGACTATTGGGCAGTGTATAATACAACCCTATTAGTGTGGTCACACCTTTCCCGTTCCTCAGCTCCACCCATATGGCCTCTGTAGACGAGCCCTCTGGGCTGTCCTGTCTACGCACAGCTGTGATATTTTCCCTGACTAGTAATGCCACTCCTCCCCCTTTCATCCCTCCCCCTCTATCACGTCTGAAACAACGGAACCCCGGAACATTGAACTGCCAGTCCTGCCCTCCTGCAACCAAGTCTCACTAATAGTAATAATGTCGTAATCTCACGTGCCAATCCACACCCTAAGCTCATCTGCCTTTCGGACAATACTCCTTGCATTGAAATAGATGCACCTGAGAACATTTCTATCCCGTACAAACCTTTGATTTCTGTCTATACATGCATTCCTCGCTTGACTTTTATCCTCCTCCACCTCACTATCTGCTGTAACACTCTGGTTCCCCTCCCTCTGCAAATCTAGTTTAAACCCACGGGAGCAGCACTAGCAAACCTACCCACAAGGATGTTAGACCCCCTCCAGTTCAGGTGCAAACCGTCCCGTCGGAACAGGTCCCACCTTCTCTGGAACAGAGCCCAATTGTCCAGAAACATGAAGCCCTCCCTCCTACACCATCTCCTTAGCCATGTATTTAGCTGCATTATCTTCCTATTTCTAGCCTCACTAGCACGCCACGTGCCACACGGGTAGCACTTCTGAGATCGTAACCCTGGAGGTCCTGTCCTTCAACTTTGCACCTAACTCCCTAAACTCTCTTCGCAGGACCTCCTCCTTCCTATCCACGTCATTGGTCCCTACATGGGCCACGACATCTGGCTGCTCACCCTCCCTCCTGAGAATACTGAGAACTCGATCTGAGATATCGCGGACCCTGGCACCAGGGAGGCAACAGACCATCCGGGATTCTCGATCTCTCCCACAGAACCTCTTATCTGTCCTCCTAACTATCGAATCCCTTATCACTACTGCTCTCCTCTTTTCCCTCCCTCCTTTCTGAGCTGAGAGTCCAGTCTCGGTGCCAGAGACGCGACCACTACAACTTGTCCCTGGTAGGTCGTCCCCACCAACAGTATCCAAAACGGTATACCTATTGATGGGAACGGCCACAGGGGTGCTCTGCTCTTTCTGTCTATTCCCCTTCCCTCTCCTGACAGTCACCCAGCTTCCTGCCTCCTGACTTTTAGGGGTGACTGTCTCCCTGAAACTCCTGTCTATTACTGCCTCTGCCTCCCGAATGATCCGAAGTTCATCCAGCTCCAGTTCCAGTTCCCTAACTCGGTTTGTCAGGAGCTACAGCTGGATGCATCTTTTACAGCTGTAGTCATCGTCGCATTCTGAGATCCACACTCAGTGCCATGCGCCGCCATATGAACACACTCGACTTCTCCCTCCAGCAGCACCGCCGCACCCTTTTTCAAAGCTGCGCGTGCCCCCAGTTTCATTTTATTCTTCGCCTCATCCGTCGCCCCAACAAGAAACTTTTTCTCTTTCTCTCAAGTGCTAAGGAACGCAAGCTCCAACAACTCATCGACTCCAACACCCATCGGGGACCCTCCACCCCTGCTTGTCCCTCCGTCCTCACCCCATCTTCCAATCCCAGCCCCAGCCGCGTATTCACTATACCCCCTGACCTTCCCCTCTCCGATGCTGAACGTTCAGTGCTCAGCAAAGGACTTAGTTTCATACCCTTACGCCCTCATCTCAATGAATTTCGGGCTCGGCATGATGCTGAACTCTTCTTCCGCCGTCTTCGTCTCCGTGCTCACTTCTTTGGGCAGGAGTCCTCTCCCCGTTCAACGGATCCTTTTACCCACCTCCAATATTCTCCCTCCACTTGGACCCCTCCCTCTGGATTCTTACCTTCTCTTGATCTTTTCATTGAGAACTGTCGGCGTGACGTTAGCCGTCTCAATTTCTCTGCTCCTCTCACCCATTCTAATCTGTCTCTCTCTGAACTCACTGCACTCCGTTCTCTCAGGTCCAACCCCAACATTGTCATCAAACCTGCTGACAAGGGTGGTACTGTTGTTGTCTGGCGCATTGACCTCTACCTCGCGGAGGCTGAGCGTCAACTCGCAGACGTTTCCTCCTACCTCTCCCTGGACCATGACCCCACCACAGAACATCAAGCCATTGTTTCCAGGACTGTCACTGACCTCATCTCCTCTGGAGATCTTCCTCCCACAGCTTCCAACTTGATAGTCGCCCAACCTCGGACGGCCCGCTTCTACCTCCTACCCAAAATCCACAAACAGAACTGTCCTGGCAGACCGATCGTGTCAGCCTGTTCCTGCCCCACAGAACTCATTTCTCGTTATCTTGACTCCCTTCTCTCTCCCCTTGTCCAGTCCCTTCCCACCTACATCCGTGATTCCTCTGACACCTTGCGTCACATCAACAATTTCCAGTTCCCTGGCCCCAACCGCTTCCTCTTCACCATGGATGTCCAATCCCTCTACACCTCCATCCCCCACCAGGATGGTCTGAGGGCCCTTAGCTTCTTCCTTGAACAGAGGCCCCAACAATCCCCATCCACCACTACTCTCGTCCGTCTGGCTGAACTTGTTCTCACACTGAACAATTTCTCCTTTAACTCCTCTCACTTCCTCCAAATAAAAGGTGTGGCTATGGGTACCCGCATGGGCCCCAGCTATGCCTGTCTCTTTATGGGGTATGTGGAACATTCCTTGTTCCAGTCCTACTCCGGCCCCCTCCCACAACTCTTTCTCCGGTACATCGATGATTACTTCGGTGCTGCTTCATGCTCTCGTCGGGACCTGGAAAAATTTATTAATTTTGCTTCCAATCTCCACCCCTCCATCATCTTCACATGGTCCATCTCTGACACTTCTCTTCCCTTCCTTGACCTCTCTGTCTCAATTTCTGATGATAGACTGTCCACCAATATCCATTACAAGCCTACCGACTCCCACAGCTACCTCGACTACAGCTCCTCACACCCCGCTTCCTGTAAAGACTCCATCCCATTCTCTCAGTTCCTTCGCCTCCGTCGCATCTGTTCTGATGACGCTACCTTCAAAAACAGCTCCTCTGACATGTCCTCCTTCTTCCTTAACCGAGGTTTTCCATCCACGGTCGTTGACAGGGCCCTCAACCGTGTCCGGCCCATATCCCGCGCATCCTCCCTCACGCCTTCTCCTCCTTCCCAGAAACATGATAGGGTCCCCCTTGTCCTCACTTATCACCCCACCAGCCTCCGCATTCAAAGGATCATCCTCCGCCATTTCCGCCAACTCCAGCATGATGCCACCACCAAACACATCTTCCCTTCACCCCCCTTGATGGCATTCCGTAGGGATCGTTCCCTCCGGGACACCCTGGTCCACTCCTCCATCACCCCCTACTCCTCAACCCCCACTTATGGCACCTCCCCATGCCCACGCAGAAGATGCAACACCTGCCCCTTCACTTCCTCTCTCCTCACCGTCCAAGGGCCCAAACACTCCTTTCAAGTGAAGCAGCATTTCACTTGCATTTCCCCTAACTTAGTCTACTGCATTCGTTGCTCCCAATGCGGTCTCCTCTACATTGGAGAGACCAAACGCAAACTGGGCGACCGTTTTGCAGAACACCTGCGGTCTGTCCGCAAGAAAGACCCAAACCTCCCTGTCGCTTGCCATTTTAACACTCCACCCTGTTCTCTTGCCCACATGTCTGTCCTTGGCTTGCTGCATTGTTCCAGTGAAGCCCAACGCAAACTGGAGGAACAGCACCTCATCTTCCGACTAGGCACTTTACAGCCATCCGGGCTGAATATTGAATTCAACAACTTTAGATCTTAAACTCCCCCTCCCCCCATCCCCACCCCGTTTCTTTTCCCCCCCCACCCGCCTTTTTTTTAATAATTTATATAGATTCTTCTTTCCCCACCTATTTCCATTATTTTTAAATCTAAAACTAAAACCTTTAGTCTTTCCACCCCACCCCCACTAGAGCTGTACTTTGAATATCCTGTTTTCCATTCTTAATTAGCACTTTTCTCAAAGACCACCACCTTCAACACCTCTTTGACCCTTTCGTCTCTGACATCTTTTGATTATCTGCTCACACCACACCCTCAATGTGTCTCTTCCCCCCCACCCACCTTAAACCAATTTATATTTCTCCCTTGTTGAAACTATGCTTCAGTTCTGCCGAAGAGCCATGAGGGCTCGAAACGTTGACTGATTTCTTCTCCGCCGATGCTGCCAGACTTGCTGAGTTTTTCCAGGTAATTCTGTTTTTATTTTGTCATCAGGGACAATTGTGCTGTCCCAGACTTCCCACATGCTGCATTCGGAGCACTTGACTGCTCTAACTGCTGCCTCCATTACCCACTCCTAATTTAATTAATGAAACTTACCCGGCCTTACCTCACTGGGAGCAAGCTCGTGTGCAATTAATTGTCCCTTGCATTTGTGGGAATCCTGCGATTTCAGCAAATCCCAGTACTCTGGCTGCCTGTCTCTCGGGGTCTGTGATGAATTTAACAAAATAATTTTCTTTTCTGAAGAGGGCACCTGTCACTTCTTGGATGCACTTGTGTTTGGCAGACTGGGATATCCTGCACATGTGCCCGATAGAGCCCTGAAAAGAGCCTCTGATGAAAAAGTTTAATGCCCCTGACACTTTTATAATGCTGCTGACTTTGGACTGCCACCAAGTCCTTGCAGACACAGGTCTTAATGGAGTAGCTGGCATATGTGAATTACCACATCCCAAGATTTTGTTTCGGGCCAGTATTTGTTGTTGCATTGGCCCCTGGTTGCCAGCTTGCTGTGCTTTTTGAGTCTATGCTGCCACTGCCTCTTGCTGCTTTAGATGTTGCTGCACCAGGCCCTCAGCCACCCTCTGCCACTTTCTCCTCAGCTGGACTATAGCTAGTAGAAGTGCAGGGTTTCCTGAAGCCAACATCACGAATGCCTGAGGTGCTCTGGCAACAAATTGCAGTGACCTGTCTAACCAGCATATCCTTTGAAGCTCTTCCTCCGGCACTGAGCATTTCAGCCAATGGGAAGTCCTGTAGCTAGCATCGATCTACCTCTGGCCTCCTGCCACCCCACCACGGTGAAACCCACCATGGAGGACCACAGATGAGTTATCATCTTGTTCAGACATCCATGTGCATGGAAACTGCAGCATTTGACTGGGGTAATGAAAGCAATGTCTTCACACAGTCTCTCAAACACTGTTGGGATTCCCTCCGTCACCCTCGAGGGACCCTTGCCTTGTCATCATAGATGTAGCCACAACAATCTACCTGGGATCCTAGAGGTTCTAAACCGGCACATTGTTGCCGCTGTTTCCCCTCCACCCTGGGCCCTGGGGAGCTAACCCCTGTCCCTGCACCTGTGCCTTGCTCAACTTGAGTTGCCCTTCAGCACAGACTTTACTACAGCTTGCTGAAGTTTCAATGCAGTGAGGCCCATGAGTCACAGAGCAAACCTGCTGCTGTGTGGGCTTCAGCATAGAAAGTAGAACATACCTAAACATAGTTCTCATCCAGTAGATTCATGATTATTAGGCTATCCCTTTAGTCAGCCAATTGTGCTCACCTTTAAATCCACCCACCTGAAAAGACCCTCCTCCCAATTCGAGGGATTGCACTTATTTCTGTTTTCTAGTTCACTTTTTTTTTAAAATGATGTGCGTCTACTTTCAAACATGCTCCACCATTTTCTACCCTCCCCCGTCACCCACCAACTTCCATTTTCCCCATCACCCTTGATCCATCCAACATAACCATTCTAACCATTCCTCTTCCCTCTGTCACTCTTGGACCCCCCCCCGCAACCTTAGCCTTCACCCTATAACCATCACCCTCCACTTGCCTTCTCTCCCCTCTGAACCTCCACCCGTCACCATTCCCATGCCTGTCCTGGCCCCTCCCATTATCCGTGCCACCTGTTTTGTCTGCTTTTGTTATCCCCATGCCAACCCCATGAGATCATGACCCTGGACCTGCCACCCTCTTGCATCCCACTCCGCCCTTTCACCGTGATTGTTTCCTCCGCTGCCCAGTACCTCAGTTCAAACCCCAGGACCCCATCGTAGACAGTACTGACCCTGCCCTTTAGAACCATCTCTCTCCTCCCAGCCCCAACCCCACACCAAACATGCAAGGCCCTTTCCTCTCTCCGTAGGCTTGCACTCTCGACTTATCTCCCTGGCTCTGTCCCTGCCTTGTTCAGCCTGCCTCTATCCTTGCCCTGGATAGTTGCCTCCCTCCATGCCCCAGCACCCCCTCAGCCAGCCTCCCTGCTCCGTGCCCCTTAGACTGCCACCACCCAACCGTTGCATCGTTGAACAACTCTCCTCAATTCTCCTCAAAGAGGGAATAAAGCAATGGCTACCCAGTCCAACTGCAGCAAGTTGACTACCCCGCCTGCTGCACGCCACTTATATGCAGTCGTAATGTTTTGCTTGCACAAGGATAACTTAATTGAGAAGGGGGACATAATTCTGGCGAGATGTCCTTTTTAATGAACATGTGTGCAAACGCACATCTGACTCTTGCTGTTGGGTAGCTTGACCTTCCTTCAAACTCCCCTGATTTGAATAGATTAGTTATATCCCACTGTCAGGAAGCTAATTTTTGGCCTCCTGCTCAATTAATCTTCCCAGCCTGCCTTCCTTCCCATGCCCAGTAGCAGCACAAGATTCCGCCTAAAGTATAGCAAAGTCTAAAGGAACACATTTTAGGAGTAGCAAAATTAACAATGGTTTTTTAAAAAATATGTGTTACGACCAGGTGAGGAGGGATAGACTGGTTTCCTCTTTTCGCACTCCCTATTTGGTTATAGCAGAGGTTTTGAAATTTACAAAGGATACTATATTACCAATTCGGTATGTACTTGACTGTATGCAGTTTGTAAGAATTAAGCAAGACAGGTATTCTTGAGTTAAACACAAGGGGTTAATTTTTTTGTGCTAAAACTCACCCAAGTAAAAATATTAAAAATGTACCAGTATGTCCCACTTCCCATTAAAGCGTGCAAACGCATGCACAAACCCCAAGCATGCAGAAAAAGATACAACTTTACAGAGATGTTAAACTTGCCCAAGTTAAGGTGTAGATTAAAATAAATGAAAGTCAATAAAGATTCACTGATTTGTATCTAGAGGGGTTGGTCCTTCAGCTGAGGCAGTTGGTTTAAAGTCCTGGCTGTTATATCCCTTTTCTCCTGGAAACACTGTTGTAGAAATCCAATGGCTTTCAGTAGAGTCTCAGTCTGTTGTAGGAATGTAAACACACTTCTAAATCAGCAAAGCAGGGTTCAAAGCTTAGATGGAATATTGTAGAGACAGAGGGCGAAAGACAGCCCCTCCCTCCAGCGGCTAAAATATATTTCCCAAATTCCAGATTCAAGTATCCACACACAAGGTTGAATCATTTGACCTCTCTCCATGTCATTTGTATATTCTAAAAGGAAGTTGATCAGTTCATGTCTGTTGCAGCTTCTCCTAGCCAGTGTGATAGCCAAGGTGATTGCTTTTTAATGTTCTAGCAGTTAACTCCTGAATGGTTCATTCTTCCATTTGGATAAAATAGGAAGGAAGCTTTTCACACCTCCAGGGTAGATCATGTTTCTGTTGGGGCCTCCATTGACCTTACATCTCCATGAAATGGAATGTGGCTGCACAGATGCAAAGTAACAACCATTTTATTGTCAGTGTCTTTATGTTCCAGTGAAATGTCCCTTATTTGAAAAGTTTAATATGTGAAACCAGCCGATGAGATAGCAAATTAATTCCATATTGCACACCCTCATGGCACAAGATAAAACATCAACACTTAAACTTTTGAGGGAAAGAACAATATTGGCTACTCTATACAATGGACTGTTCATGCTTACTTTGAAGAAGCACTTAGTGCTGCTTGTTTTACAAACTCATACCTTTAAATAGCAAAGATGAAGAGCTGGTCCTCTGTGTTCCCGAAAGAGGTTGATTTAAGCTTCTGTTGTCACTATGTTCTCACACTTTTATTTTTCTCCTGGGTAAGAAAATCACTTTTTACTAGGAGCCAATCAAACTGCACTGCCTGTGATAAGATTGCTCAGAAACTTAAAACTTCTTCCAGCAAAGATGACCCTGTTGGTTTCTTCTCAACTTCACACAATTTACATAACAATCATCTCCTCTTCAGAAAGATACAGCTGTTGTATCCTTAAAGGGGTGCATCAGGTTACATCATGCTGCACCTCAGCAGCAGAATAATAAAAGAACCATCAAATGGTTTAACTCTCCTATCCTTGTATTTTGAACAATATCAGGGGTGATCAACTATGTGTATTAAATCTGTCATTCTGGTCATCAGGACTGCTGTTACATGAAATCATCACAAATAATTTGGATTTTTTTCCCTGCCAACTTGTCAATGACCTCATCAGGGGAAACTAGCTTGAAGTTAATGAGCATGACTCAGAGAAGAGAGCTGAATTAATATTGGTAGAGAGTCATTAACCTAGAATGACTGGGATTCAAGTGTGTGTTCATCATCCTCACGCTATCAGACAGAGATGCTGCTTTCAATCAATTCCTCTCATCATTAGTGCTCAACTTTAAACAAAAATAGTCAGGAAAGAACAAAAGGATGATGGAGTTCATCACAGTTCTTTGGTTTTCAAAAAGGCCGCTTTGGTTGAGAAATCGCATCCAAGTAATAATAGATTTAGCTTGTATCTTATCAAATTCAGGATTGGTTAGATGATTGTGTGCTCTTGCTGTTTGATTCAATCACGTTTTCCACAAGTCTGCTGTTTATTTAATTCATTGCTATTTATGCCCTGAGGTCAAATCTAGTGGCATCTCACAGCCATTTTATCTTCATAGCCCAATCTTCAAGCTCCACTATTCTCAAGGTACTTTCTAGGCCCTAAATATTCAGGATGCGATGTAATCAAATTACATTCCTAAATGAACTGAATAGTGTTTGTCTACCTGGGCTTTGAAAAATTATAAACATTATTAATTAACCTTGAGAATAATATGAATCAATGCAAACACTCACAGGTTTAACACTGAGATTGCTGGCAAACTCAGAAAATAAAGTGAACTATTCTATGCTACCCTGATTTGTGCAGAATGTAATTGTGTAATTGTGCCATTTGGATCAGGAAGGCCTAGGTTTCTGCTCATTTACAAGTGCATATTGGATACTGGTTATTATACTCACTGTGAAAATACTCACTGGAATTGTGCATTTATTATTCAGGTGAAAGGTTTTGACCAGCTATTCCAACTTAAAGAACATTATAATGAAATCTGACCTGGTCGTGATGCTTTCTGAAGCACTTCTCTGCTCAGCTATTTGCTGCTTCAATAACTGGCATTTGTGTTTAGCGCATTTTGCATTTAATGTTCTGTGTTTCAGCTGGAGAGAAACCTTTCCTCCTCTGACATCCCCACCCCCACCCCACCTAATATCCAGTTTGAATTTCTGTTATAGTTTTAGTTCTTGAATATGTGGCTTTGTCTTTGAGGTACAGTGAGCCCTCACTTAAAGTTGCCGTTGTGTTCCATAAAATCACAACTTTAAATGAAACAACTTTTAAGTGAATCATAGGTTCCCATAGGAATCAATATTGAAACTGGAGTTACCGATGTAAAGCTCCACAGCGGGCATACCTCGGGCTCCAAAATGAAAATCATCTTGCAGAGTCAAGAAATGGGTTTCCTGCACAGCAGCCCAGGCTTTAATTTCTTGCTTGCAAATAAAAACTTTCGGTTTGGATATTCTTCTTTGAGAACTTGGCTTCAGGGTTTTGGGGAAAATAAATCATGGTTTCGTCAAGTGCGAACGAACATCTCTGGTCACATTTGTTTCAGAATGGTGCCAGTCGAGTCAAGGGGCCTGACAGCAGTTGAACAAGAAGCGCGATGTGGAATGACACAGAACAGTGACCCGCAACGATACAAAACAATGATGCCCAACTATGCAAAAGACACAAAATGCCGTTAGATCGAAATTGAAGATGCAAACCGGGAATACCGACCCTAAAAGCTGCATGCCTTTAAAGTAGAATGATGTAAAACAGGGCAGCTTAAAATAGGGCTTACTCTACATAAATATGCAACTCATCTATGCATTGAGATGAAAACTATGACAGCATTTGACATTACCATTTGCAGTACAACAACATCTTTTAGCATGGAACCCCACATATATATTCATACACTTTAAGTGTAGAGCAATTTTATCCAAGATGCATATATTTCAATTTTTGTACCTACTACAAGACTCCATTCTAATACCCTTCATTTACTTTGTGACATTGGATTATAGTGTGCTGATGTGATCAGTAGAGAATGCAAAAAACTCTCAGATTAATTGATTTGTCCTTCATTAGGTAGATCTCCAGATGAACTTGGCTGAGGTAGGGTGCGGAAGGGCACAGGGAGGGAGATGAAATTTACAGAATTGTACTAAACCATACAAAATTGTTAAGTTTATCCTATGAATACATTCTAGCTTGTATGTGGTTTTGAAATACTGATATCAGAAAAGCTGTTTTATTTCTCCTGCTTTCATTCCCACGTCTCCTATATTTCATCTTATATTTATTGTCTTTCATTCTACTGCCATCTACCCTGTCCCATGCTTTCGTAATTTGAAATACTTCTGTCATATCACCCTGCAATCTGCATTGTCCTAACAAAGGACCCAATTTTTCAAGTCACTTTGTATTTCTATTCCCTTTATAGCAGCCAACAATACTGTAATCTATGTACCCTATAGAGTCTCGATATTCTTCCTATAATGCAGAAACCAATACTTCACACATTACTTCAACTGAGGCTTTATTGAGGCTTAATATAGGCTCATTATTATTTGGCTTTTGGCTTTTATATTCTGTGCTTCTGGAGGTGAAACCTAGCATTTCAGTAGCTTATTTTTGCACAGTGTTATGAACCTGAGGTGCTATCTTTTACAAAGGAACAGGTGTATACTATTCAACCCCTCAGGTCTGTGTCTTGACTCCATTAACTTGCCATGGTTGCATATCCCTTGATACGTTTTACTAACAAAATGTATCAATCCCAGTCTTGAAAATTTCAATTCACCCAGCCTTTGGGGGTGGTGGGTCTGGGGACGAAGGTGAGGTGATCGGAAGAATACCAGATTTATACCTCCTTTGTATAAAAATGATTCCTGATTTCTCTCTCAAATGGCTTGTTGCAGAATTTGAGTCTGCCCACCCCCCCTAATGGATTTACCTACCAGAAGGAAGAGTTTCTCTGAATCTACTCTGAAGGATCCCTTAAACATTTCAACTGCTCAATTTGAGCACCTCTCAACAATAACATCAACAACAATTTGTTTTATGTGGCAAGTTTAACATACTGAAATCTTCTAAGGTGCTTCACAGGACCATTATAAAACAAAGTATGACACTGATCCATATAAGGAGATATTGGGTTAGATTATCAAAAGTATGAGCAAAAAGTTAGGTTTTAAGGAGTGTCTTAAAGGATGAACGTGAGGTAGAAAATTGGAGAGGTGTAGGGAAGGAACTCCAGAGCTTGGGGCCCAGGCAACTGAAGGCATGTCAGCCTTTCCAACTTCCAATCCCTAAACTTAAGGGAGAACAAGTTTATGCATGATTTCTTCATAATTTATAGCAATTTTTATCATTCTGGTAAATCTGCATTGCATCCCTGCCCAGGCCAATAAACTTTTCTCTCAGAGATGTGGAGCACAAAACTCTAAATGGAACCTGACCAAAGCTCCATGTCCAAAACATAACTTTCTCCTTCTGTATGCCAACCACCTTGAGGTTTGGATTAATTAGCCTTTGAGTAGCATTTTCACGTCCTTATAGTTTTTCAGTGATCTTTGCACATGGACACCTAAATTCCTTTGTTCCTCACAGACTTTAACTTTTTTAGAAAAGTGGATGACCTCATACTTTCTCACATTGAACTCTATCTGCCACAGTTTTAAACAGTCACTTAATTGCGTCTTTTACAACTTTCTGTTTCCATCCACAATTTATTGTGCATTTTTAACTTGGTATCGTCTGTGAAAATTGAATGTTGAACTCTTTATTCGATCATTCATGTCACTGATTTTATTTATTATATTTTATTTGCGAGTGTGTGTATGCACATGTGCATGTGTCTGAGTTTCCCTAACTCCTACTTTGTTTTCACTCATATAATGGGGTTTTATAAGCACAGTTGTTCCTTTTATATAAATTGATGCTGACTGCCAAATTTTTTTTTGCTCTTATCTCATTATGTGGAAATTTAACCGTTAAAGATTTTTTAAAAATTGCAATTCAGATTGAGATAATCTGAGTTAAGCAACCTCCAATTAAGAGAAAAACAGCAGGACAGTCTTTCGGCAAAATTGTACTAGGTTTTTGTGTGTTTGTCTATCAAATAATTTGTTTATGGGTTGGGTGAAAGGATAAATTTGGAATTGCAAATGTTTAGGAAGTTAAAACGGTGGTTTTTCTGCAGGTGAAGTTGCTAAATCCAGTGTTTATTGCTGATGTAAACAAAGCCATTGCGTTTCTGTACCCATCCAAATTTTCATAGAAAGTACCTTTGCATCACTACAGTAAAGAAAAATGCAGGTAAGGCAGCAATTGATTTTGGTTGTAAAATCTTTGTTTTGCAGCTAATGTAAAAGCACCAGAGGTGAATTGGAGCATATCTGTAATTCACGCGTTTGCTTTTTTTCTTTACTCTACACTCTATGAACTAGGTTTGCCAGCTGTCTAGCCTGGTGGACCCAGAACTAAAGCCCTTCAGCATTTACATATCAAATTTTACAGATTTACATATATGTAAATAGGTGAACATAACTTGATGATTTGAAGAACTAGATAGTAAGTGAAGCCAAATTGGTATTTATTAAATTATATGTTTTAATACCTTCGAAGCATGAAGTAGGCATAGTAATCTCTCTAATATATTGGTAACTAATATTTGCATGTATTTAAGATAAAAGTTAAATCCTGCGGATGCTGGAAATCTGAAATAAAACAGAAAATGCTGGAAAAACGCAGCAGGTCTGGCAGCATCTGTGGAGAGAGAAACAGTGCTAACGTTTTGAGTCCGTGTGACTTCTTCAGAGCTAAGAAGTAGAAATGTGATGGATTTTATATGTTTAAAATGGAGTACAGCAGGTGGAACAAGATAAAAGGTCAGGGATAGGTGACAGCTAAGGGGAGATTGACAAAGATGTCACGGACACAAGACAAAGGAGTGTTAATGATAGTGGTAAATAGTAAGGAAGGTGCTGGAAGTCAGGGACAGCATAAAAGCTGATAGGTTCTTGATTGGTAAAGGGATCAAAGGTTACGGAGAGAAGGCGGGAGAATGGGGTTGAGAGACTTATCAGCCATGATTGAATGGCGGAGCAGACTCGATGGGCCGAATGGCCTAATTTCTGCTCCTATGTCTTATAGTCTTATGATGGTGGCATAGTAAGCGCAGAATCTGTTCACAGCCGAACACGGGTCAGCTCTCTTTGAAAGGAAAACAAAAACAATCGACAGATGGCCCTGTGGGGGGAGGGGGTTGGTTTGGGGGAAAAGGGTGAAAAAATGAACACATAAATAAAATATTAAAATTTTAAATAAATAAATGACAATTGATTAAGAATGGGGTC